>NC_057812.1:503019397-503359994 GCF_018294505.1 Triticum aestivum | reverse complement strand
GCCCCGACCCACGACGCCGTAGCCGCCCACGCGCCCCCGCCGTATCCCTCTCCCCTTCCTCCCCCTCGAGCGCCGCCTCCCTCTACGTGCGCCGCCTCCCGACCCACGACGCCGACGCCGCGCCTCCTCATCGCGCACGGGGCGCTCTTCCTCGCGCTCTCCTCACCAACCATGACGCCGGCCACCTGCTCCGTCGTCTCCGGCAGAGGTTACTCCACCTAGCTGCAGCACTCGTGCGCTTGGCGGCTAGGGTTTACCTCTAGCCCCTCCCCTCCCCCATCAACGAGAGGAGCATCCGGTGCCCCCGCCCTCGAGTTCGTCAATGACGCCGTCCTCCAGCCGCTGCCGCCGCAGCTGCCGTCCTCCCACCCAGGTACCTCTCCTCCTTCCTCCTTCCTCCCTCTCCTGTGTTCCTAGGTTCCTAGGTTCAGATTTGTGCACTGCAGATGATGTTCCACTGTGAACTTACTGATGATGACAGATTTGTGAACTTACTGATGATGACAGGAGATTTGTGCACAAACTACAGTGCACAAATCTCCATGATGGATTAGGTAATGTTCCACTGTGTAGTAAGTTCCATAGATTGTATAATGCTAACACCAGTTTTAATATTACTGTAGCAGAGGTGATTGGGGGTTGTTGGGATAATGTCAAAATTAGGAGGAGGTTGGGTGATTTGGCTGAGCAGCAGTTGCAATATCTCTGTGAGGACGTGGTTCAAAGTGAGGAGAGAGATAAGTGCGTGTGGACTTTAACTACATGTGGTGAATTTACCATTAGATCAATGTACCTGATGATCAAAGATTTGCAAGTTAGATGTCATTTTAGAAAATTATGGTTTATTAAAGTACCTCTTAAGATTACAGTTATCTTGTGGTTGATGTTTAAGAATAGTATATTATTGACTAAGTTATTACTCAAGTCTCTCACTGGTTGGAACACTGGGCTGGTTTGCAGAAGCGTGGGGGCCTAATCAGATTATCTAATCAGATTTGTGAACTATAGTTTGTGAACTACAAAGTGGAACATTACCTAATCAGATTTGTGAACTTACTGATGATGACAGGATATTTGTGCACTGTAGTTTGTTAATCTGGACAGCTTAGTAGCTAATGCATTCAGTTAACCAAAGTTTAGTTCTTGTGTAGTGTAGTTCCCTCGTCAAATTACTTGCAAGCATATTGTAACTGTTTTCACTCTGTCCTGAAGGTTTTTGACTACACAATCTGTGGTGACCCACACTCTGTTGGTTCACACTCATTGAGTTCGCTCGTGAAGGTATTATATGTTCACATGGTACATTTATGTTTTTCAGCATCTAATTGATGGTTTGATACATGGTACATTTCATGCACATGTGCTTGAGCTGCACTTAACTTGCTAAAATCATCCCCTTGTTCTTACTGGTTATATATATTCATTGATTGTCCTATGTTTTCTGTCAGGGTATTGTTCAGGAAGCTTGCTTGGGTTTGTGTCCTTTAATTTGTAAATCTGCAGTTCTAGCCACATTTAGGATAAGTTGTTGTATATACTGTCATAAAGTTCAGCAAGAACAGGGCATCAACAGTGCTACTCTAGTATCTAGTTGGGGAGGGACAAATGGACAGGGACAACAAACTATTAGTCTTAGGATTAACACTCCTCATATGAGATGAGAGGATTTTTTTTAAATTGCTTCTTGCAGTTTTGAAAATTCAGTTTATTCGGTTACTAAAAATTCAGTTAATTCAGTTAGGAACACAAATTTCAGAACTTTTGTTTGCTGTAACATATTGATGTGCTTTGTAAAACTTGTTCATGTACTGAACTACTAATGCCTTGTGATGCTCTGAATTACTTGTGATGCCTCTAAATTACTTGTGATCACATTGAGAAAGAGATGCAAAGATGACGATCAAAGATGGGCTGCTGTAGAACTGTTCTTCATCTTTACAGTGTTGTTGTATAGAAATATGCTAAATTTTCTGCTCTGATTGTTGCTCAAAGAAATTTAGCAAAAAAATGGGGTCCTGGGAGACGCCGCTGCTGCTTGAGGACCTTGAGAGGCCCTTCGTGTCGTGATGATTTTGCAGGTACCCCGAGAGGCCCTTGAGTTTGCCGGAATGTCGATTAACTTCCGTTCCGGCAAATTCGGGTACTCCATATGTCCTATTCTCAGCAAAGGTCATGCTGAAATTTTTCGTGAATTTTAGCATGACTTTGCTAAAAATCGGACATATGAGGTACTTGCTACTAATGCATGGGCCGGGGTATCTTAGTACTTAATTAAGTAAGATCAACTGCCCCTTTATTCTTGCTGCATTAAACCATAGGTGGCAATAGAGCCAAGTGATTAGGCCCAACTTAGAAATTCTCCTCAGCATCGATAAACCCTAGATGATAAACCCAACATAGGTGGCAATAGAGCCAACTTATTAGTGCCAAGTGATTAGGCCCAACCTAGGGTGCCTCGGCATCGATAAACCCTAAATGATGAAAACTTAGCATTTAGGGTGCCTCGGCGTCGACAAACCCTAAATGATGAGACCATGATCTTGTTCCTTGACAATAACCAACTTTTTGACCAAACTTTTTTCCTATTTAGAGCGAAACATGGCCCACAACAATGAGGCCGGTGGTTCGGGCGGCAAGCAATTCTGGGAGCTGTCCTAGGAGATGGAGGAACAACCTCACCGCTATGAGGACACCGCGGAAGACACCGATCCTGATTACACAACCCCTAGTGGCGTCGGGAATGACACCACTAATAGTGCCGCCAAGGATGCCACCACTGATGATGGCGGCGCACACACACATGGCAGCCAACCGAAGAAGCAAAGGAAGGACCGGCGCCCGAATGCGCTCCGCACCCTCAAGGAGGAATTCACTCAAGTGGACTCCGACGGGAATCCAATGGAGCCCAAACATATAGGCAAGGGGTACTCGGTTCAGCTCGGGAGAATTCTCTGGAGCACCGTCTCGATCAACACCGAGAACCTTAGGCATAAGGACCGAGGAAATTTGCGCAACCTCCTCTTCACGAAGCTGCACGAACGATACAAGTTCCCCGCCGAATTTGAAAACACATGCCTCTCAGGGAATAAAGTGAATAGTGCCACCCTCACGAAGATGAGCACGGCCCTGTCTACTTCGAAAAGCGCGGTGAAGAGAATGATTGATAAAGGTGATAGTTATGAGAAGATCAAGGCGAAATATCCTTTGATGAGCGAAGATGAGTACAAGGAGTTCAAGATCAAGTGCGAGAGTAGTGCAACCTCCGAATCAAGTCAGTGGGGGAAAGAAATGCAGGAGTTGAACTTAGGGGAACACAAACTCGGTCCCGACGGTTACAGAGTGGCGGAGCCTATATGGGACAAGGAGGACGCAGAGCGTGCCGAGCAAGGCCTACCGCCCCGCTTCGAGAAATACAGCGGTGACAAGCAGACGAGGAACTATGCCAGGGCCCGGTACAAGGAGGACCCGATAACAAAGGAGCTTACCACGGATCCGAAGACCAGGGCGCTTGAGCTTCTTCTGGTAAGGAATACACCCCCGCGTAATTAGCTCCATATGGTTGCACTCTAATTAATCCCCAATATTTCTAAATGGTTCACGTTCCTTTCGCAGGACACTGAAAGCAGTAGCGCGGGGTCATCTAAGAGCTCCCCTTTTGAAACCCCTTTAAATAGGGCGTTGACCATAATGAAAAACAAGGATAATCTCACTAAGCTGACGTCAGCTGGTCGCGTGGCCGGCAAAGGCTTGTCCACAAAATGGGGGTCATACTATACCGCTGGTGTGCGGAAGGAGAAAAAGACCACCTCGGAAAGCCAGACGCGCGAGGTTGAAGAACTCAAGGCACAAGTGGCACGGATTCCGAAGCTTGTCCAAGAGCAAGTGCAACAACAACTTGGAACGACGCTCAACGCCATGGTGCCTACGTTGATTCATGGGCTGACGATGTGGATTGCGGGCGGCCAACAGGAGCCTCCCCTGGTTCCCAGTTTCACGGCCAGCAACTCGCATAGTGCGCAGGCGGCGCCATTGGTGTCTCCGTCGGCGGCGCCATTGGTGTCTCCGGCGGAGGCGGTATTCGTGTCTCCGGCGCCGGCACGGGAATTGGAGCTTAATGCACCCGGGTGTACGCCGGCCGGCACCTCGCCAACAAGCGCCCCCTCCGTCAGTTGCACGCCCGCCGTTGGCGGTGCCTCGACATTATCCGAGCTCGACGGCATCACGGTAACTAAGCCTCTCGTCCGATGACTTCATCTCCTTGCCTTTGACTGGGCATCCCTGACGCCCTATACATGTTTTCGCAGGGCACCGCCGACGTTCCTTGCACTCTTCTGCACTTCGTGGGCGCCGAGTTGGTCGATGTCGCCAAGGGCAGAATCGTTCAATCGGGCAACCCCATGTTCCACGGTAATCCGATGCCACCCACAATGTATAGGGTTGAAGTGGTTCGGGTGCTGCTAGGCTGTGACGAGCTGTTACCTCCGATTCGACCCGCTGGGGCCGACGAAGAAGATGAGATGACCCTCAGCGCCTGCGTAAACTGGCCCCTGCTTTGGCCGAAGAGCCAGATTCGTTTGGGGGCGGGGGACACCACCCCACAGACAAGACCACCAGTCATGCCGGCGCCAAGCCATGGCAAGAACGCCGCAACGCTACCGGACCTGCCGGACATCCCTATGGCACAGGATCCAGACAGCCCTATGGCACAGGATCCGGATGGCGACGACAACGACGACGGTACATTTACCAACGTTGATAAGTACTTTGCCGAACATGGGTACGCTGACGAGTTCTGCGGGCCTCTTTCTCAAGAACCCAACCAAGACCACCGCGATCTAGCTAGTACGACGGAGAATTCCAATTGCAACAGGTGTCGTCTGGCGTTCAGTTCTCAGGACACGCCTCCAGCTCCCGCCTTCACCGAGCTTCAGATAGCTGATGTGCGAAATATTATCAGCCCCAACACGCTCAAGAAGGCGGTCTGTGAGCAGAACTCGGTCCCATTACAGGAGATCAAGAAGAAGGGACGGAAACGAAAGACTAACAAGGGCGCCGGTGCGAGCCAGCCAGCACCGAGTTCGATCCGTGCTCAGGACGGGCCACCTTCACCTAAGGATATCTCGAGGAGGGTGCATGTGGCGGGTAGGGCGATGCTACTGCCAAATATGCTGAATGCTGCAACCGGTGCTATGCGGAGTCTGCACGACAATGTTCTTTCTTTGGAGAAGCGGCGTCTCAGAGAGAAGGATGTGGCATACCCGGTTTTCGTGGCCAAGGTGCCAGAGGGCAAGGGCTTTGTGGATGGCGACATCAGGGGTACGATCGTCCTGCGGTTTGATGACATCTTTGCTATGTTTAA
The DNA here is from genome assembly GCF_018294505.1 of Triticum aestivum. Lineage (NCBI taxonomy): Eukaryota > Viridiplantae > Streptophyta > Magnoliopsida > Poales > Poaceae > Triticum > Triticum aestivum. The sequence continues at coordinate 503,354,635 of NC_057812.1, read as the reverse complement.
CCTTCATCCGCTGCACTACACCTTCGTTCGGCTGTTTTCGCTGAGTATGGAGATGCGGATCATTAGAGACAAGACCCCGGACATCGTGATAGTCGACCCCTTCTACATGCATGCCAAGCACTTGAGCAGCGCTGGGGACCGCCAAGTTGCGAGTTCACACCTCGAAGGCGTCATTCTGGCAAACCCAGATAAGGATAACTTCCTTGTGGCTTACTTTCCCGAGTAAATCATCCCTTAACTGCCCCGTAACATATGATTTCTTAGATTTTGATCGTTCTTTTTTTTCTAACATTCCGTGTTCTGTGCAGTGACACACATTGCACACTCATCCTCTTAAGCCCGAAATATTCCATGGCCACGTATTTCGACCCGAACCATAACTCCAACATAGACTACACAAATGTCAAGAAAGTTCTTGATGATGTTCTCCCTGAATACACCAAATCTGGAGGCACCTTCACCAAGGCAGTTCGTAAGTACGGCAAGCACATGTTCTCACACAATACAAAGTTCTGCTGCGTCAAGCAGCCGCCTGGCGATCAGAAGGATGCCTACTACGCCCTCCATCACATGCGGGCGATCGTAAGGGACCATCATCAACTTCTGCTACTAGATAATCTCAAAGATTGGGCCGCGAGCTTGTTGGCAGTCCAGGACGCGGACCTCAGACAAGAATTCTTTCGCATCCAGTCGGAGTTTGCGGACATCATCCATTAAGATGTCCTTCATACCTCGGGGCAGTTCTTCCTCAGATATCAACCTTCCAACAGTGAGATAGATGAAACGCTACAAATGTAGGGTGACAATGACCGCGATTTCATGACCATCACGACAGACGGCGGCTTCATCCACGTTCCTGTCCGATGAGTCGAGTCAAAGTAGTGATGTGTAGTTCTGAAACATTGATTGGCTCATGTTGTAATTATACTTTAATGAATTCGTATGTCTCTTTGGTTTGGACAGTCGTTCAACTTAGATGTAATTGATGCTATTTATTAGTAGGACCATGAATCGTGCTATTAATGTCTTGCTTTTCTCTTCCGATCCTTTTGTTGCATACTTACATATTGCTTATGTATTGTCTGTTGTTTGGCTTGTGCATAGAGATGCCGTCGTATGTCGTGTACAAGGGTAAGGTTCCCGGAGTCTACGACGACTGGGAGGAGTGTCGGAGACAGGTTCACCGTTTCAGCGGTAACAGTTACAAAGGGTACACCACTGGGGCAGAGGCCGAATGTAGATACGCCCGCTATCTAGCGGGAGAGAGGAGGGAGCGTTGGAGGAACCGGATGAAGACCAGTTTGATCGCGATGATGCTCATCATGATGACCACAGCTCTCTTCTATGTGATGGTAGTTTAGATGATTGATATCGACTTGTAATGTGAAGGCAAACTCGATACTCGCGGTCTTGAGACTTGTAATGTTTTATCTTTGTTCGGTCTTTTGAATTCGGAGACTAATATGATGAATTGTATTCGGAGACTAATCTTCAATTGTATTCGATGAATCTGATGTTGTTGTGTGCTGCTCTCTATATTCTGTCCAATAATATATTTTGTAACCTGTGCAAAAATCAGAAAAGCAAAAAAAAATTAAAACCTAATATTCATACTAATGGCGCACCACACAAGACACTAATGGCGCACTGTGATCATCACACTAATGGCGCATTAACTGCTGGTGCGCCATTAGAATGCCAAAGCACATGGATACATATGGCCCCCTGGGAGGCATTCTAATGGCGCACTGCAGGCTATACTAATGGCGCACTACGTGGTGCGCCATTAGAACACCAGATACTAATGGTGCACCAGTGGTGCGCCATTAGAATTTAATTCTAATGGCGAGATGCCACTGGCGCACCAGTAGTGCGCCATTAGAAGGCAAATTCGGTGCGCCACTAGCATGCCTTTTCCTAGTAGTGCTAAAACTTATCTCACAAGAAAAACATGATCCTAGATTGTTGACTCTAGTAAACCCTTTGAGTGCTGGTCACATGGCAATGTAAACTATGGAGTGTTGAATCACATGACGATGTGAACTATTGGAGCTAAATCACATGGCGATGTGAGCTAGATTATTGACTCTAGAGCAAGTGGGAGACTGAAGGAAATATGCCCTAGAGGCAATAATAAAGTCGTTATTTATATTTCCTTATATCATAATAAATGTTTATTATTCATGCTAGAATTGTATTAACCGGAAACTTGATACATGTGTGAATGATATGTCTCCAATGTACCTATAATTTTTTATTGTCCCATGCTATTATATTATCAACCTTGGATGTTTTATATGCTATTTTATATGATTTTTGGGACTAACCTATTAACCTAGAGCCCAGTGCTAGTTTCTGTTTTTCAATGTTTTTGAGTATCGCGGAAAAGGAAAAACAAATGGAGTCCAATTGACCTGAAATTTCACGGAGATCATTTTTGGACCAGAAGAAGTCCACGGAGTACCAGAGATGGGCCAGAAGAGTCCCGATGCCACCACGAGGGTGGAGGCGCACCCTACCCCCTTGGGCGCGCCCCCTACCTCGTGGCTGCCTCGGGGACCCCCCTAACTTGTTCCTGACTCCAACACCTCTTATATAACCCCAAACTTCCAGAAAGAAACCTAGATCGGGAGTTCCACCGCTGCAAGCCTCTATAGCCACCGAAATCCAATCTAGACCCATTCCGGCACCCTGTCGGAGGGGGAATCCCTATCCGGTGGCCATCTTCATCATCCCGGCGCTCTCCATGATGAGGAGGGAGTAGTTCTCCCTCGGGGCTGAGGGTATGTAGCAGTAGCTATGTGTTTGATCTTTCTCTTTCGTGTTCTTGATTCGGCACGATCTTGATGTATCACAAGCTTTGCTATTATAGTTGGATCTTATGATGTTTCTCCCCCTCTACTCTCTTGTAATGGATTGAGTTTTCCCTTTGAAGTTATCTTATCAGATTGAGTCTTTAAGGATTTGAGAACACTTGATGTATGTCTTGCATGTGCTTCTCTATGGTGATAATGGGATATTCACGTGACCCACTTGATGTATGTTTTGGTGATCAACTTGCGAGTTCTGTGACCTTGTGAACTTATGCATAGGGGTTACCACACGTTTTCGTCTTGACTCTCCGGTAGAAACTATGGGGCACTCTTTGAAGTTCTTTGTGTTGGTTGAATAGATGATTCTGAGATTGTGTGATGCATATCGTATAATCATACCCATGGATACTTGAGGTGACATTGGAGTATCTAGGTGACATTAGGGTTTTGGTTGATTTGTGTCTTAAGGTGTTATTCTAGTATGAACTCTAGGATAGATCGAATGGAAAGAATAGCTTCGTGTTATTTTACTACGGACTCTTGAATAGATCGATTAGAAAGAATAACTTTGAGGTGGTTTCGTACCCTACAATAATCTCTTCGTTTGTTCTCCGCTATTAGTGACTTTGGAGTGACTCTTTGTTGCATGTTGAGGGATTGTTATATGATCCCATTATGTTATTATTGTTGAGAGAACTTCCACTAGTGAAAGTATGAACCCTAGGCTTTGTTTCAACGCATTGCAATACCGTTTACGCTCACTTTTACCACTTGCTACCTTACTGTTTTTATATTTTTAGATTACAAAAACCTTTATCTACCATCCATATTGCACTTGTATCACCATCTCTTCGCCGAACTAGTGCACCTATACAAGTTACCATTGTATTGGGTGTGTTGGGGACACAAGAGACTATTTGTTATTTGGTTGCAAGGTTGTTTGAGAGAGACCATCTTCATCCTACATCTTGCACAGATTGATAAACCTTAGGTCATCCACTTGAGGGAAATTTGCTACTGTCCTACAAACCTCTGCACTTGGAGGCCCAACAACGTCTACAAGAAGAAGGTTGTGTAATAGACATCAAGCTCTTTTCTGGTGCCGTTGCTGGGGAGGTTAGCGCTTGAAGGTATATCTTTAGATCATGCAATCGAATCTTTTAGTTTCTTGTTTTATCACTAGTTTAGTTTATAAAATAAAACTACAAAAAAATGGATTTGAGGGTGCCTCATATGCTTCATCTTTTTAATATCTTTCATGAAAATAAGGATTCCGATAATTCTGCTCAATTGCTAGAGGAAGAATGCATTAAAATGTTTGGCACTAAATCTTTGAATGATAAGCATGATTGCAATGTTGTTAGTACGAACTCCTTGAATATCCATAGTACTAATGATGATTGGACTAGTCATGATGAAAATATCTCATATAAGCATGTCAATTTTTGTGGAGTGCATAGAGTTCGCAAGTACACACCAAATAGGGAAGATAGATTTTGCAATAGGCATATGTATTTAGAAACTAAATGGTTGCAAGAGAGGCTAGATGCTTGTGTTGAAGATTTAAAATTTCTTTGCCATCCTTGTGAACTTTGCAAAGAACATGATCATTTAAATATCCAATGCAAATTGTTTCATGATCGAATCGTGGTCAAAAATTGTGATGACTTGATTTCCCTTGCACATCATAATGAACTTAGTTTGCTTTTGGGTTATGAAGAAATGAAACGTATAACTAAGGATATTCCAGAATTTGCCCTTGATAAAGTTCTTGATTTTGATCTAGAGGAAATTTATATGTATTTTGCGGTGAATTGCATCGAAAATCCTTATATTGCCAATTACATAAAGTCAAGAAAATAATTAGAAGATGAATAGAATACTGATGAAAGGGAAGAGATTCCCCAATATCCTCCTATTTTTTCTTATGATGAATCAGGTAACGAGGAAGAGCCTTCTATCCAACCAATCTCATTAATAAGGAGCTCCAAAAAGAGTTTTAAACCCACACATGATGCGAAGAAGCAAAAGAAAATACGTAGAAGCAAAGGTAAAAAGGTATCCCTCCCAAATGATGCTGCTCCTATCACTCATTGTGATGATGATAATGGCTATACTATTGGTGCTATCCATACTTGTGACGCCCCGAGACCGATGTGCCAGGTGTCTTCCAGTTATTCGCTATTGTTGCCTTGTCTTTTCTTGCGTGTTGCATCTTGCCATGTCATCATCCGCATTGCATCTGCATGTTCTCAAAACTTGCATTCGTCCGGGTCTCCTAGTTCTTTCCATTGTCTGTTCTGAGCCCAAACACACTTGCACGCGCCCGCGGCATGTCCAAAATATTATTTTATAAGTGGCCAGAAAATGTTCTCGGAATGGGTTGAAAGTTGGCATGCGGTGTTGTTATGTTGTTAGTAGGCTGTCTGCCAAGTTTCATCGCATTCGGAGTCCGTTTGATGCCCCCAACGAGTATATATAGCGACATTATAGTCGGTTAAATCGCCGGACGATTTCGGTCTCCGAAAATTGTCGCCGGGTTTTCCCTCTCTTTCCTCCCTAGACTGTCTACACAGTCCACTACCTACCACCAGGCCCAACCTAACCTCTCTCGTCAGCCCGCAGCTCTCCTTGCGCGCGCGTCCGAAAGCTGTCCCGGACCCGACCCGGGCAGTCGTAACCGTTGGATTTGGATCATCCCCTAACATCCCTAAAACATCTCTGTTTTCTTATTTTGACTCCCTAGCCTATTTATTCCCGATCGTTCGGTTTAAATCGGATGATCCAAACCCTCCCCTTTATCTATATATAGATCAACCTCATACCTCATACCTAATCTAGCCTAATCCTAAAACCTAGGAGGTTTGTCCCTCCCCGCCGCCACTCTCCCCATCGGGATCCAAAACCAGCCAACTAGCGCATCCTCCAGGTCTCCTTCTTCATCGGGATCATTTCCGATCCAACCCACCTATCACCAACCTGATCTCACTCGATCCCTTTACCCTGCCGCGCCGGAGCGCTCTGCCTCGCGCGCACGATCCAAGGAGAGGAGATCCTCCTCGCTCTCTCGAAGCCCATGTCTCCTCTCGATCCAAAGAAGAGGAGCTTCTTCTGGAGCCCTCCCGTATGCTTCCTCTGCTCGGCCCCGCCGTTGTCCCGTGCGTCACTTGATAGCTCACCGGAGACGAGCACCACCACCAGGCCGTTTCCCTCTCCCTGCTTCCCGTGCTCCCTCCTTTCTCTTCTCTCCCGTCCTCACTCCTCACTGTCAACTCCCTCTAAACTCTCTCCACAGGGACCCGCCATGGAGGACCCCGTCGCCCCGCCAAGTACCTCGCCGGAGCACCGCGACGACCCTCGCGCCTTGTCGCCATGGATCCGCCCGCTCCAAGACCTCGCCTCCGCCCAGAACCCACCTGGCGCCGCCGCCTTCGCTTGCCTCGCCATCGCTAAGTCCCTATCGCCACCCCTCCTTCCCCTGCTTCAAGCGGGACAGGACGACGCGCCCCTGCTCCTCGTCTGGACACTCAAGCGACCTGCAAGCCAGCCACGCGCCACCGCCCGAGGACCCCGCCGCCATGGCCTCGAACTCTGTCGCCTCGCGTCGCCCTGTGCCGTCAAGCGTCGCCCCTGTCTGGATCTGTCAGGCCCCGCCATCCCCGGCCTCCCCGCGGTCCACCTCGCCTCGCCGTCCCCGTCGTCAACTCCGCCGTTGCATCCTCTGCTTCCCCTGCTCGTGGCGACCTCGTGTACCTGCATCGATGGGGGTCAACACTCCCGAGTGCGTTGACCGCGCCCTTGCCCAGCCGCCTCTGTGATGCCACTCCATGCGTGGGCCAGCTAGCCATGCCAGGCCCAGCTCGCGCCGGCCCAATGGCCACACTGGGTGAGGCCACAACCAAGCGCCCCTCCTCTTGTTTTTTTCCTCTGTTGGGCTTCCTGTCCAGTTTCGGCCCAGAGTCTATTTTTTAGGCTCTGCGATTTAGTATTTATTCCAGAGAATGCAGTTTTATAGAAAAGACCCTAGCCTTCATGCATATAATTACTCATGAATCGTGCATCGGAATTAAACAAACTTTATATGAAACATGCTTAGGATTTTGTGTAGATTAATAATATCCAACTTTCATCCATGTTTAAAATGTTTAAATTGTTGTTTGCATTAATTTGCTTAAATGCCATGCCAAAATGATTTATTTCATAACTAATTAACCGTAGCTCCATTTTAAATAAACTTTATGTGTAAATGGGGTGGAAAATGCATAGATTAACATAGTGGCAGTACTTTGCATGTTTAACAACTCTAAAATTGTGTATAGGGCAAAAAATACCAAAGCCATAAATTGCTTATGGGGATTTTCCGGAATTGTTGTTTGATGTTTCCGGCCCCATTTAAATTGCTTAGATAGTGTAGTTTACTTGTGCTTCACCTCTTGCCATGTTAAGAACATTTAAACTTGTTGGGGGCTTAAACAAGAGCGAACTAAATAATTAATGTGGTGTTTCGTCAATATGCAACTCGTTGCATATTGAGCCCCACTTAACTTGTAGTATTGTTTGTGCACTTTGCCATGCCATGAATCATTAAAATGGAAATGCATCATACTTGATTGTGCATCATGCCATGTTTATGCTTGTGTGTTTACCATGTTGTTTGCTCCTTGTCCGGTGTTACTTCTTCTCGGTAATTCCGGTAACGTTGCGTTTGTGAGGACCCGTTCGACTACATCCATTTGTCTTCTTCTTGGACTCGTTCTTATTCCTTGCGGGATCTCAGGCAAGATGACCATACCCTCGAAATCACTTCTATCTTTGCTTGCTAGTTGTTCATTCTATCACTATGTCACGCTACCTACCACTTGTTATATCATGCCTCCCATATTGCCATGTCAAGCCTCTAACCCACTTTTCCTAGCAAACCGTTGTTTGGCTAAGTTACCACTTTTGCTCAGCCCTTCTTATAACGTTGCTAGTTGCAGGTGAAGCTGAAGTTTGTTCCATGTTGGAACATGGTTATGTTGGGATATCAGAATATCGCTTATTTTAATTAATGCATCTATATACTTGGTAAAGGGTGGAAGGCTCGGCCTTATGCCTGGTGTTTTGTTCCACTCTTGCCACCCTAGTTTCCGTCATACTGGTGTTATGTTCCTTGATTTTGCATTCCTTACGCGGTTGGGTGTTATGGAAACCCCTTGACAGTTCACTTTGAATAAAACCCCTCCAGCAAGGCCCAACCTTGGTTTTACATTTGCCGAACAACCTAAGCCGTTTTCCCTTGGGTTTCTAGAGCCCGAGGGTGATATTTATTTTAACCACCCCAGGCCAGTGCTCCTCTGAGTGTTGGTCCAAAATAGAGCCACTTGCAGCGCCACCTCGGGGAAACTTGAGGGCTGGTTTTAGTTGTACGTAGTGTTCATCTGGTGTGCCCTGAGAACAAGATATGTGCAGCTCCTATCGGGATTTGTCGGCACATCCGGGTGGTCTTGCTGGTCTTGTTTTACCATTGTCGAAATGTCTTGTAACCGGGATTTCAAGACTGATCGGGTCTTCCCGGGAGAAGGAATATCCTTCATTGACCATGAGAGCTTGTGATGGGCTAAGTAGGGACACCCCTACAGGGTATAAACTTTCGAGAGCCATGCCCGCGGTTATGTGGAAGATGGGAATTTCTTAATGTCCGGTTGTAGATAACTTGAAACTTGACTTAATTAAAATGCATCAACCGTGTGCGTAGCCGTGATGGTCTCTTTTTGGCGGAGTCCGGGAAGTGAACATGGTCTTGTGTTATGTATGAACATAAGTAGTTTCAGGATCACTTCTTGATCACTTCTAGCTTCTCGATCGTTGCGTTGCTTCTCTTCTCGCTCTTATTTGTGTATGTTAGCCACCATATATGCTTAGTGCTTGCTACAGCTCCACCTCATTACCCTATCCAACCCATAAGCTTAAATAGTCTTGATCTCACGGGTGTGAGATTGCTGAGTCCTCGTGACTCACATATACTTCCAAACAGTTGCAGGTGCCGATGATACCAGTGCAGGTGACGCAACCGAGCTCAAGTGGGAGCTCGATGAAGATCGTGATCGTTGTTATGTGTCTTTTCCGGTTGATCAGTAGTGGTGCCCAGTTGGGACGATCGGGGATCTAGCATTTGGGGTTGTCTTCCTTTATTTTGGTTCCGCAGTCGGACCTTGATTGTATTCTGGTTTATGTTTATTTAACTTGTTATTTGTGTGAAGTGGTGATTGTAAGCCAACTCTTTATCCCATTCCTATTCAGTACATGGGATTGTGTGAAGATTACCCCACTTGCGACTAAACCACCATGCGGTTATGCCTCTAAGTCGTGCCTCGACACATGGGAGATATAGCTGCATCGTGGGTGTTACAAGTTGGTAATCAGAGCCATCCCCGACTTAGGAGCCCCCTGCTTGATCGAATCGCTAACGTTGTTGAGTCTAGAACAAAATGTTTTGAGTCTTAGGATTATATATATCGGAGAGGAGGATTCTTTTTACTCCTCAGTCCCTTCGTCGCTCTGGTGAGGCCTCCTGACATAGAAGTTTGACTCTCCTCTCCTCAAATTTCATGAAAAAAACTTAGGATCACGCGAGTATCTTGGAATCATTCCGATAGTCTTGTGACGAGAACATTGTTCTTGGTGCCTTGCTACCTCTTGAGCACTGTGTTGGTTTTCCCCGAAGAGGAAGGGATGATGCAGCAAAGTATCGTAAGTATTTCCCTTAGCTTTTGAGAACCAAGGTATCAATCCAGTAGGAGGCTACGCGCGAGTCCCTTGTACCTGCACAGAACAAATAAATCCTCGCAACCAACGTGGTAAGGGGTTGTCAATCCCTACATGGCCACTTACGAGAGTGAGATCTGATAGATGATAAGATAATATTTTTTGGTATTTTTATGATAAAGATGCAAAGTAAAATAAAAGCAAAGTAAAAAGCAAAGGAAATAACTAAGTATTGGAAGATTAATATGATGAAGATAGACCCTGGGGCCATAGGTTTCACTAGTGGCTTCTCTCAAGAGCATAAGTATTCTATGGTGGGTGAATGAATTACTGTTGAGCAATTGACATAATTGAGCATAGTTATGAGAATATCTAGGTATGATCATGTATATAGGCATCACGTCCGAGACAAGTAGACCGACTCCTGCCTGCATCTACTACTATTACTCCACTCGTCGACCGCTATCCAACATGCATCTAGAGTATTAAGTTAATGAAAACAGAGTAATGCCTTAAGCAAGATGACATGATGTAGAGGGATAAACTCATGCAATATGATAAAAACCCCTTATTGTTATCCTCGATGGCAACAATACAATACGTGCCTTGCTGCCCCTACTGTCACTTGGAAAGGACACCACAAGCTTGAACGCAAAGCTAAGCACTTCTCCCATTGCAAGAATGATCAATCTAGTAGGCCAAACCAAACTGATAATTCGAAGAGACTTGCAAAGATAACCAATCATACACAAAAGAATTTAGAGAAGATTCAAATATTATTCATAGATAGACTAGATCATAAACCCACAATTCATTGGTCTCAACAAACACACCGCAAAAAGAAGATTACATCGAATAGATATCCACAAGAGAGGGGGAGAACATTGTATTGAGATCCAAAAAGAGAGAAGAAGCCATCTAGCTAATAACTATGCCCCCTTGGTCTGAGGTAAACTACTCACACTTCATCGGAGGGGCTATGGTGATGATGTAGAAGCCCTCCGTGATCAATGCCCCCTCCGGCGGAGCTCCGGAACATGCCCCAAGATGGGATCTCGTCGATATAGAAAGTTGCAGCGGTCACTACAAAAAAAAGACACATCTGTGACATTTTGGGCCGAACGAAATTTTTTTCTGTCATACGTATGACACTTCTATGATGATAATTGTGACAAAACCCGGTATCATCATAGATGTGGTGGGCTCCTACTTCTATGACAAAAAATCATGACAGAAAATGGGCTTTTCGTCCTGGGTGGGCCGGAGACGCAGCTGCATTACATTCTTTGGGCCATCCATGACGGAAAAAACCATGGTAGAAGCGAGGGGAGGAAATTTCGGGGAGTTCCTGGTTACGGTGGGAGGTCGGGGGCCGAGCGATGCGTGTTTCTCTCGTATACTTACGCGCGTGTGTGCGAGGCGTTGGCTCTAACTGAACCCGAGCGAGGCGTTGGGCTCTAACTGAACCCGAGTGATTGCACTGCAGGCTACGTGTTACTGATCCCGAGTGATCGATCGATGGCTGTTAACTGAACCCGATCGAGAAATTCCTTCGCTACTGCTGCTAACCGAAGCCGATCGATTGGATGAACAGTGAGCGTTGCGAGGGGGTGGGTGGGGGGTGGATCAACAGTGAGCGGTGGCGTTGCCTCTGGATGAACAGGACCCCGTGGTGTGGAGGGCTGGATGAACAGTAGACGGTGGAGGGCTGCCCGTGGAGGGGTGGTTGAACAGGACCCCGTGGTGTGGAGGGCTGGATGAATAGTAGACGGTTGAGGGGTGCCCGTGGAGGGGTGGTTGAACAGTAGCCGGTGTAGTAGTGCGCGGTGGAGGCTGGATGAACAGGAGCCCGTGGAGGCTGGAGGAGGTCGATGGTAGCCCGTGGAGGCTGGAGGAGGTCGACGGTGGAGATGAACAGTATCCCGTGGAGCCCCGTTTTGCGGTACGCCACACCCCTCCCGATGAACATGACCCCTGTTTCGACCGTAGGAGGTCCGTTTCGTCCGTTTTGCGGTACGCCACACCCCTCCCGATCAACAAGAACCCTGTTTCGACCATAGGAGGTCTGTTTCCTCCGTTTTGCGGTACGCCACATCCCTCCCGATCAACAGGACCCCGTTCCGAACGTAGGAGGTCCGTTTCCTCCGTTTTGCGGTACGCCAGGCCTTGTTTCCGTCGCCTGTTCCGTCCAAGCCCTCCTGATGAACACGACCACACATTCTGTTCTGACCCAGCCGGTTGGCTCCCGCGCGTTCCGTTGCCTCCCGATGAATAAGACGCATTCCGTTGCCTCCCCATGAACACGACGCATTCCATTGCCTCCCCATGAACATGACGCATTCCGTTGCCTCACCATGAACACGACGATGATACTATTTCTCCGTTCTGACCCAGCCATGTACACGAGCCCTGGCCGTACGTATGCGCGAGTAGGCGTCCGAGACCCCGCCCGTATGTACACATACATGGCCGTATTTTCTTTCTTGCACCCTGGCCGTTGTACGTATGTGTACATGCTACGTGCGCGCCTCTACTACAACATGTGCACACCTCTACTACGACACATGCATGCCTCTACATCGACCAGTATGTACGTACACGTTCGCGACCAGAATGACAACGCTACGTACGCTTCGACCAGGTGGGTCCCGACTGTCAGGCACTTCCTTGCGTGCGAAGATGTAGCCGGTGGGTCCCAGCAGTCAGGGGGGCGAATAGGTTTTTTTGCCAGGACGCACTTCCTTGCGTGCGAAGGTGTAGATGGTGGGTCCCAACAGTCAGGGGGGCAAATCGTTTTTTTTTCCTGGACGCACTTTGTTGCGTGCGAAGATGAAGCTGGTGGGTCCCAGCAGTCAGGGGGAAACGTTTTTTCTGCAAAATACAGTGGCCCTTCCGGTGGGTACCAACTGTCAGGTGGAGGAATCATTATTTTCCATGTAATAAGGAGGCACTTCCTTGCTGCGGCCGTGGACCCAGCTGTCAGCCTCTCCACGTACAGTCCACATCCGATGGAAGTCGTTCCTTGATCACGTTGACCAGGCCGCACCGAGAGCACCACGACGGTGGACAATGGCGAGGCCTAGGAAGGGGACGACGCGGAGCCGGGGAAGACGCGGTAGTGGAAGCCCGCGCGGAGAGGAGTTCGAGGGTTCATTGGTACGGCTGCGGTGTGAGGCCGCCGTCATCGCAGGGCCTGGCCAGCGGTGGGAATAGTAGGGGGCGGTGAGGCCTCCGCAGCAACACAGCCGGCCACGGGAGGCAGGAGCATGTGGCACGACTGGCGCTCCTTTGGGCGGCTGGAGCAAGAAGACCAGAGGTTGAAGAAGCACTACGGCCGTTGGATGGACATCGTACGGTCACTGGAGCTAGAATCGTTCATATTGACTAAGTTGACAAAGCCCTCCATCCCCGTCAACTTAGTTGGCCCACAAGTCATCCTCCCACTATTGTGGGTCCCAACTAGCAGGGGGTATTCATTTTTTTGTGCGTAATAAGGAGGCACTTCCTTGCGTGCGAAGATATAGCTGGTGGGTCTGACATGTCAGCGGGGGGAACGTTTTTTTCGCGAAATACAGAGGCCCTTTCAGTGGGTCCCAGCTGTCAGGTGGAGGAATCATTATTTTGCGCGTACAGTCCACGGCCGATGGATGTCGTTCATTAACCACGTTGACCAAGCAGCGCTGAGAGCACCATGGCGGTGGACGATGGCGAGGCCTAGGAAGGGAACGACACGGATCCGGGGAAGACTCGGTAATGGTTGCCCATGCGGTGGGGAGTACGAGGGTTTACTGGTCCGGCTGCCATTGCCGCAAAATAATAGGAGGTCTGGGTGAGTAGAGGAATGGCCTGGCCAGCAATGAAGTAGGGTGGGGCGGTGCGGCCTGTGCGGCAGCACAGCCGGCCACGGGAGGCGGGAGCAGGCAGTCCCACCGGAGCTGATTTGGGCGGCTGGAGCAAGAAGATCAGATATTGAAGAAGCAGCACGGCCATTGGATTAACATCCAACGGTCACTGCTGCTAGAATCGTTTGTGGACTAAGTTGACAAAGCCAAAGTACACGTCAACCTAGTAGACCCACAAGTTAGCCTCCAAATCTGTCCCAAACAGCATACAGCCCAAAATTTCTAGCCAGATTCAATTTAATTTTAAATCTAAATATACCTTAATTTAAATTCAATGAAATTTTAACCGCACAAAAACAATGAAATTTAAAATATCAAAATCTGAAAGAAACAACATTTTGGAACTAATTGCATGTTTGCTGTATTTTTTCATTTTACAGCCCATTTATTATTACTTATAGCCCATTTCTTATTACTTATAGCCCATTTTCTAGGAAAAATGCATCCCTCCTCGTCTTGAAAGATTTCCGGCCCAGCAGGGCGTAGAAAAGCAAGTAGGCCTACGTTGGTTATTCTGCAAAAAACAAAATAGCTGGCTAGCCATTTTCAGAAAGGAAAAAACAAACTGGGCTGGTCATGTGCTAAACATATGAAATAAAAGCCTGGGCTAGACAGGCCATGGGTCCCGCACAACCCAGTTGATACCCTTCTCCGTCCCGAAAAAACAAAATTACTGCGCGCTGCTGGGTCCCTACTGTCATCCTCACCATGTACAGTCATCTCCTTATTCCTCTCGGTTGTTGACCATGTTGACAACACTGGAGGGCAGCGCTGCGGCGAGCGAACCAAGGAGGAGGACGATGGTGAGGCCTCAGACGGGAATGAACAAGAGCCGGGGAAGATCACAGCCAGCCGTGGGAGGCGGGAGCAGGCGGTCACGCCGGTGTTGGTTTGGCTTTGGCAGCTCGAGGAACAAGAGAGTGAAGAAACATGACAGACGTTGAATGTCAATCCAACGGTCAAGGTTGGCACAATCGTTTGTTGACTAAGAGGACACCAAGTAGCATACTTTTGTATATATAGGAAGAAAACTGCAAGGAAAATGCGCTCATCTGCCGTCCTCGTCACGTGGAACGTTTGCCACATAAGTGACTAGCACCCTTGGTTTTCAACCGAGAGGTCTTGGGTTCGAGTCCTAGGAACTCTCAATTTTGTCCTCCTTCCTTCCTCGCAAAAAAGGGAAAGAAAATAGAAGACTTGGGAAGGCGTACAGAACAAGCTAGTGTACTAGTAAAGAGACATTTCCGAGTTTTAGAAAAAAGAAAGACATGCTCCTGTAGCTGGTTCGAATCCAAACCTAGACTATGACTATATATGGTGCTATGCTACTCCGCAAGTAATGAAACTGACATATCCAACGTTCGCTTCTCCTCTTCTCTACTTACTCTGCCTAGCATCAGAAGCTCTGGCCGCAACAACCATGTCCGCTAGCTGCTCGTCCACCTGCTCTTTAGCAGGCAACAACCAGATATGCGCCAAGTCGCCACCCGTACCATCGCCTGTGGGTCTCATCACACCCCTGCCGACACGCGCACCGCAGCCAATTGCTCATCGCAACCCGCTACCGTTGGTGTGGTGCCACTGCTGCAAATCACGCAGAGTCATCCGTCGCGTCTGAACCACAATCCTCAACCATGGTCGAGTCTTCTACAAATGCCCGAATCATGGGGTAATAATATGTTTAAGTGTTGTTCTGCTGCTTTTTTTTAATAGTTTGGGTGATGATATTCCAATTTGATTCATGCAGAAAAGGGAAGATTCGTGTGATTTGTATTTCTGGGAAGTTGCTAATGTGGGGGAATGAAACTATGCTGATTATTTGGTTAGCCGAGGAATCCCAATACCAGCAGGTTGGGGTGTTGGACAAGTAACGGAAGGAACGACAGAAGAGGAAGGTGCAGAGCAGAAGGTTAAAGATGCAGTTCCTCTGATCATGGCCAAGCAACAGCCGCTGAACGGCCTTGACAACAATGAGGAGATGAAAGAGCTTGTGAAGATAATGGGCAAAATCGACGTGCTCTGTAGGATGATTGTCTCTTTATTTGCAGTGTATGTAGCACTCGTGATGTATTCAGTGGCTACGACATGAGCACTTTGCTGAAACTAGTAATGAATGAAACCTGTGTAGCAGGATGGGCGTAGTGTTGTGAACATCTAATTATTTCTGTTAACGGAAATCAGGGGATATCCCCTTTTGCTCATATAAATAAATAAATAGCAGAGGTCCTGTCGGGTCAGCTTTGTTCTCATTCGAAGACATCGAGCAAATTGCAGTCCAACAACAAACTATGTCATCAAATTCAAGTTTCACAGCCAAATATGAGTACAACTAAACAACAATGTCATCATGTTTTAGTTGTCATACAGTCACCAAACACAAATCAGCATACATAACAAGTGATGTTCTCACAGCAAAATACTAAACAACATGTTCATCAGGTTTCAGTTGTAATAGCAAACACAATTTCACATAGTAGATAAAAAACGTCTTCTGGCAGGCAAATATGACAAAAGCAATGTAATCATCATCCGCAATAGCAGCGTCAACATCTTCGCCATGTGTATCAGTCTGAATCGTAATTCCCCATGGTGTCATCTTCTTCTTCGTCCTCAATGTCCTCGAACGTTGGCTTCTTCTTGATCAACTCTTGTATGTCCATAGCACGACAAGAAATCTTTTCGCCGGCGTCATTGACATGATGGTTCTCAAAGATATTAGGAACATCTATGTTATCTTGTACATCAGGAGCAGTGTAAGCATCATCTTGTTGTGCAACTTCATTAAATGAATTCCTCTACTCAAACCTTTGCAATACTCTCCAGTCATCGCTACGTGCAAATGTGTCTTCCAAGAAAAATATCTGTGTTGCTTGATTTGCCAAAATAAAAGGCTCGTTGGTCTGGTACGCCGCCTTGACATTGATGGATTTGAAATAATCATCACCTCTGGGTTTTGCGATCCTGGAAAACAGGTTATACCAACGACATCACAACAGAACCACACACCGATGATCCTCGAAACTGGAGATATACTACAACTAAACAATGTTTGTTATGTTAGCATACATTTCAGTTATCTCTTTGTCATACGTATCCGTGCTCATGATGGCACTATTTTGTGTCTTCCTGCGTTCATCTCGTGCAAGGGTGTTGTAGCGCACATCTCCAACAACGCAAGATTCATAATGTCTTACCCAAGTATCAGGACCCATTGCTCGTGAGTAAAGGGCATCATCAACTGCCTGCCCATCCTCCCGCACCTTCTTAACCTATGGTTAGAAAATAGACAAGCTGATCATCTTATGTACTCAGTATATTAAAAAACTGATAGTGCACTTCAAAAGCTTACATGGTTCTTGAACCATTTCGCAAATCCTGCCATAACCAGTTTGTCAATGTTTCTTGGATTTTGCGGCAGTAACTCCTCTTTGTAGATGCTGCACAACATAGTGATCGCGTCAAACATCTAAATATATAAGAATGTGCTACAAGTTTAGTAGATTACGGTGTATAAGCTGCAGTACTGCACTTACTTGATATAAGGTAGTATCTCAGGGCAGTTATTCAACACATACCAAACCATTTTGTCCAAATCTTTAAGTTTGTCCTCTTGTCGACTCTTCCCTGTAACTCGAATAGAATAATCGAAAACATTGAGCCCAGGATTGTCGTCACCCACCTCTTTGCTAAGCTGATCAGCTGTTTCAATGTATTTTGAGCAGAATATCAACGCTTCTGTAGCAATGTAGGCCTCTGCAACGGAACCCTCAGGTCTAGCTTTGTTCCTAACATAGCCCTTGAAAGTGCCTAGCCGCCTTTCAATAGGGTACATCCAGCCATAATGTACTGGACCTCTAAGTAGTGCCTCGTCAGGTAGATGAACAGCCAAATGCACCATCACATCAAAGAAGGTTGGAGGATATATCTTCTCAAGGTCGCATAGGATAGTTGGTATCTTGTCTCTAAGACGCTCCAAAGCATCTATCCTGATATTCCTACTACAGAGTTCCCTGAAGAATTGTCCCAACTCTGCAACTGCTCTGTATAAGTCAGGGCGGCCCAATCCTCTAAGGATAACAGGTAAAACCCTTTGAAGTAGGACATGGCAGTCATGAGTTTTCAACCCTTGTACCTTGTTTCCATCTGCACTGACTCTCCTTTCAGGGTTGGAAGCAAATCCATGTGGGAATCTCACACGTGACAGGACCTTGCAGAATTCTTTTCTTTTTACCTTGTCCAAGACGTACACAACTGGTGCCATATCCCGTGGTTTACCTTCATCTTGCACCTGCAAATCCTTTCTGATACCCAGATGTGTCAAATCAATCCTAGATTTTAAGGTATCTTTCGTCTTGCCTTCAATATTAAGAAGTGTGCCGATAATGCTGTCACATATATTTTTCTCGATGTGCATCACATCAAGATTATGCCGCAGATCCAAATCTTTCCAATACTCCAAGTCCCACAAAGTGGACCTGCTGGTAAACAATAATCTCTCTTCTACCCTGCCATGCTTCCTTTTCCCGCTACCATTACCAGGATGGTTTCCTGGTGTAATATGCATGACCTTCTCTAATTCCACTTGCAACTCATCGGCGGTGAGCCTCTTTGGCGCATCACGGTTTTCATGCTTTGCATTGAACACATGTCTTTGGTATTTTCTAGGATGCGGCTTGTCCTTGGCAAGGAAACGACGGTGTCCAATGTAAAAGATCTTGCTAAGTATTGCGTATGACAGCGGATTCCTGTCACAGCGAACACATGCATTGTAACCATGTGTCGTTTGCCCTGACATAGTGCCCAAAGCCGGATAATCATGGATGCACCAAATTATAACAGCACGCAGAAAGAAATCAGCTGGTGGGCTGCTATATAGGTCTCGAGTGAGAACACCCTTCCATAGCTGTTGAAGTTCCTCCACAAGAGGCTCCATGAACAAATCAAAATCATTTCCAGGACTTTTTGGACCTGGGATGAGCAAGTCCATCATGTAGTTTGATTCTTTGGTGCAGACATTTGGAGGCATGTTGTAAGGGATAACAAGCACTGGCCACATGCTATATGTGGCGCTCTGGTGGCCAAATGGGTTAAATCCATCTGAAGCTAAGCCAAGTCTAATGTTTCTCGGGTCAGCATCAAACTCTTTGTGTTTATCATTGAAGCTTTTCCACTCACTACCATGAGATGGATGGCTCATTACATTCTGATCTTTGTACTCCTGGTTCCTAGAATGCCACAGTACATCCTCTCTTGTTTCAGCATCATGAAACAACCTCTACAATCATGGTGTAATTGGAAAATGTCTCAGAACATTATGAGGAATCCTCTTCATAGCATCGCCATCTTTCCATCTTGATGATTTGCATTTCGGGCATTCACTTAAGTTGGCATAATCCTTCCGGAACAGAACACAATTATTCTTACAAACATGGATCATATCATATCCAATTCCAACTGCACGAAGGAAATTCTTCATTTTACTGTAGGTGTGTGGCAGCTCAGACGCATCTGGGAAAGATTTGCGGAAAAGCAGCCAACATCGCATCAAATGATTTATTGGTCATCCGCTCAGATGTCTTCACCTGAAGAAAGGTGACCATAGCTGAGAATACTGACAGCTTATTTCCTGGGGTGACAGCCACGTTGCATTGTTCCAACATGCGGGCCCACCGTTTTTCTTCTGCAGGTGAAAGTTCATGGAATGCACGAGCATTTCGTAGCATTGTTTCAATGTTGGTCAAACTCACTGGCTCCGCCACCACCACCTCCTCCTCCTCTTCCACCTGAGCATCGGGCAGATCAAGATGGTGATCTGCTGCTTCCACGTAGTCAATAACATTCATGTTCACAACTTCACCACGATGAACCCACCTAGTATATGTGAACGACATCCATACAAGTGTAGATGATTTTGCACAGTTGACTGGGGTCTTGTAACTGAATTCATACAACTGCTACACGGGCAAAGCACATCTGATTTCGGACCACCGTAGTCAGCTCTGATAAAGTTTATGAAGTTTTCAACCCCTCGACATATGTAGCGGAGAATCTTCGAGCAGAAGTTATCCAAGTCCTATCCATCTGTTAGGCATACAAATTAGTTCTTCTACTAGATATTACAGGAAAAACATATATGCTTTTTTATGAAGTCCAGAAAAAAACCTAGGTCGATGTCTAAAGCTATGGCAACATATTTGGACGAGCAGATCTAAGTAACGAAATATATGCAAAGCTAAGTCAGCAAACATATTTGAGTGCTAAATTATGGCAGACTATTTCAGCAGTCAATGAGGCAAAGCACACAACCATCAAACTATCGAAGGCCATCGCAGCAACAAAGATCGAGTATAAAACGGTGTAGAGCTATTTCACCTAATAGATTGGCTACTAGACCATGGAAATCTACGTCACAATAAATATATGGCAGGATATTTTAGCAACTAGTCAGCCTTGGCATGCCATCTCAGCTAAGCAGATTGAGTGCAGAACAGGGCAACGAAGCTTCTTAAGCAGAGCATATTGACCGTAAACTACTTTGGCAAATAGTGAGATTAACAGTGTCTATCAGCTAACATTCAGCGCTACACCGACATGCACGGGGCCTCAGTCTAGAATGCACATACCGTGGGAGAAGCTGGCCGCCATGCGTCTCCACACGAACGTCGCCAGCGGTGGCGGTGCTGACCGCCATGCGCCTCCACAAGAATGTCGCCAGCGGTGGCGGCGCGGCTAGAGGACGGCAGTCTACGAGGGCGTACCGTGGGAGTGAGAGGATCGCCGTGCATCCCCTCGACGAACCGTGGCGCCGACGTATCGGCGCAGCGGGGAGGGCGGCTTTGGCGGAGCGAATGGAGTGGAGGGGGACGGGGGGAGGGGGGTTTGGGGAATATTATTGGCTAGTTGGCTGAAGGGTGGGTTAATCTAGGATTTGGGGGGAATTTTGGGGTGGGAGGGGGAGGATTTTCATGCGGTGGTCGGGGGGAGTTTGGCGCATGGTCGATTTCTCCAAATGCAGTCCCACGTATCAGGGAAGAGGCAAGCCAAAGCACATTCCATTTGCGTGAGCCGTGTGCAGGACAGAACGTGTGTGGGGTGCAATGCGACCGCGACAGGGGTGCTGTGAGTGTGCCACCTTTTTCCTTTTAAACTAGGTGCTTCGCCCCCTCAAAAAAACTTGTTGCTTCGCGCGATCCATCGAAACTACTAGTAGTAATCCGGTAATCCCGACTAAAACGGCGCGGCCGGGTCTTTTCCCGCGCTATATGCTGGGAGGTTGGCTTAGTTGGGTTTTTAGGACGAGTAATGCTACACCTATGTAATCACAGTTACGAAATTAACGTAATGTGAAACGTGTGAGCTGTTTATTGTAGATGGGAGGGAGGGAGGGGCCCACCACCATGAAAATCAGGGGAGGAGAGAGAGAGGCAATTTACGTTAACCCTTTCGTAGGTTCCTGTAGATGTAGAAGGATGTCAAATGCGTGAATGTGCAGTGGACGTACTATTGGAGTGCCTAAGATAAATTGTGTATGTATAGACCCTATGTGTTTATTTTACTTCGCATGTTATCTTTGTCTCGGTTCAATAAAAAGCAGAGTTGGTGATGATGGTGTGCCTGTCATCCTGCAATATAGGCCGGCCGATCTATATCTAACATATAGGAAGGAAACTATGACAATTTACCCGCACTCCTCTCCACATTTGCAGATAAGGTCTTCCCTCGTTCATCCTTTTCTCCCACAAGATCTTGATCTTCCATGCAACGCACGGGCATATAGCTAGTAATCCTACAATATACTATATTATTGTGAAAGTTCATATACACCGACCGAGATTAATGCAAACAGGGCCGATTTTCATTACATTTCGAACTTTTATAGGACAAAAAAATAAAAGAAACCCGACCCTAAACCTATTCTATGGCGGCGACCGACGTCCTCCATCTGCGATCTCTATGTACGGGGGCGGAGTTCAAGACCCGTGAAGTGAAGGTGCGGTCTCCAGCGAGGATGAGTAGAACACGGGATATGGACCGGCCAGTTGGCACACCATGCCCTGCTACCTCCAATGCCCTACTCATCCTCAGAGGAGTCCCCGACCTCGGCGGTGTTGGACGTTGGACGACGACAAGTAGGACGCGTTGCTGACGGTGCTCCCGTCGTCGGCCGCCAGCGTGGCCACCGCTTGTGCGGTCGCGTCCGCGTCCGGGTACGCCGCGATTGCGTCGTGAGAGGCGACTTGAGCGAGGGCGGAAACCTCGAGCTTCATCCCCGAAGACAAGCTCTCCCGCAGAGCATTCGCGATTGTGGTCATGGCGGATGTGGTGCCAGGTAGGAGGACGATGCGCTATGGTGTGGAGGTTAGTTGGGCGTTGCCGCTTTAAGTAGCGCATTCCGGTGAGGCCAAGCGTCCGGGTGCGTCATTAAGTTCGCTGGAGTTGGTTCCTCGGGCACTGAGCCTCTTAACGACGACATACGACGGACGACATGAATGCGGGCAGCTGGCGCCGGCTGGGAACGCACCGCGCGATGGGCGAGGGACGAGGGTTTTTGGTGTGCCAGGGTAGTCAGCTGCGATCGTGGCAATGTTGGAGATGCCCTTTGCTCACATGCGATCCCCGCATGTCATTTGAAAAAGCAAGACGGCCCCGGCATGGTCTCAGGTCCAGAGGATGCAGTTGGCCGCGCTACACCACTCCGCGGATGCGTCGCGGCACCCCCGTGCATCCTCGACGAGCCGGGTGTTGGGGTGTGTTGGATTGTGGCCAAAGTGCACTTACCAAAATTTTGGTCATGACCCAAAGATTGGTCTTTGTTTGGATGGTTGCCATTTTTTGGCATGCCAATGAACTCTAGCCAACTCTAGTTCATTTTTCTTGCCAATGTCGGCCAAATCATGGGCAACCAATACCTCAACCAAAATTTTGGCTACCCAATGCTTTGATGGGGCAACCTTGGGCACAAACCAAACATACTGTTGACAACTCTAGTTCATTTTTCTTGCCAATGTCGGCCAAATCATGGGCAACCAATACCTCAACCAAAATTTTGGCTACCCAATGCTTTGATGGGGCAACCTTGGGCACAAACCAAACATACCGTTGGTCGTGCCACAGCACTAACGCCACCCTCGGCACACTGAAACCGACCGTGTCTAGCGACGATATGAGCGTGTCGCTCACCGCGGTCGCCGTGTCCAGAGGCGGTGCTAGAGCTGCGCCCCGTTGTTATCCCCAACGACCCACATGAACGGTTGTCGGTGGTGAGGAGGTCATGGGCCAGCTCCTCCATTGGACTAGTCTGCGCTACGTCATCCCAACGGCTGTGCCCCACATGTCGGTTTCCCTGTTTTCCCGACCATATTCGAGCGTCAGTGCTACGCGTTGCGCATTAGGCCTTTCACTATGTAGGTCAAGGGAGACAACTTTTTGTTTATTTGATCCATTCAAGTATAATCATGTGGCATTTGCTTATTTCTCATTCCTCTCCAACCCTCTTCTCCATCGATCATGTCGCCCTCCAGTCGAGTCCATCCTCCCGCATGCCTCATTTGAACATTCCACCGAGTATCATTCGTGTGTACTCACCCTAGTCCTCTTTCAATAGATCTCCGGACCCCGAGATGAAATCGAGAGGGAACGAGTGGGGGCACGTGATACCTAAGGAGGATTCAAAATTTTGAACCGGTGATCATAGCATCCGCAAATCATATATAAAGGGTATTCAATGTTTGTTTCGTTTTTGAATGTACAATATACTCCCTCCTATCCTTTCTAGTTTACATATAAGTTTTATGTGTAGTCAAAGTATCTCTACTTTGATCAAAAAGGTATCAACATTCAACAACGCCCAATCAATATTGTTAGATTTGTACGTACTCCTAGATTTGTACTCAAGATGGTTTCCAATTTGACTATTGACAAGATTAATAGTACAAGAGATGTATAATGTGAAAATTATATCATTGGAAACTCCTTTCACATACGAATTTGACCGTATGCTTTGTGTAAGTTGCATGTCATATATTATTACTCTAACATTTGGTCAAATTTAGCCTCGAAAAACGCATTAGACCCTGTATGCTTTGTGTAAGTTGCATGTCATATATTATTACTCTAACATTTGTGTAAGTTGCATGTCATATATTATTACTCTAACATTTGGTCAAAGTAGTATAGTGGAAGTGGATCCTCTGACGTAGGTATCCCTGCCTTACCCTCCCTTTCGGTCACTTACTGGCGGACCCCTTGCTTGCTAGGCCCCGCATGTCAGTTACTCAATGGGTTCGGACACGTCAGGGGATCCTCATCCGTAGTATACTCCCTCTGTTTTTAATAACTCTGCATAAAACAGAGGGAGTGGTGGTATAATAAATGACGCGGGCGGGGGAGGGGGAGGGACGTCGATTTGCTCTCAACTGTGGTCCCACAAGTGAGCGAAAACGCAAGACGAAGCGCGTTCCATTCGGTGAGCGACGTGGAGGGTCCAGCATGCCGAGCTGCAATGCGAACGCGACAAGAGCGATGTACAGTCAAAACTGATTGACCGGTCGTCATCAGAACAACTATTCACACCAGAACCTTTGCTGCTCGGCCTACGCCAGCCACTGCCCTAAAACCACACCAAATCTCCAGCCCATTCCCCCACCTTTCGATCCCCTAGCCCGCATCAAGTGTCCCCTAGTTCGCCGGAAAGCCATGGTGCGCCGCAAGATCACTTACTGCAAGATGCTGATGATGGAGCGCCGCGCAGAAATCATGGCGGCGGTCGGCGCCACAGACCTCCGTTTCCCAAGCTCGCTTTGCGGCAGGCCAATCCCCGAGTTCTCTGGAGCCAAGCTACAAGGAGGAGGAAGCCGATCCAATGTTCATGGCGGAGGTCGCGGCGCAGAAGGCCCCCGATGGGTATGAGACGATGGACGTCGACTTCGTGCCGGCGTCCGAGTCCCCCATGGTGCAGGCGGACCAGCGGTTCAACATGGTGATACTAAAGGAGGAATGGGAGGCAGAGGCTCAACTCGATGCGAAGCACGCGCATGCCGCTGCCATCGAGGCTCTCCTGCAGGCAGAACCAGATGTCGTGGATGTGAACCGGGCGGCGGAGGCTCAACTTGAGGCATAGCGCGCGGATGCCGCTGCCATTGAGGCCCTCCTACAGGCGGAACCGGACGTCCTGGACTTGAACCGGGCGGCAGAGGCTCGACTCGACGCAGAGCACACGGATGCCTCTCTCATTGACGCCCTCGTGCAGGCAGAACCGGACGTCCTGGACTTGAACCGGGCGGCGGAGGCTCGACTCGTCGCGGAGCGCGCGGATGCCGCTGCCATCGAGGCCCTCTTGCAGGCGGAATCGTACGTCCTCGACTTGAACCGGGCTGTGCTCTCGCCCGTGCAGAGCGCCTGTACGCTCCGCTTGAATGGGTAGCTAGAGGCCGAGGACAATCATGGTGTGGAGACACACGTCGGCTGGTTTGTGCCAGTAGCCAAAGACAACGAGGCTGTCTCTTTCCGCGAGCAGTGATAGTTTTTCTTTATGTTGTTGTTTTTATGGATCTTTTGTTGTGTAAAACATATATTTGTTATGCAAGTCGCCTGACTTGGGTCAGTCTACCATTTCAGGCGATTGGATGAATCTCCTAGGTCTCCTAACCCTTCTTTCCTTCTTCATCACCTCTTCTTCTTCCCCAACAGACCACCGCACGGGCCGTACGGATACTCCCCAACATGCGGTTGGATAAACATACTCTATGAACGAAAATTATGTGTCAGCGATAGGATGGCTGACTTGGTTTGTTCACATGCGAAAGCACATGTCAGTGAGGGTGCATTCCCTTGGTTGGGTTTGCGGCGTGCAGGAGCGACTGTGTGAGGTTGTGGTGCGACCGCGGCGTGCAGGAGCGACCGTGTGGGGGTGCGGTGCGACCGCGACAGCCGTGCGCAAGTGTACATCCTTCTCATTTTGAAAAATTTAGGCAAGCTTGGCAAAAATGTGTGGCGAAGTTTGGCAATGCAAGGCCTAGACCCAAACAGGATAAGTACGTACGTACTAGGAGTACTAGTGTTAAAAAAGAAAGGCGAGGTTTTCCTTCGCGGGATTTAATCGATACAAATCCTTGTTTCACGTGTCAATTAATGCGTATTTTTTTCTCCAAAGACCAAAGAGCTAACCATCTCACTCCTCATCACTTGATTAATGCAGCGCCATGCAAACCAACCTTCTCACTTCCGCATGCATGCATGGGATATTAATTTCCTTGGTTGCTAACCCCATCAATTTTGCCTCGATTAGTGTTAGTGGCCCTTTGCAAATTGTAATTTTTATATACTGGTCTTGTGTACAAAAAATGGAGGTAGTAACTATATTTGACTTCCTTCCCCATTGCGGTGACGTTGATGATATCTTTTTTTGGGTGGTTTGGCGAAGTGCATTCGACGGAGAACACCATTGAGGGAGACCACGGTAAGTCGTTCGCAAGTGCCGCCTGCAAGCCGAGACAACTGCCTTATTTGCATCCAGGAAGTCATTTACTAGTACTACTAGGAGTACTAGTGCGGTGAGATGGTTTCTCGAATAAGAAGACGACGGAGAAGCGGAGCCAGCGTAGAGTGAAATGATGGTTGCTTCGTCCGTGCTTTTGTGATTTGACGCCTCATTGCTTTGTGATTTGTGATAGAAGGGAAAAGGGAGTAGACTCTGTGCTTTATACTGTACTACATGCGTCCAAGCATGGGAGAAAGAGGAGAGACGTTGCATTTTTCTATTCCTTCAATCAATCAATCAGGGAGCTTCAGTTCCATCTTTTTGGCTTTGGCAACACCGTCCACAATGGTTCCCATGATGCCAAAAGCTATTTTCACATTTGGCTACACATTGTGGATGCCCTTAACCGTACCACTTGGTTTTGCTCCTGTGTGCTATCTATACAAATCTCAATTCTATTGATCTAAAAAATTATAGAATCAAGATTAGTAAAAAGGAGGTGATTTTGCCACACGGATGGTGGGGGAGGTTTCTTATTTGAGCAATGCTACATCCACGTAATGGTTTACGTAAAGTTACAAACTGATGTGATGTGGGACTATTTGATTGGATTAAAGGAGAGGATTAGGCCCACCCCACCTGAAAATCAGCAGGGCATATATATATTAGATGGAAAGTATACGTAGCAGCTATGTAGCCCAAGTCTAGGATTAGGCTTCTTATTTTTGGAGGACGTTGTCCTGGCGGTTTGCTAACATGTGGTCCCACGTGTCAGTGCTTTACCAAGCCCGCGTCCTACATGAGGCAGAACAATGGTAGAAGCAACACGTGGTTAAGTTGAAGTAGATGAGGGAGAAGCGGATTCAGCAACGAGTGAAATGATGGTTGCTTCATCCCTCCAACTTAACTACGGGAAAGGTGCAGCTTTGTGATTTGACACCTCATTGGTCATTACTACGCTGGCGCCATGACTGGGGTGCTTCACATCGGTTGCTCTGCACTGTATTCCGGTATGGCACGTGGACCCGGTAGCTTGATGTCCCACATGTCGGCGAAAGGGACTAGAAGATTTATGAAAGCGAGTGCTCCACTCTTACGACGGAGGAGTAGACGACACGACGACCCAGTGAACTGTCACTTGTACTGTATAGTACTATAGTTTTGTTGTTTCGCATGATCCATCGATAGAAACCCGATTAAACAGAAAAGGGCGGGATTTTTCCCGCGCGGTAGATGATACTGGCCATACATTTCAAAGGCAATTTTAATATATGCAAACTGAATAATTATAAGTAAAAATATGATATCTAGTAAAACTAAAAACACATATGATTTATTGTGTTAGAGTGTAGTAGTAGTGCTGTATTGCATAGTTGTTAGATGTAACATGCGAGAACGTGCAGAGATGTAGTTTTGGAGGGCCTACAGAGAGAAAAGTGTAATACGGTCACCGAACTTCAGAATAAGCTAATTACGGTCACTATATACGTTTTGCGGTGATTATACGGTCACTTGCTCACAGTTTAGCATCGGATTGCACTCTGTTGACCGGCCAAATAGTCTGCATGGCGCCATGTTGACTAGTTAAATTGACCACGTTCCTTGTGGGTCCCACCTATCAGTTCGCATAGGCAAAAGGTCAGATAAACACAAATTTACGCAGGGGCGACAAGGCTCCAACCCATGTGCGGGAATCACCTAGTTGTGTATGTGTCTGTCAGGGCCTGATGTGTGCGCATGCACGTGTAGGTTGAGCACTTGAGCGTGAGAGTGTGTGTTGGTCGTGTGGTGTACTGGTGTGTGCATGCATGTGTGCGTGTGTGCGTGTGAGTGTTGCGTGCGTGCGTGGCTGCGTGTGTACGTGTAGGTGTTGCGTGCTTGCGTGGGTGCATGTGTTTGTGTGAGTGTTGCGTGGATGCAGTTCGTGTGCATGCGTGCGTGTGTGTATAATCACCACACCAGCTCATGTGTGTTAAAACAGACGGCTCAGCATACCAATACAAGGCCACCTTGTCCGTTGTGCCCGCGGTCATGACTTCGAACCACCGTCCAAATATATTTTTTGTCGTTTGTTTTCATTCTTACTAGCAAGATGCCTGTGCATTGCACGTAACATCGAGATGCATTTGTATGACTTGTTTATCTTGTGAGAGAAAAGGATGAACGAGGGAAGGCCTTATTTGCAAGTGTGGAGAGGTGTGTGGGTACCTTTTTGCAAAATTTCCATAGTTTCTTTCCTATCCATCAGATATAAATTGGACGGCCTACATTGCAGGATGGCAGGCACACCATCATCACCAACTCTGTTTTTTATAGGAGTGTATTTTATAAGAGTGTAGATGTAGAGTAGATACAAGTCAACAGGTGGGCACGATGGTAGTGAGATAATGTGATGCAACACTAGAGGTGCCATGTGGAGCGTTTAACTGGTCAACTAGTCATGTCATGAGCAAATACAGAGTTGTACGGTGAGCCCGTGACTGTATAATAACCACTAAATGTAAATGGTGACCCTAATGAGTGGATTCTGAAGTCCAATGTACGTATCGTGCTTTCGCTTCAAATACAATGATCGTCATTGCATATATCGCGAGAGAAAGATGAAACATGCGTGAATTTTCTGGGGGCTTACTTTTAGAGGACCTGGAGATAGTTTTGTGTGCATACGTGAAAGGGGCGTTGTCGGTGTCAAAACCGGCGAATCTCGGGTAGGGGGTCCCGAACTGTGCGTCTAGGCCGGATGGTAATAGGAGGCAGGGGACACGATGTTTTACCCAGGTTCGGGCCCTCTTGATGGAGGTAAAACCCTACGTCCTACTTGATTAATATTGATGATATGGGTAGTACAAGAGTAGATCTACCACGAGATCAGAGAGGCTAAACCCTAGAAGCTAGCCTATGGTATGATTGTATGTTGTGATTGTGGTCCCACGGACTAAAACCCTTCGGTTTATATAGACACCGGAGAGGGTTAGGGTTACACAAGGTCGGTTACAAAGGAGGAGATATCCATATCCGTATTGCCTAGCTTGCCTTCCACGCCAAGTAGAGTCCCATCCGGACACGAGACGAAGTCTTCAATCTTGTATCTTCATAGTCTAACTGTCCGGCCAATGGAGATAGTCCGGCTGTCCGGAGACCCCCTAATCCAGGACTCCCTCAGTAGCCCCTAAACCAGGCTTCAATGACGACGAGTCCGGCGCGCAGTATTGTCTTCGGCATTGCAAGGCGGGTTCCTTCTTCGAATACATCGCAGAAGAACTTGAAAACGAGGATAGTGTCCGACCGTGCAAAATAAGTTCCACATTCCACCGTAGAGAGAATAATATTTTCGCAGATCTAATTTGCTGGCTTGTTTTGGCAGCACGACATTATGTCATGGCCCGGTGATTATTTGAACCGTTTCTTTTAACCAGCTCCACACATAACGCGAGGCGGTTTCTTGACACGTCTTGCCGAAACGGAGATCGTGTTCTCTCAATTACGGGATTCTCATTAATGCGGTCGTGGGTAACCCAACCGTGTCTAGGACTCCTAGATTATAGGCAAGTCCTAAACGGCTACAGGGAGGACGCTTGATATTCACCCTCTTTATAAAGGGACAAGGTTTTCGCTTTTTCCCTCTCGTGCTCAATCGAACCCTTCCCCTGCCTCGAGTTCTAACACCCAAAGCCTAGGTTAGGTGCTCCGGATCTTCAATCATGTCGAGATCTAGCCTTCAAGGCCGATGGATGCCCTCCTCCATTACGGAAGAAGACATTAAGAAGTTGAGGGAGGCCAGATATCTGACCGCCGAGGTTTCGCATCGGCTGCCTGCTCGAGGGAAGATCGTCCCTACCCCCGAACCCAACGAGAACATCGTGTTCGTCTCCCACTTCCTCCGAGGTCTAGGCCTTACTCTGGATCCCTTCGTCAGGGGTTTGAAGTTCTATTACGGGCTAGATTTCCATGATCTAGCTCCGGACTCCTTCCTCCGCATCTCTACATTTATTGTCGTGTGTGAGGCCTTCCTCCGCGTTACCCCTCACTTCGGCCTATGGCTCAAGACCTTTGAAGTAAAGCCGATGATGATTGAGGGGCAACATGCAGCATGCGGAGGTGCCTCAATAGACAAGATGGCAGGAGCTCCATGGCCGAAAGGTTCCTTTCCAGAAGTGTCCGAATTATGGCAACGAGAGTGGTTTTACGTCACGGCTCCCAGAAGTGCCAAGTGGGCGGATGCCCCCGCTTTTCGCTCGGGCCCCCCACCACAACTGATGTCATGGATTAGTAGAGGTCTGAGCTAGGGTCCAGCCAAGGACGTGCCTATACTGCAAAGCCGCATCCAAGATCTCTTCGAGGGAGACTTTAATTTGGTCGCGGTAATTCAAGTTATGCTGGTTCGTCATGTCCAGCCTTGCAAACGCCGGCCCCTTCGCTTGTGGTAGTTCAACCCAGAGGGACCACGTGCCATTCAAAGTTTCCTCGGCCTGACGCACGAGGAGATGTACCAGTCGTTCTTCGGACCTCAAGTAGAATGTCCGGATATTACCGAGGACGTGGGCCTGAGCAGTAACCGCGCCGCCGAACAAGTAAGAAATCCTCTAGCCGAACACACTATCTTTTATTCGAAGTTATTTCTGAGAGTTCGCTTTTTGACCAGGACTGGCTAACAGAGGCGAAGATGATTCGGTGTTTGGCCCCCCTCCCTGAGGGTTTGGAAAATCCGGTATTGGAAAAGATGCTTGAGGTTGCACCTTGCCTGGAGCCCTTGAAGGAAGATACCGGGGGGATAATACGGGTGGACGCGGGCCCCCATCACTGCCCATTCCAACTGAGGGAACGAGCGTCTCCACGAAGGAGGACAACCGGGGGAGGAAAAGGACTGCTTCCGAGGATCCGGAAGCTGAAGCCTCCAAACGGGAGAAGAAGTCTCCCACAGAGGGTCCTGCCTCGGGGGGTGCTTTTTCCGCACAAAGTCCGCAGGGGGATCAACCCTCCAATGAGTCGTAAGTGATCCGAAATACTTTAATAGTAAAGGTATGCTATCTTTTTTCTGAGAGAATAACCACCGCATATATCTTGCAGTTCGGGCCTTAGCCCCTCTTAGCTGAGCTCGTCTTCGGGGGATCTTCTTCCAGAGATGATGAAGAGCGAAACGCCTCCCCCAGACTCCTCCGCTCAAGAAGCAGGCGACCCCGAAGTGTCGTCACGGAGGGCCTCTCCGGATCCGGTGAGGCCAAAAGACAATCCCGTAGACCCCCGAAGTCCCCAGCGTCCGGCTCCCGAAGAGGGCAGACAAAAGAGTCCGGAACCGTCTGGTGTGCGGTCGGACGTTCTGAGGGAGTTGGTGGGGCGAGCGGCCATCTCAAAAGAACACCGTATGCTGATGAGTATGGTGATGGAGAGAATCTCGTTCGCCGAAAGCGGATTACATGAAGCTTTTATGAGTCTACTAACAGGCTTTGAGGTACGTGATATAATATGTGATAGTACCGCACATGTTAGGTGTGCCCTGTGTAGATATGAGCCCCTGAGACTCTGGTTGTCGTTGAGAACGGCGGAGAATAGAGGATCATATTCTCAGGCAATAACCAGACTGCCCCTATGTGCAGGTGGTGGAAGCTCCGGTGGCTAGCCGGACTAGTGAGGTTGCCAAATTAAAACGGCAACTGGATGCGGCAGACGCCGACATCGAGCTTGTTAACAAGAGGCTTGACGAGGAACAGGGTAAGTGTTATTATCTAGTGAACGCCACGTAGTAAGAGCAGCATGATGCCAGTATCTTTAATATGTTGTGACTGCAGATGGAGCTGCCACCGTGGAAGCCTTGCGGGCAGAACTTGCCCGAGCCAAGGAACAAGCGAGGATTAGTAATGCGGCTGCTTTGAAGGCGGCCGAAGAGTTGAAAGCCGAGAAGGCCGCACATTGCAAGAGCCAAGAGAAGATGGCCAAGATGGCCGTAGAATTAAAAGACACTGCCGACTGTTGCCGGGTCCTTGAAAAAGAAAACCGAGCGAAGGCGACGGACCTTGAGAAGGCCACGACGGCGGACAAAGACACCCGCTCTGCTATGAGAGCGAAGAAGGAGGAGCTGCGGGAAGCCGGGAATATTGTGGCTGGGAAACCCTTCATGTTACGGAGGAAGTTTGGAGACCCACGGTATGCCCCTCTGGATCGGCTATGGAGTTCGGCAGATGCGTATATGGATTTGGCGGCGAGCGCTGCCGATGCGGCCAAGTACTTCCAAGGTCAGACAAATCATGAAGTGGACAAGCTATTTTGGTCGCAATTCCACGTTCGAGAGCGTCTGCTTTCCTTGACTGACCAGCTAGCCGAATGGGCCAAACTGAATAGGTTGTCCGGACTGGCCATGAGGTCTGTTGTGGATCAACTATGGCCGGAAAAGCCAAAGCCGAACAGCTATTTTAGCTTAGTGCAGAAGTTCCTTGGTGCGATGCCGCGCATTAATGCGATGAAGAGGTCGTCGTGCATAGAAGGCTCGCGGATGGCCCTTGCCCATGTTAAAGCATACTGGGCGGAGATGGACGCTACCACTGTTGCGGCGCAGGGTTCGGCCATAGGTCGAGTGGCTGCCGAGCATTATTTCGAGGAGGTTCTCGAGGGTGCTCGTTTGATAGAGGCCCGGTGCTCGAAAAATATTATGTTTGAGTGATATGTATTCTCATTGTAAACACAATGCTTTTATGAAGTTTTTACAAGGCTATGTTTATACTTCTGCCTGAAAGTAGTATGATGCCTCCTATGCGGCCGTTTACGTATACATGTGTATAATCCTGAAAGATTGCAGCCGTCGGCTTCAACCCCCACGCATACAATGCGGAGGTGCTCGCAAAAAACGTGTGTTCACACTTAACCCAATGTCTTGGTCCTATTAAGGAGGTGATAGCGTAGCGAACGAGGCAACCAGACTATAATGCTTTAACACTTTCACTTAGCCATAGGAGTTTGACAGTGGGGCTACTAGATAGCCCCTGGTGGCTCCGCACTCTCCCGATCACGGGGTGCGTACATGCCTGGCCGGAAAACGGCCCTTCGTTAAGGCGGAGGAATTCTAACATTCCGATAGGTCATCGAGTGGTTGACCAGTCTCACGCTATATCATGACAGTCTGTTTTCAGCTTTCTCTACTGAGGTGCTCGTCCGTATGAACCAGGGCACAATTGCAGTAGTTCTCCTGGTGCTACCTTAGCCGATAAAGCGGAACGTAAGGCACCAAAACACAGGAGCCGGGCAAACCCAACATTTGACCAAAGACAATGATTCGGAGCTAATGCATATAAGGCCAAACTCGCGACGCCGAACACTCCCTAAGGTATTCAGTCTTTATGGTATAAAACCGGGCCTAAATAGTGCCCTTTGTAAGAAGCCCCTTGTGTCCAGGTACGTGCATTATTCTGGCATGGGCACATGCCAAGACGTCAGCATCCTTCTCAACTGTGCTGAGAATTCGGTAGATATGTATCAACAAGAGATAGTAAAAAAGGTTTATGCAGGGTATTAATCTAAAAATAATCCTTGGAGTGGGTCCCTGCTGCACGTCTGTGCCTGTGTCTCCGTTGTGCCGTATCCTGGACGGGTGTAGCACGATGATCATCTGTAAAAGAGAGGAACTTAGGTGAAAAAGTTGTCGTGCAAAAGGATAGTTTTTAAAGAAACTATGTATAATTCAAGATGGGTAAAAATTGCCACTTGTCTGCGCGCGTTGAGCCCCTTGTATTTGTAATAGGGGTGCAACCATTGATCCGGTATGAATGACCTATAGCTGCACCGGACTCGTCTAACCGTGTCCGAGGTCTTGACGACCTGATAAATGCTTTAGTTGGTCAGGTCGTTTTTAGTGTGCGGCAGCCAAGGCAGCCGCACTCTCTTCAGCGTGCAAAGATTGCTTAATACTTCCGTTCACTATAATGATGCCGCGTGGGCCGGGCATCTTGAGTGTGAGGGAAGCATAGTGAGGTATTGCATTAAAGCGAACGAAAGCTTCGCGTCCGAGTAGTGCTTGATAGCCACTTTGGAACGGAGCGATGTGGAAGGTTAAATGTTCGCTACGGAAGTTATCGGGGAAGCCAAATATAACCTTTAGTAGCAGGGAACCCGTGTAATGAGCCCCTGGGCCTGGCGTTACTCCTTTAAAGGTAGTATTGCTTTGGCAAATTTTTGTTGGGTCTATCCCATTTCGCGGATTATGTCCTGGTATATCAGGTTTAGACTACTGCCACCGTCCATCAGGACTCGTGTGAAGTGGTATTCGTCAATTATTGGGTCTAATACCAGGGCAGCCCATCCTGCACGCCGGATACTTGCTGAGTAATCACGATGGTCAAAAGTGATCGGTTGAGACAACCAGTGGCAGGACTCCGCGGTGATAGGCCCTTGGGCATATTTTTCTGGGAGTGCTGTTTTGTTTATTCCTTTGATCACGTGTAACACGTTTACTGTTTTGACTTCTGGTGGAAATTTCTTTTGTTCCCCAGTGTCTTTCTTGAGAGGCTCATCCTCGTCTTCGCTTGGTGTATCCTCCCCCTTGTGTACGGCGTTGAGCTTGCCGGACTGCTTCAAGACCCAACATTCTCTATGGGTATGATTAGCGGGTTTACCAGGGGTGCTATGGATCTAACATATTTGGTCCAAAATTTTGTTTAGGCTGGACAGTTCATCTTTGGCGCCTTTGGAGGGCGGCTTTTGCTGACCTGGCCAAGAGTTTTTGAATCCGACGTTTACTGTCGTGCTCTTCGTGTTGTCTTCTTTATTCCGGCGTTTGTTGTTCCTGTTGTGCCGTGATTTCCCATTTCCATCTCTAACTTCAGATGTACTGGGGTCACTGGTGCTGCATCTGGCTAGCTAGCTGTCCTCACCCGCGCAAAAGTGGGTCATGAGGCTTGTTAATGCTGCCATTGTTCTCGGCTTCTCTTGGCCGAGGTGTCTGGCAAGCCATTCGTCACAGACGCTATGCTTAAAATCTGCCAAGGCTTCGGCGTCCGGACAGTCAACAATTTGGTTCTTTTTAGTAAGAAACCTGTTCCAAAGCTTTCGGGCTGACTCTCCGGGCTGTTGAGTTATATGACTCAAATCGTCCGCGTCCGGAGGTCGGACATACATCCCTTGAAAATTTGCCCGAAAAGCGTCTTCGAGCTCTTCCCAGCTTCCAATGGAGTTTTTGGGGAGGCTTTTGAGCCAGTGACGAGCTGGCCCTTTGAGCTTGAGGGGTAAGTACTTGATGGTGTGGAGATCATCTCCTCGAGCCATATGGATATGGAGGATATAGTCCTCGATCCAGACCCCAGGGTCTGTTGTTCCGTCGTATGCCTCTATGTTTACGGGTTTGAATCCCTCTGGAAATTCATGGTCCAACACCTCGTTGGTGAAACATAGGGGGTGTGCGGCACCCCTATATCTGGGTGTACCGCGTTGTTCGGATGTTTGTTGTGCTGCATCATATGCTGGGGCGCGCCTGCGTGGTCCATAGATGGATCTGGTTGCGCCGTCCTTTTGGTGCGAGCCCTCGCGTGTATCGCGTATTGGCTTGTGAGTGGCGTTGTTTGCTGCTCGATGTTGGCCGTGAGGTCGTCTATCTGGCCAGGTGCCTGTTTTGATTTTTGGTTGTGGGGGGTCTGAGGCCTCCTCATCGAATTCAGGTAGCAACTTCCGCTTTGGGTAGCTCTTGGTGGGGCGATTGTCGCCGTACTTCGCTGCTGTGTTGAGTACTTTACTCCATCTGATTTGGAGTGTGTCCTGCGCAGCCTTGAGCCTTTGCTTCTGCTTTTTCAGACTCCTCGCGGTGGCAACAAGCCTTTGACGGGCATTATGTTGCTCCGGGTGCCTGTCCGGCGTTATGTCGTCCGGACTATTATCTTTGATAGAATTAGTTTGTTCGATTTGATTCTCCGTATTGCCGTAGTCCGGCAGTGGTTTGCCCTGCTCCAACGCTGGGTCTATATGATTGTTATTTCTGCCGAGGCGGGATTTGGGGCGGCGCTTGTGCCGCTGCTTTGACTGCTTCTCGAGGGAACAAGCCTTCGTTGAGTCCTTCCATTCCTCGTCGTCGCCTTCTTTTGGTGTGTCCACCATGTATATGTCATATGATGAGGTGGACGTCCAGCGCCCTGTGGGCGGTGGTTCCTCTTCGCCTCCCGCATCGTCGTCCATACCGTCATTGTCTTCGGAGTTGAAGTCGAGCATGTTGGTTGAGTCATCGACAGTGGCTATTAAGTGGGTGGTGGGTGGGCGTCGAATTTCTTCGTCGTCCGCATCCCAATCCTATTGGCCATAATCCGGCCATGGCTCTCTTGACAAAGAGAGAGAGCTTAGTGAATTCAGAATGTCGCCGAAGGGTGAGTGCTGAAAGATATCCGCGGTGGTGAATTCCATGATCGGCGCCCAATCGGATTCGATTGGCAGGGGCGCGGATGGTTCGGAGTCCGAAAAAGAGTCTGGCACCTTGGAGTCACGGGCCGCGCAGAGGATTAGGCTGGTGTTCAGCTCAATCGCCATTGGGACTCCAGCCCCTGAGGCGGTGTCTAACCACCCGTCCTCGACTGGCGTAGTTGGCTCTGAGCTAAGGGTCAGAGCTAATGCGGGCGCGGCCTTTGGGGTACTGTTCGGCGGCAGAGCTAGGTCATACCCATCGCAACAGTGCGGCACGCCCGACTGTGGCTCAAATCCGTCGAAGATCAAGTCTCCGCGGATGTCGGCCGTGTAATTCAAACTTCCAAATCTGACCTGATGGCCAGGGGCATAGCTTTCAATCTGCTCCAGATGGCCAAGTGAATTAGCCCGCAGTGCAAAGCCGCCGAATATAAAGATCTGTCCGGGGAGAAAAGTCTCACCCTGGACCGCATTGCTATCGATGATAGTAGGAGCCATCAAGCCTAACGGCGACAACACAGAGGAACTCTCAATGAAAGCACCAATGTTGGTGTCAAAACCGGCGGATTTCGGGTAGGGGGTCCCGAACTGTGCGTCTAGGCCGGATGGTAACATGAGGCAGGGGACACGATGTTTTACCCAGGTTCGGGCCCTCTTGATGGAGGTAAAACCCTACGTCCTGCTTGATTAATATTGATGATATGGGTAGTACAAGAATAGATCTACCACGAGATCAGAGAGGCTAAACCCTAGAAGCTAGCCTATGGTATGATTGTATGTTGTGATTGTGGTCCTATGGACTAAAACCCTTTGGTTTATATAGACACCGGAGAGGGTTAGGGTTACACAAGGTCGGTTACAAAGGAGGAGATATCCATATCCGTATTGCCTAGCTTGCCTTCCATGCCAAGTAGAGTCCCATCCGGACACGAGACGAAGTCTTCAATCTTGTGTCTTCATAGTCTAACTGTCCGGCCAATGGAGATAGTCCGGTTGTCCGGAGACCCCCTAATCTAGGACTCCCTCAGGCGTACAGGGGGGGTATGCGATGGAGAGAGAGAGAGAGAGATGCTCTTTGTTTCTATTTATTATGACTAACTTTGTATATAGTATAAAAATATACAAATTCACAGTGCGGAATAAATATCATTGTGGGCACCATACAATGCAAATTAGCATTTGTACTCCTCCATATAACTTTGTAATGTTGTATATATGTAGAAACTCTAAAATAATTTTTTGGCCACACTTTATTCAAAAGGAATGTTGTATGCAAAATAAACATGAAGAGAGGGCTTTTTAGATCAATGGGGTACGTGATGTAACATGTGTGAATGTGTAGTTGATGCATTTGGTGGGGCCTAGAGAGGTATGTGTGTGTATTACGTATTCGAGAGAGGCATGGGTAGAGGGGTCGACGGGGGGGCATGGGAGAGATAGCATGAGAAATGAGAGTGGTCTAGAGAGAGAGAGACGAATATGATGTCACGACAAGAGATTCCATTCCCTTGAGTGTGTATATGCAAGGGGGGAGGGAATAGAGGCACCAGGAGAAATTTTCTGTGTGTGTGGTGTTTGTGTTGGTATGTGTGGGTGTGAGAAGATAATGAGACGTGGGGGCAGAGGGTGTGTCACGGCATGAGGTCCGGTTGGTCGAGGTGAGGCCCTTCGTTCGGTTCCGTCCTGCGCCACATTGGTCGGCCCGTGACGCATTTAGGAGGACCCATGGATGACTAGTCGTACAAGACAAAGATAGCAGAATTGTGAAGGACTCTGTGTCCACTTACAAAGCCGGCTAGGATTTCTAACCCTAGGTTCTCGGACTAAGGTAACCCCTTTATCTCTGATATTACTATTCATCCAACCTAACTGTCACACCCTAGCTAGTTCAAGCATTAGAGTGTGCATCAAGTTTAAATTCCTCTTAAATTTGAAATGGGGAAGACAGAACCCCCAGCACCCCCCTGGAAACAACTAGGGTTTACTAAAATTATTTTCAATGAACCCAAAATGCCCTTCACAAAATGTTCATCATTTCTGGATTGGTCTAAAACCCCAGGCAAAAATGGCGCACTCTTTTCTAGGACATTCTGGATTTTTACGAATTAAATCATAAGTATTTGAATTTGGACATTTAAATGCTATAAAATAATTTAACGGCTCAATTAATTCTGGAAATAAGTGTGGGCTGTTGGGAATAATCTAAATAGAGCCCCTGATTATTTTCAGGATTTTTAAAGATGTCTAGGTATTTCTTAATAAAGCCCAACAGTTGCAGAAAAATAGAAAAAGGAAAATAAATCAGAAAGAGAGAGAGAGAGAGAGAGAGAGAAACTTACCTGGCGCGGCCCAGCTATCTCACCCGCCGGCCCACCTGGCGGCCCAGCACTGTGCTGGCCCGCGCCAACCAGCTGCTTCTTCCCCGCCAGGCAGGCAGGGAGGTGACGCCGGCGTGCCCGAGCTCGCCACGGCGTCACCTGCTTGCCGCCCGCGCCCCTGGACGCCTGGACGCCTCCACGTCGCACCCCGAAACCCAGGACACGCCATTCCCCCCATGTCTCTCTCCCTTCGCCGTTCCCCACCATGGCCGATGCTCCTGTCGCCGCACCGTCGTCGTAGCCGCGCCCTCCATCGTCCTCACGCCGTGCCATCGTGTCCATGAGCTCCGCCGTCGTCGACTACATCGAGTAGGCCGAGCCCGAGCGCTCGCTCGCCCCAGAGACGCTGCACCGAGCTTGTCCTCAACTCCGGCCACCGTAGATCCCCTTCGCCGCCCCCGCCGCATCAGCTCATCCCCGACCTCTCCGACTGCCTCGACAAGACCCCCGTGAGCTCAGCCACCTCCCCACCCTCTCCGCTCTCTCTCTCTCTCGAGCCCCGTAGCGACTGCATGTAGATCACCCGCACGCACCGCCGCGGAGCTCGTTGCTGACGAGACTCCGGCCACCCAATGGCCATGCCACCCTGTCCACTAGTCCTACCGCACCTCCAGGAGCTCAACGCACCAAAACTCGCACCTCCCCGTGCCCCCTAGCGACTAGTTCATCTTCACCCGAGCTCCGGTCGCCGCCAAACTCATCGCCGGCGACGTTTCCGGCCACCCCAGCTCCACCCACTGCCACCACTCGACACGGCTTCCTCCCTGCATCACGTAGATAGTCTCCGCCGCCCTTTTGCTCGCCGGAGTACAAATCCCACGTTGCTCCGCCGCGTCTGGCCTCGCCGGCGGCTAGACGCCGGCGAGTTGACCCTGTTTGACCCCCGTGTGGGCCCAGGTTGACTCCCCTCCTGAGTCTATGACAGGTGGGGCCGACCTGCTAATTAGTTTAGGATTAGTTTTAACTAAATTTAATTAGTTTAGTCACTGACATGTGGGCCCAGGCCCCACTGACAGTTAATTAGAGTTAATTTAACTCTGTTAATTAGCTGAGTCACTGACAGACAGGGCCCACCAGTCAGGTTTGACCTGGCTGACCCAGTTGACCGCTGACGTCACACCTATGTCATGCTGACGCATTAATTCAATTACTGGATTTATTCTTAAATAGGAAATTCCAAAAAATAGCCAAAACTTCTAAAAATCATAGAAAATCAACCATAGCTCCAAATGCAAAGATTTATATATGAAAAATGATCAAAAAAATTCAATCTATCCATATGTAATGGTTTCATGCATGACAAAACAAGTTAACCTTGCTGTTTAAGCAGAATAAGGTAATGCACTAATAAGGCCATGATAAAAGAGCTAACATTTGAATCTTTGATTCAAATGAGTTCATTCCATCCTGTTTTAGCTTGCATTAGGCCAGGACACATTCATTCTTCCATGTCATAGCATGCATCATATTGTTGCATATTGTCATGTGTTGATTATGTTTGGTGTGTCTTTCGTGGTAGGTTCTGCCTCCGAGGATAACCCTGAGTATCCGTCTGAAGGGCAGTACCCTACTACCACTACAAAAGGCAAGCAACCCATTGATCATTTCGATACAAACCCATGTTCTCGCTTCTGCTCTTGTTTACTACATTAAGACAACGCGATTCAAACTGCTGTGTGCTACCGTAGTTGAACCCTTATCCTCTGCATGACCTGTCATTGCCACAGTAACTAGATGAAACCCACTAGCATGTGTAGGAGTTGATTGAGCCATATATGTGATCCCTACCTTGCTATGCCTGCTATGCTTAGAGTTGTGTCAGGTCTGGTTCATCTGGGTGATGGACTAGAGTGAAAGGATTATGTCGGTAATGTGAGGGATGTGTTGAACATGACTTGGTAAAGGTATCGATGAGAGGCCATGTAGGAGTACATGGTGGGTTGTTTCATTGAGACCGTCCCTAAAAACTGAGATCTGTATGTGTGATTTTAAGAATCAGCTACTACCATGCATTGGGATCCTTAATTGACCCTCTTGGCTTCTTAATCACCCTAGTACTCTGTCCAGGAGTAGCAAATAGTTTCTAGTGTTTGTAGGTTATGTGTTGGCGGCCGTGCGTAGCGCTGACCCTAGGGGTGGGCTATGTTGCGGTAGATACACCGTGGCCGGGTATGTCGGGCACCCGTTTAGCGTAGCCCGGTATGTCGGGCGCCCGTTTAGCGTCCCGGGGCCCTGTTCACATCGTTCGGGGCCGTATGTGGAATCCTCGGCCGGACTCCCTGCGGATGGAACCTGGATAGGCGATGAACCTGGACTAGAGACTTGAGTGTTTAGGTAGGCCG
Organism: Triticum aestivum; assembly: GCF_018294505.1. Taxonomy (NCBI): domain Eukaryota; kingdom Viridiplantae; phylum Streptophyta; class Magnoliopsida; order Poales; family Poaceae; genus Triticum; species Triticum aestivum. Next base: position 503,313,607 of record NC_057812.1, on the reverse strand, counting down.
TGGCCAACACCCTCGTTGGGCTTCCGCTTGAAGGTTGCCGAGTACATGTCGTGTAAACGTGTAAACGGCGGTAAGTGGTGAAAGCGTGTATGAAGAATTACACCCCTGCAGGGTATAAAACTATTCGAATAGCCGCGTCCACGATAAAGGACTACTTGGTTGCCTATACAGTTCATAGACAAGTTAATGGTTACTACTAAAAGACTCAAGATAAGTGTGAGTACCGAGGATGGCCCTATCGTAGGATGACGAGGGAGGATCCCCGGTGGAGTATTGTGTTGGTGAGTAGTGGACTTGTGTGCGAAAAATATTTTACTAGTGGAGTTCCGTAGGATAGCCTAGCCAAGAGTCAAAGCTGGCTTGCTGCAATAACCCCACCACCTTCTTGAGAATGAGCATGTATAGTAGGTTCTGTTGTAAGACTTGCTGAGTACCTTTGTACTCATGTTTGCATAATTACTATTTTCAGACGACAACACCGCCCCCTCCAATGGGTTCTACGTAGACCTCGATGTCGATGAGTCACTAGCCACCCAGGTGGTGATCCTGGCCATGGAGGGCCCTATGTAGATAGACAGGCTTCGGAAGCCTTCTTGCTTTCGAGTGTCTGTACTCAGACTATTTACTTCTGCTTGTGCTTGTATGCTTGTATGATTTGAGTGTCGGGTCATGTGACCCCTACCTGTATGAACTTGTTATGTATGGCTCTCTGGAGCCTTTAATTAAAGTACTTGAGTTGTAGAGTTTTGTTGTGATGCCATGTTGTATGTACTCATATCGGGCATATTGTGTGTATGATTGAAATGCTTGGTATGAGTGGGATCCGACAATCTAGTTGTTTATCCTTGGCAGCCTTTCTTATGGGGAAATGTAGTCTAGTGTTCCTCGAGCCATAGTAGTCTGCTACAGCCCGGTTCACCGGAGTCCTGCTAGCCCAGCACTACTGCTCAGGACACTTGACTGGCCAGCATGTGTTTCACTTCATTCCTATGTCTGTCCCTACGGGGAAATGTCACGCGGTGACATCCGGAGTCCTGCCTAGCCTGCTACATCCCGGGTTCCTCGGAGTCCTGTTAACCCAGTGCTACAGCCCAGATTCACTCGCTGATGACCGACATGCTCGATGTGATTCATGTATGCCTGTCTCCATAGGTCTGTGCCGCCTTGGGTTCAGACTAGCCATGTCGGCCCGGGTTCTCTGTCATATGGATGCTAGCGACACTATCATATACGTGTGCCAAAAGGCGCAAACGGTCACGGGCCATGGTAAGGCGACACCCGTGGGATACCGTGTGTGACCGCAATGTGATATGGGGTGTTACCAGCTAGATCAATGTGACTTGGAATCGGGGTCCTGACAGCATTGGCATCAGAGCCGGATTGCCTGTAGGTTCGTTGAGCCAAACTGGTCGATGTCAAGTCTGGAAATGCTTTAGTTATATGTAGGGGAATTGATTGTGGGAGGGAACGTAAGGCTCTTTTACTCCTTTACCTTATGCCCTCTGATCTGAGTCATTCTCTTCTCATTCAACGTGGGTTAAGGACTAGGCTCTCTTCTTCTGTCAGGTTCACGTGTTACTAATCCGTAGTAGCTTATAGGATTGTTGTTACCAGCCCCAGTTCAGTTTCTACTATTTCTAGTATGTTGTTAGTTGAATCAGAACCTTGATATGATGTTGTTGAGTGGTATTGCAAACTATTGTGGATGTCTCAAATCTTTTTCTGAGCATTTACAGCCGTTTTGCTGTCCAATTTTCCCTAGAAATTCTAATGTCTTTGCATTGTGATTGTGCTTTCAGATGGCCACTCGTGCTCAAAACCAAGTGGTTCGCCTGACCCGGTGCCTCGACGTGCCCGGTCATACTGCTATGTTAGTCCGGGTAATGATCGAGACGGGTTACCGTTGGTATCCCGAATACACCGTCGAAGAGCAATTCCGAGACTTTAACCAAAGCCAATATTTCTGCACCGTCAGGATATTTCCTTCTTATCCTGGATCTACCGAGCCCCTCCACTGTTCCTATGGACGTGGGGTTACTATTGAGATGGCTGTGCAGGATGCTGCCTATTCCATGATGACCATCATGCGTGTCCGGACTGGCCTGCTTCGGAACACTGACTTCTGTTACATGCCAGCTTCACTTCTGGGAGCGCAAGGGTATCTTCAGGCTATCTATGCTGACTCCACTCAGGAGGACTCATTAACTTGTACCACTGCCGAGATGCTCGAAGATAAGGACCGAGAGAATCGGGCCTTGAGGGTGGAGCTATTCAACACCCGTGCTGATCATTGGGCCATGTTGACTCGGTTTGCACCTGCGGTGCAAGCTAGATGTATGGACACCAGGGATTTGTATCCTGTGAGATCTGCCCTGCCAGACATGGTGGATTGGTGTGATGTGGGAGGCATCACCCCTCCCCGTGGTCCCCACAGGCCACCGTTTGTTGGTCTAAGACCTCATCCTAGTCCCTTTGGTCTACAAGCTCCTGAGGACCGTCTGTTCCCGGATGATCACGTTGAACTTCCAGGCTATGGAGGTGACTTCTATGAGGATTACTACGGAGCTGTCTGAGTTAGTAGTAGTATCACTAGTATTGTAATAGTTGTATCTCCACTGTCCTGCGTGACTTGTGGAATATGACTTTGTGTGTAACCAATTCCGGAGGTGTAGATAAATAATGTATAGGAGCTTGGAATGCCTCCGATGAAATGTAACGTCTTTCATCATAGTTGTACTGTAGCCTGGGCTTGTACTAAACTATGTATGGTGTGTATGACCGTTGGTATATATATGGCAGCTCTATATTACCATGACATACGGATGAACATCTCTGCATTCCGTGTTATCCATTACATTCTGCACTTCCTTGCTAAGTTTGAGCCATCCTTATCTAAACCATTGTCTTGTTTTCTCCTAGGATGGTCAACACCCGCAGCAACCCTGCTGCCCCGGAGCAGGGGGAAGCCAGTGCAGCTAGGAGTGAAAATCTGCCTCACCCGCCTTCTCTGGCCGAAGTGATGCTGGAGGCGGAAAGAAACAAGCGTGAGACTAACCGCTTACTGGAGCGGATTGAGCAGAACACTGCACGCCATCCGCGAAATGACTTGGTGTCAATCAATGACTTTATCAAGCTGTACCCACCAAAGTTTAACCATTCCGTCGAGCCCCTCGACGCGGATGACTGGCTTCGCAGCATCACCCACAGGCTACGTTTCGCCAACGTAGCCGAAGCTGATAAGGTTACTTACACTGCCTACCATCTCGAAGGCCCTGCTAGCCTCTGGTGGGAGAATTTTGAAGCTATGCGCCCGGTCGGCCAAATCACTACTTGGGCTGAATTTAGTGAGGCTTTCCATGAGCATCACATTCCGGAAGGTCTCATAGATCGCAAGAGGGAGGAGTTCTGCAATTTCACCCAAGGAAGACTGACTGTGGATGCTTATAGTCGTGAATTTGGGAATCTGGCACGTTATGCTCCTGAAGAAGTATCTACCGACGCTAAGAAGCAGGCAAGGTTCCGCAAGGGACTTAGCCCTGAGCTTCGCCGCGATCTTCGTCTGCACGAGTGCACCTCTTTTCAGAAGTTGGTCAATAAAGCCATCAGTGCTGAGTCAGGCCAGTCTGACTATGACGCTTCACGCAAGCACTCACATGATTTTGGCTCTTCATCCGGCTCTGGAGCTCAGAAGCGCCGGGTGTGGATCCCAAGCACGGCACTGTCACCCAGGTTCATCCCGAGGCCATCCTTTGAGGCACCTCGTCCCAACCAGCAGTTTGCACCGCCCAAGCCCTATGGTGGCCCCGCTGCTAGTGCTGCTCCACGCCCCAATGTGGTGACATGCTTCAAGTGTGGAGAGCCGGGTCACTATAGTCGAGAGTGTCCCTAGAACAACCCCAATCAGTCTGGAAAGACCGTTGGCCGTGGTAAGCCAGCGGGAAAGACATTCTACGCCAAGCCAGTCACTACTACACGTGGCCATGTCAACTATGTTTCAGCCGAGGAGGCTCATGAGGATCCTAACATCGTCCTTGGTACGCTCCTTGTTAATTGCCATCTGGCATCTGTTCTTTTCGATACTGGAGCATCTCATTCATTCATATCTGAGAACTATGCCCGATTGCATAACACGACATTCTGTGACATGGCCTCTACCATGGAAATTCAAACCCCTGGCTCTAGATGGCAAACTTCTAGAGTAAGCCATGGGAACGAAATTCTTGTCGATAGACTTGTCTTCCTTGCATCCTTAATAGCTCTCAAGTCCTCGGACATAAACATCATTTTGGGTTTGGACTGGATGTCAGCTCATTATGCTAAGATTGATTGTGCCACTAGAACCGTTCAACTTACTCACCCATTGGGCAAGACAGTCAATGTCTTAACTCGAGTGGCCAAGCGCCAGCTTTACTCCCTAAATGCCAACCCCCTTCCAGACCTTGAAGATGTTCCGGTAGTCCGAGACTTTCCGGATGTCTTTCCAGAAGAACTGCCAGGTGTTCCACCTGACAGGGATGTCGAGTTTGTGATAGACCTTATTCCAGGAACCGTTCCAATTTCTAGGAGACCCTACAAGATGGCACCCTTAGAACTAGCCAAGCTTAAGAACCAACTCGATGAGTCCTTGAAAAGGGGTTTCATCCGTCCTAGTTCCTCTCCTTGGGCTTGCCCCGTCCTCTTCGTCAAGAAGAAGGATGGAACGGATCGAATGGTTGTAGATTACCGACCTGTCAATTTGGTCACTATCAAGAACAAGTATCCGCTTCCCAGGATCAACGATCTGTATGATCAGCTCGCTGGATCCTCAGTCTTTTCCAAGATGGATTTGAGGTTGGGCTACCATCAAATCAAAATCAGAAACGGGGACATTCCCAAAACGGCCTTTGTTACCCGTTATGGCCAATACGAGTACACTGTTATGTCCTTCGGTTTAACCAATGCCCCAGCCACCTTCTCCCAGTTAATGAACTCGGTCTTCATGGAGTATTTGGATAAATTCATCGTAGTTTATCTCGATGACATACTCATCTACTCCAAGAATGAAGAGGAGCATGCCGAACATCTAAGGCTAGTATTGATGAAACTTCGAGAGCATCGCCTTTATGCCAAATTCTCCAAGTGTGAATTTTGGTTGCCAGAAGTGACCTATCTAGGCCATGTAATCTCTGGTAAGGATATTGCTGTCAATCCTGAGTGAGTTCAAGCTGTCCTTGATTGCACTCCACCTGAGACGGTCAAGCAAGTCCGAAGCTTCCTTGGCTTAGCGAGCTACTGCCGCCGCTTCGTCGAGAATTTTTCCAAGGTTGCTAAACCACTAAATGAACTCCTCAAGAAAGATAAAAAGTTCGAGTGGACTCCACAGTGCGAGTTCAGCTTTCAGGAACTGAAAAGACGCCTGACATCTGCTCCCATACTGGTACCACCAGATTTCTCCAAGGACTTTATTATCTATTGCGACGCCTCACGACAAGGACTAGGTTGCATACTCATGCAAGATCGTCAGGTAATTGCCTATGCTTCACGGCAATTACACCCACATGAGGAAAAATATCCCACACATGATCTAGAGCTTGCAGCTTTAGTCCATGCACTTAAAACTTGGCGACATTACCTCCTCGGTAATCGTTGTGAGATCTTCACCGATCACCAAAGTTTGAAATATATCTTCACCCAACCAGATTTGAATCTCAGGCAAAGACGTCGGGTCGAGTTGATCTCGGATTACGACTTAGGAATAACTTACACCCCGGGCAAAGCCAATGTCATGGCTGATGCACTAAGTCATAAGTCCTATTGTAACAACCTGATGTTACAACAAAGTCAACCACTTCTCCATGAGGAATTTCGTAAGCTTAATCTTCACATTGTTCCTCGAGGATTCCTATCCAGCCTGGTGGCAAAGCCTAATCTTATGGATCAGATCATAACCGCCCAACGGTATGATAAGGGCATATCTCGGATTAAGGAAAACATCGCTAGCGGAGTTGCTAAATGTTTTTCCATGGATGAGTGAGGTGCTGTCTTCTTCGAGAACCGCTTGGTGGTTCCCAGGAAACAACATCTACGCAGTTGATTCTTAAGGAAGCTCATGAATCCCCTCTCACCATTCATCCCGGTAGTACTAAAATGTATCAAGACCTACGCCAGAGGTTTTGGTGGACTAGGATGAAGAGAGAAATTGCTCAATACATTGCTAGCTGCAACGTCTGTCACCGTGTTAAAGCAGAGCATCAACGGCCTGCTGGCACCCTTCAACCTTTGGCTATTCCTGAGTGGAAATGGGATAAAATCAGTATGGATTTCATCACTGGGTTTCCTAGGACCAAGAGAGGGAATAATGCCATCTTCGTTGTGATCGACTGTCTTTCCAAAGTAGCCCACTTCCTACCTGTTCGTGAGAGTATCACCGCTAGCCAGCTAGCTGAGTTATACATCTCCCAAATAGTGTCTCTTCATGGAGTTCCATTGGAAATTAACTCAGACCGTGGGAGTCTCTTCACCTCTCGATTTTGGGAAAGTTTCCAAAATGATATGGGAACTCATCTCTCTTTTAGCACCGCCTTCCATCCTCAATCAAGTGGTCAAGTAGAGCGAGTCAATCAAATTCTGGAAGATATGCTCCGAGCTTCTGTCATCTCGTTCGGAATGGGTTGGGAGAAATGCCTTCCATTCGCGGAGTTTGCTTATAACAATAGTTATCAAGCTAGCTTGGGCAAGGCTCCTTTCGAAGTTCTCTATGGACGAAAATGTCGAACGCCTCTTAACTGGTCAGAAACCGGGGAAAGACAACTCTTTGGCCCGGATATGATTCAGGAAGCAGAAGAGCAGGTTCGCGTTATTCGGGAGAAATTGAAAACAACCCAATATCGTCAAAAGAGCCAATATGATCGTAGACATAAGCTCATGACTTATGAAGTCGGCGAGAAGGCTTACATTCGGGTTACTCCGTTAAAGGGAACCCATCGTTTCGGTATCAAAGGCAAATTGGCTCCTCGTTACATCGGAACCTTTCGCATTCTTGCCAAACAAGGAGAAGTTGCCTACCAATTGGAACTACCTTTGCATGTTTCCAGGGTTCACGATGTCTTCCACGTTTCTCAACTCAGGTGTTGCTTCGCAGATCCTATCCGTGGAGTGCACCACGAAATGCTTGATCTACAAGATAACCTCTCATATCGGGAATACCCCGTTCTATCCTTGATCAAGCCGAGCGTACCACTCGACACCATAACATCAAATTTCTCAAGGTTCAATGGTCACACCATTCCGAGAAAGAAGCCACTTGGGAAAGGGAGGATCGTCTTCGACTCGAGTACCCCACCTTCTTCCCGGAGGATCCTAAATCTCGGGACGAGATTCTTTTGAGTGGGGGTGAGTTGTCACACCCTAGCTAGTTCAAGCATTAGAGTGTGCATCATGTTTAAATTCCTATTAAATTTGAAATGGGGAAGACAGAACCCCCAGCACCCCCCTGGAAACAACTAGGGTTTACTAAAATTATTTTCAATGAACCCAAAATGCCCTTCACAAAATGTTCATCATTTCTGGATTGGGCTAAAACCCCTGGCAAAAATGGTGCACTCTTTTCTAGGACATTCTGGATTTTTTTGAATTAAATCATAAGTATTTGAATTTGGGCATTTAAATGCTATAAAATAATTTAAAGGCTCAAATAATTCTGGAAATAAGTGTGGGCTGTTGGGAATAATCTAAACAGAGCCCCTGATTATTTTCAGAATTTTTAAAGATGTCTAGGTATTTCTTAATAAAGCCCAACAGTTGCAGAAAAATAAAAAAAAGGAAAACAAATCAGAAAAAGAGAGAGAGAGAAACTTACCTAGCACGGCCCAGCTATCTCACCCGCCGGCACACCTGGCGGCCCAGCACTGTGCTGGCCCGCGCCAGCCAGCTGCTTCTTCCCTGCCAGGCAGGCATGGAGGTAACGCCGGTGTGCCCGAGCTCGCCACGGCATCACCTTCTTGTCGCCCGCGCCCCTGGACGCCTGGACGCCTCCACGTCGCACCCCGAAGCCCCTGGACATGTCATTCCCCCCTGTCTCTCTCCCTTCGCCGTTCCCCACCATGGCCGACGCTCCTGTCACCGCACCGTCGTCGTAGCCGCGCCCTCCGTCGTCCTCGCACCGCGCCATCATGTCCATGAGCTCTGTCGTCGTCGACTACATCGAGTAGGCCGAGCCCGAGCGCTCGCTCGCCCCGGAGACGCTGCACCGAGCTCGTCCTCAACTCCAGCCACCGGAGATCCCCTTCGCCGCCCCCGCCGCATCAGCTCATCCCCGACCTCTGCGACTGCCTCGACGAGACCCCCGTGAGCTCAGACACCTCCCCACCCTCTCCGTTCTCTCTCTCGAGCCCCGTAGCGACTGCATGTAGATCACCCGCAGGCACCGCCGCGGAGCTCGTCATCGACAAGACTCCGGCCACCCAATGGCCATGCCACCCTGTCCACTGGTCCTACTGCACCTCCAGGAGCTCAAAGCACCAAAACTCGCGCCTCCCTGTGCCCCCTAGCGACTAGTTCATCTTCACCCGAGCTCCGGTCGCTGCCAAACTCGTCGTCGGCGACGTTTCCGGCCACCCCAGCTCCACCCATTGTCACCACTCAACGTGGCTTCCTCTCTGCATCACGTAGATAGTCTTCGCCGCCCTTTTGGTCGCCGGAGTGCAAATCCCGCGTTGCTCCGCCGCGTCTGGCCTCGCCGGCGGCTAGACGCCGACGAGTTGACCCTGTTTGACCCCCGTGTGGGCCCAGGTTGACTCCCCTCCTGAGTCTATGATAGGTGGGGCCGGCCTGCTAATTAGTTTAGGATTAGTTTTAACTAAATTTAATTAGTTCAGTCACTAACATGTGGGCCCAGGCCCCACTGACAGTTAATTAGAGTTAATTTAACTTTGTTAATTAGCTGAGTCACTAACAGACAGGGCCCACCAATCAGGTTTGACCTGGCCGACCCAGTTGACCGCTGACATCACACCTATGTCACGCTGACGCATTAATTCAATTACTGGATTTATTCTTAAATAGGAAATTCCAGAAAATAGCCAAAACTTCTATAAATCATAGAAAATCAACCATAGCTCCAAATGCAAAGATTTATATATGAAAAATGATCAGAAAAATTCAATCTATCCATATGTAATGGTTTCATGCATGACAAAACATGTTAACCTTGCTGTTTAAGCAGAATAAGGTAATGCACTAATAAGGCCATGATAAAAGAGCTAACATTTGAATCTTTGATTAAAATGAGTTCATTCCATCCTGTTTTAGCTTGCATTAGGCCAGGACACATTCATTCTTCCATGTCATAGCATGCATCATATTGTTGCATATTGTCATGTGTTGATTATGTTCGGTGTGTCTTTCGTGGTAGGTTCTGCCTCCGAGGATAACCCCGAGTATCCGTCTGAAGGGCAGTACCCTACTACCACTACAACAGGCAAGCAACCCATTGATCATTTCGATACAATCCCATGTTCTCACTACTGCTCTTGTTTACTGCATTAAGACAATGCGATTCAAACTGCTGTGTGCTACCGTAGTTGAACCCTTATCCTCTGCATGACCTGTCATTGCCACAGTAACTAGATGAAACCCACTAGCACGTGTAGGAGTTGATTGAGCCATATATGTGATCCCTACCTTGCTACGCCTGCTATGCTTAGAGTTGTGTCAGGTCTGGTTCATCTGGGTGATGGGCTAGAGTGAAAGGATTATGTCGGTAATGTGAGGGATGTGTTGAACATGACTTGGTAAAGGTATCGATGAGAGGCCATGTAGGAGTACATGGTGGGTTGTTTCATTGAGACTGTCCCTAAGAACTGAGATCTGTATGTGTGATTTTAAGAATCAGCTACTACCATGAATTGGGATCCTTAATTGACCCTCTCGGCTTCTTAATCACCCTAGTACTCTGTCCAGGAGTTGCAAATAGTTTCTGGTGTTTGTAGGTTATGTGTTGGCGGCCGTGCGTAGCGCTGACCCTAGGGGTGGGCTATGTTGCGGTAGATACACTGTGGCCGGGTATGCCGGGCGCCCGTTTGGCATCCCGGGGCCCTATTCACATTGTTCGGGGCCGTATGTGGAAACCTCGGCCGGACTCCCTGCTGATGGAACCTAGATAGGCGATGAACCTGGACTAGAGACTTGAGTGTTTAGGTAGGCCATGGCCAACACCCTTGTTGGGCTTCCGCTTGAAGGTTGCCAAGTACATGTCGTGTAAACGGCAGTAAGTGGTGAAAGTGTGTATGAAGAAGTACACCCCTGCAGGGTATAAAACTATTCGAATAGCCGCGTCCGCGGTAAAGGACTACTTGGTTGCCTATACAGTTCATAGACAAGTTAATGGTTACTACTAAAAGACTCAAGATAAGTGTGAGTACCAAGGATGGCCCTCTCGTAGGATGACGAGGAAGGATCCCCGGTGGAGTATTGTGTTGGTGAGTAGTGGACTCGTGTGCGAAAACTATTTTACTAGTGGAGTTCCGTAGGATAGCCTAGCCAAGAGTCAAAGCTGGCTTGCTGCAATAACCCCACCACCTTCTTGAGAATGAGCATGTATAGTAGGTTCTGTTGTAAGACTTGCTGAGTACCTTTGTACTCATGTTTGCTTAATTACTATTTTTAGATGACAACACCGCCCCCTTCGATGGGTTCTATGTAGACCTCGATGTCGACGAGTGACTAGCCACCCAGGTGGTGATCCTGGCCATGGAGGGCCCTATGTAGATAGACATGCTTCGGAAGCCTTCTTGCTTTCTAGTGTCTATACTCAGACTATTTACTTCCGCTTGTGCTTGTATGCTTGTATGATTTGAGTGTCGGGTCATGTGACCCCTACCTGTATGAACTTGTTATGTATGGCTCTTTGGAGCCTTTAATTAAAGTACTTGAGTTGTAGAGTTTTGTTGTGATGCCATGTTGTATATACTCATATCGGGCATATTGTGTGTATGATTGAAATGCTTGGTATGAGTGGGATCCGACAATCTAGTTGTTTATCCTTGGCAGCCTTTCTTATGGGGAAATGTAGTCTAGTGTTCCTCGAGCCATAGTAGTCCGCTACAGCCCGGTTCACCGGAGTCCTGCTAGCCCAGCACTACTGCTCAGGACACTTGACTGGCCGGCATGTGTTTCACTTTGTTCCTATGTCTGTCCCTATGGGGAAATGTCCTGCGGTGACATCCGGAGTCCTGCCTAGCCTGCTACAGCACGGGTTCCCCGGAGTCCTCTTAGCCCAGTGCTACAGCCCGGATTCACTCGCTGATGACCGACATGCTCGATGTGATTCATGTATGCCTGTCTCCATAGGTCTGTGCCGCTTTGGGTTCACGACTAGCCATGTCGGCCAGGGTTCTCTGTCATATGGATGCTAGCGACACTATCATATACATGTGCCAAAAGGCGCAAACGGTCACGGGCCATGGTAAGGCGACACCCGTGGGATACCGTGCGTGAGGCTGCAATGTGATATGGGGTGTTACCGGCTAGATCGATGTGACTTGGAATCGGGGTCCTGACACTAACTTTAAGGGGCATCCTACAGAATGCTCTGCTAGAATCATACTCGTCGATTAGGAAGATAGGTGTGAGACAATGCGCGAGAGACAGGCGTAAAGATAATGTGCATACATGAGACACGTAGGCAGGTCCATGTATATAGAAAGGGTCAATGAGGATTGTGTGTTTGTATGTTTGCGAGAGGAAGAGTGCTTGTGATAAAGGTTAGTGAAAACAGTTGTAAATGGTTACGAGAGGGAGGGAGGGTTATATCTAGAGCATGTGTGCGAGAAAGACACCTCAGGAGAGAGTGTGTGAGCATTTGTGAGAGACCACTAATGGAGAGTGAAACTACACATAAAAGACTGCACTACACATTGATTAAAGATATAAATTGTATCCAAATATTAGGATGGGATCATGATATTTGCAATTCGCGTAAGGAGCAGTCATTGATCCATCAGACATCTAGATTCTATCGAATTTGAGCATGTCTATGTTATTATTCGACACAATTGATCCACATAGTTAGTATTTTGAACTCCAGACAATGCATCGCTTTAGCAATCGAATATAAACGTGAGTATAGTTCATGTTGTGTGTGTAAAGCACATTATACATACGAAAGTTACACAATGGACATTATAAATAGCTACCTATGAACTAGCATACATTTGAATTCAACTTAAGGTGGTTTAAAGAAATCGAATTCAACATGAAGTCCATTCAATTATTTGAATTTGATATCATGGCATTTGTAAACCATACCTAAATTATGGGGGCACCAATCTTTGCTCTGATTTTGTACATAATAGCATATGTAGTCGTGTACGAAATAGATTCAAATTTAGCTCCTCCATTCCAAAATAATCGTAGTTATAGGATTTTCAAGTGTCAAAATTTCAAAAGAAGCGGATAATTTAGTGAGGTTTTCAAACATACAAGGTCAAATATAACGTTGTCTATTTAGGTTAATCCTCATAGTTCAAGAGTACTCTAAACGTGAATGCTTGTGTTTCAAAATTTCAAACGAAGCGCCAAAAGAGCCTCTAGTCGCCCGAAACCGCGTGAGACCAATGTTTGGTAGTACAAGGAAATTACTTTTCTAATAACTCTGACCCGTGAAACCTACCGGCCCGACGTCCAAAGGTCTAAACCAGGGTAGGTTTGTAGCTTCATCTAGACTCCACGCAACCGCATCCGAAAAACATTCATACACAATGGCCACCTAAGCACACATGCGCGCGGCTGAAATCGCTCCCGCCCACTATTTGGGACACCTGGGATTACCATCCTACCCCCGACCCGCAGTAGGTTCGAAATTTAAGAGGGGGGCAAAGTTTGTACTTTCCCCAAATTTCAAACAAGCGTGTCCCATCATCTGTTCAAAAAACCCAAAAACAAGCACGCTCCAGACCGAAACATGGTTCCCCCCACCCGTCTAATTCCCCATTCGTACTCCGTGGGCGCCAAAACTACCTCTCCACCAGCCGCGAAACCCTGGCTTCCTCCGTCCGCCACCCCATCCCACCCTCAACCGCCGCCCTCCTCCATCATGCCGGAGCCAATACCCCGACGTCGTCGTCCACCGCAACCTCAACTACAATGTCCTCCATGGCTAGTAGTTGAAGCCGAGGCCAAGCCGTCCATACCCGAGCCAGTTCAACCACGCCATCCTGCGCCTCACCGTTGCCGCTCCAACTTCGCCACCCTCCACCGCACCGGAGTTGTTCCTGCTACGCCGTCCTTCGCCGCCTCGGATCTGCTTCCCCTCTGCCGACATATGGCCACGGCAACACAGTCAACAATTTGGCCATGGGTTCGTCCAAGCCTGCACCCTCCAGAACATCGGTTTCTCGGTAAAAAGAAGAAGATCGACATGACATGTGGAGGTGACCACACCGGCAACCGAAAAAGGTACTCCTCTTCCCTTATCCATGCAAATCTTACGTCTCTGCTTGCACGGTATTCATCCCACAGAAGACACTAGTTGACCGCTTCTTCTTCATACTATATGTTCCTAGTAACTCACGATGCACAAGGTTTCTCCTCATATACTATTTCACCTTAGCTAGAGGTCTGTCGCCCCCCTGAATTTCAATTTTTGGTCAGTTGAAGCATTCCCCGGCGTAACAGGCACTAGTACGCCTATTACACCGGGGAAGCAGCGCCTTGGTGTTTATCTTAGGGGTGTGTGCGGAGTAGAGGTACTGGCGCCCGATCTGGAGGTTGGCAGGATTAAAGGGATGGCCTGGGGCGCTGCCAAGCACGGCGGTGGTGTGAGGTCGATGGGAGGGCGGGGCGGCAGAGGCAGGGGTCTGGGCCGGTGGTCGCTGGTGGTTCGAGAAAAACCGTCAACAGTGACTGGCGGGAGGTAGATGAAGGCCATCTGCCCGTCCCTTATAGATCAGACGGTTCATTAAAAAATCGACTGACCTATTTATTTTCAGTCGACTGTTATCTTAGATATGACAACATGTGGTGGTGTGCTGGAGGAGTACCTGCATTTCCTGTGCTCATATATTACAAAATCATACGGAGTAGAATCTAATTTTGTTTGCCATGCAATGTTGTAGAGCTATCATATGTCTCGTGTCATTTATTTTTCAGCCACCTGCTATCTGCTACTTTTACAGTGCACTAGTTCTGCACACACTTCACCCTTACTCTCACTATTGTGTTTTTATGCAAGGGTATTTCAGACTCTGCTGCCATGAGAGAAGCCAAAAAGAAAAGAGAGAAGTCGCTCCAGCTTCGTATGCGGGTAGGCAAGACACTTTACAGCGCTATAAAGGGTGCAGTGTCAGTAGATGGAGACGGTAAACATAGCTCTGGAGCTGATGACCTCGCTCGCAATGAACCACCATCCTAGGTGCTTGCTTTAACTTCACGGTGTCATATGTGGGTGCATGTTCCATATGGTGTCTAGCTTGTATTCGAAAGGCCGAAGTTGGTAAGATAAGGAAAGATTTTTTTTACATGAACCACCACCCCGTGAGCACCAGAAGACAAATAGCTAGTCAGGGCACTGGCCGAGCCAGTGACAAGCCCAGCAAAGATAGGCATCACCTGGAAGCCAACTAAAAATATGCGATGGTGGCGAAGCAGCCCGCCTCCCACCAGGCTCTCAAGACCTAGATGATCATGCTCACCACTCCAGCCGGATGTCTAGCTTGTATTGCTTCCAATTTTGTTAAATTGAACCCAATCGGGTCATCGCTGGAAACTGATTAATGTATACGGTCCTTGTCAAGGAGAACAAATATCCACATATACACAATGGCTTTTTGACATGCACATACCCTGGAGAGAAGATTGGCTCATACTGGGTGATTTTAATTATATACGCTCACCGGAAAATCGTAATAAACCTGGAGGAGATATCCACGATATGTTCACTTTCAATGACTTCATACGTGAACAAAATCTTACTGAGCTACCTATAAAGGGCAGAAGATATACGTGGTCTAACATGCAACATAACCCTCTATTGGAACATCTCGACTGGTTTTTTACATCCTTAAACTGGATTGCCACGTTTCCAAACACCACGGTGACTCCCTAGGTAAGCCAGTATCTGATCATGTCCCCTGCTCTGTGGCCATTCAGACATCAATACCGTGTAGCAAGATTTTTAGGTTTGAAACTTACTGGATCGCACACCCAGGGTTTATGGATGTTGTGTCCCTAGCCTGGAATAAACCAATCAAATATAACAAGAAGTCCAATGCAGCATCCTGTCTGTGTCAAAAACTGAAGGCAGTCTGGCATGCTCTCAAACATTGGAGCCACCATATCTCTTGACTGAAGATTGCGATTGAGAACACCAACAAAGCTCTGGTTGAACTCGACAATATTGCTGACCGGCGATCCCTCACGTTGCCAGAAGGTAATTTTAGAGATATACTCAAAAAACATTTGCTTCGCCTGCTACAATACCAAAAAGAGCATTGGAAAAAACGATGCACCATCAGATGGATTCAGTTTGGTGATGAGAATTCAAAAAAATTCAAGCTGTGGCCACGAAAAGATACAGAAAGAATTTTGTAAAAACCTTGCAAGACCATAATGGAGCTGAGGTGGATGACCACATAGCAAAAGAGGCGATCTTGTTTGACACATACAAAGAAAGACAAGGATCTTACGATCCACAACCAATGAAGTTCAACCTCTCACAAATGCTCCGATAAGAAGTTGATTTTCACAGCTTGATTACCCCATTTACACATGCAGAAATCGACACGATAGTCAAAGAAATGCCACCAGATAGGGCCCCAGGACCGGATGGGTTTAACGGGGCATTCATTAAAGCTTGCTGGCCCATTATCAAAAATGAGATTTATCAACTATGTGAAGAGTTCCATGAGGGGCATTTAAATCTAGAGAGCATCAACTATGGGCATATCACTTTAATACCTAAGAATAATGCTCCTGTGACAGTCAATGACTTTCGCCCGATCACACTCCTGAATTGCTGCCTCAAGCTTATAACCAAGATACTTGCCAATCGCCTCAAGAAAATTATTTTAAAGATTGTTCATCGCAACCAATATGGCTTCCTCCATGGTCGATCCATCCACGACTGCCTTGCATGGGCTTTCGAGAATATTCATTAGTGCCAAGAGTCCAAACGAGAGATTGTACTGTTGAAACTAGACTTTGCAAAGGCTTTTGATACGATCCAACACCCTGCGATGATGCTAATTATGAAACACACGGGCTTTCCAACCCAATGGCTAAACTGGATGGAAAATATCTTCTCATCGAGCAAATCCTCGGTGCTTCTCAACGGGGTGCCAGGTCGACAATTTCTCTGTAAATGTGGTGTACGTCAGGGCGACCCTCTATCACCATTGTTATTTGTGTTGACAGCGGACCTGCTCCAAACCGCTCTAAATGAGGTACCTCAAAACCAGATCATCCAACACCCAATCCTGCCAAAAGGAAATGACCAGTACCCGGTGATTCAGTACACTGACGACATGATAATTATCCTCCCTTCCTGCATCAATCAGACCACCAAGATCAAACAGATTCTTGAGGATTATGCTACTTCTGTGGGACTCAAAATCAATTTTCATAAGTCGGCGTTGGTGCCCATCAACACCCCTCAGGACAAATGTGATGAGCTGGCAACGATTTTTGGCTATGTTCAAGCAACCATGCCATTCACTTACCTTGGGCTACCCTTAGGCACCACTCGACCTTTGGTTTTGGATCTAACACCGTTTGTTTGCAAGGCAGAAAGAAAAGTCACTGCGACTATGTCACTCATGTCCTATGCAAGTAGATTAGCACTCCTAAACTCCCTCATCACGTCGCTGGCTATCTACCCCATGGGAACCTTAAGACTCCCTCCGAAAATCATTGCACAATTGGACAAAATCAGGAGATACTGCCTCTGGAATAAGAAAACGGACAATGGAGACAAATGCAACTCGCTGGCTGCTTGGTCCATGGTTTGCCACCCAAAACAGAGCGGTGGACTTGGGGTCCTGGACCTTCATATTCAAAATGACGCTTTGCTGCTCAAACTCCTACACAAGTTCTACAATCAGCAAGACACACCTTGGGTTAGTCTCATCTGGAATACATATTATACAGATTCTGTACCCCATGTAACAGAACCTTGCGAATCCTTTTGGTGGCGAGACCTCATCCAATTAATGCCAATTTATCGAGGAATAACCCAAGTCAATGTGCACAATGGCAGCTCCGCCCTGTTCTGGAAAGATGACTGGAACCACTCCATTTATGAGGGAAAATACCCAAGAGCATTTTCTTACTGCAAGAACGGTGACATTCTGATTCAAGCCTTCCTCAACACATCTGATCGGGCAGCAACCTTTCATCTCCCGCTTTCAGTACAAGCCCACGATGAGCTGAGGCAGATTCAAAGGGAAGTAGCTACTGTGGAACTCACAAACGAGAATGATACATGGACCTGCTGTTGGGGTGCACACAGTTTTAAAACAACATCGTATTACAGCTACTACTTCAGAGAGATAAAGGCGCATGTGGCTTTCAACTGGCTATGGAAAACTAAATGCACGGCAAAAATAAAGGTTTTTGGGTGGCTCCTCCTATCTGACCATCTTAATACAAGGAACATGCTCAAGCGCAGACATTATAACATAGGGACCAATTTGGATTGTTTGCTATGTGGCCAACACATTGAAGAAACAGTGGAGCACCTCTTCTTCCATTGCACTTTTAGCCAGGCCTGCTGGAGGATACTGAACATCACATGGAGCAACCATCAACATCGCCTCCAGCTGCTGGAAAAATTGAAAGAAAGACACCATCACAAAATGATCATGGAGATATTCCTCCTAGCAGCCTGGAGCTTATGGAAAGAACGCAATAACAATCACTTTAGAAACATGCGGCCATGCATTGGCTCATGGAAAGGGAGGTTCATTAATGACTTTCGAGATCTCCTACATAGACTACCTGACCACAAAAAACATCTGGTGCATGAAACTTTGGCTACTATACATTGACCCTATACATAGAGAGATCTATAGAGGAATCCTTGCTAAGGATATTGCCTACATCTTGTAACTTAGCCATGTAGTTGTTTCTCTCCCTCCTCCCCCCCCCCTCTCCACCCTGTGCATATGTAACAAACTTTCATATTTGGTAATATATAAGCAGTAGGAGCCTTTCCTACTGTCCTAACCTTCAAAAAAAATTGGTTAAATTGCATCTGCTTAGCTTACACATTATACCTTTGAATATGACATGCCTTTTTGTTTTTGGTACATACTAGTACATCTGTGTATTAACCATGTTCTTACATTTAACTAATGTTCTTGTGTATCCCTCATCAATCACTTATGATGAGGCAGGCAGGCAAGGGGACTACTCCTCATTTAAAGAATGCAGCGTCAGCCTCCCGACATGATTCTCAAGAAACAGAAATGCTAGATGAAGATAGTGAACGTAGCTCTGTAGTTGATTACAACATTTCCCCTACACTAGCATCATAGGTGCTTGCTCTAACTTGGCAACGTGATATGTGGTTGCATGTTGCATATGGTGTCTAGATTGTAATTCTTCCAATCTGGTTAAACTGCATGTGCTAGTCTTCTTAGCTTATACATTATACCTGTTAATGTGACATGCCTTCCTATATTTAGTACATAGTACATCTATCTATTAAGCATGTCCTTACATAAAACTATTGTTTTTTTGTATCCCGCATCAATCAACATGACGAGACACCTTTAGTATATGCAGTGCGATATTAGTTGCATCTTTCATATGATTTATAGCATGCACTGCTTCTAATTTGTTGAAATTCCATTTAGGATGGGACGTTTTTAACTTGGCAGAGTCATATTGGTTGCATCTTTCATGTGGTGTCTAGCTTGCATTGCTTCTTATTTGCTGGAATGGTTTTTGCTTAGTTTACACAAACAGTTGTGAACATGCCATGCCGTCCTGTTTTTCGTACATATTCCATCATGGTATCATGTGTTTGCCTTACATCAAAGTAGTGATTGTCAGTATCATGCATGAATGAGTTCTGAAGATAGAATTTTATTGCTTTTTCTTGTCGCTTTTACTTGACAATTCAAAATCAATAAAGCGGAAGGAAGTTAGCAAGGCAGCGGATAAAGGTGCTCCTTCCGAACGGAGGGCCTCTATAGTTTCTACTCCTCCACACCCCCAAGATGATTTCCAAGACAACACATGCATAGACACTCAACAAAGCTGTGTTTATGATGAGCACGTCTCCCCTAGTGCAGCATCACCGGTGCTCCCTCTAACTTGGCATTGCTATATGTGGTTGCATGTTATGTGTGATGTCTAGCTCGTATTGCTTCTAATTTTGTTGAATTCCATCTGCTTACTTTACACATTATACTTGAATAAGACACGTGTTCCTGTTTCTAGAAAATACAATATATGTCTATCACACCATGTTCTTACATCAAATTACTACTGTTGTGTAACCTGCAACAATCACTTATCATAAGACACGTTTGACTTCGAAGTGTGATATAGGTTACATCTCACATTCTTTTCTAGCTTGTACTACTAATTTGTTGAAATGACACTTATGACAAGACAGTTTTAACTTGGTAGAGTGATATTAGTTGCATCTTTCATATGGTGTCTATCTTTCATTGCTTCTAATTTGTTGAAATGCCTTCTCCTTAGTTTACACATCATAAACTGTGAATATGCAATGCTGTGAATATGCAATGGTACTAATGACAAGAGACCTCTAACATGGTAGTGTGATATAGGTTACATCTCACATTCTTTTCTAGCTTGTACTACTAATTTGTTGAAATGACACTTATGACAAGACAGTTTTAACTTGGTAGAGTGATATTAGTTGCATCTTTCATATGGTGTCTATCTTTCATTGCTTCTAATTTGTTGAAATGCCTTCTCCTTAGTTTACACATCATAAACTGTGAATATGCAATGCTGTGAATATGCAATGGTACTAATGACGAGAGACCTCTAACATGGTAGTGTGATTTTGTTTGCATCTTGCATATGATTTATTTCTTGTACTGCTTCACATTTGTTTAAACGCCATTTATGATGAGACATTGTTAACTTGGCAGAGCGATATTTGTAGCATCTTTCATATGGTGTCTACTGTCCATTGCATTGCTTCTAATTTGGTGAAATGTCTTCTTCTTAGTTTACACATCATAGTTCTGGTTATCTCTTCCATCCTATTTTTCATACATATTACATCCTCCTATCATGTGGTTGTCTAACATCAAAGTTCAGTTCGTCTGCATCACACATCAATTTGTTCTGAAGAACTAAATTGTTATTCTTTTTTCTTGTTGGCTTGACTTAACATGGCATAGAGAAAGAGGAAGAAACATAGAATGGCAGGGAATGAGAAGCGGATGAATCCTGCAGATTCTGCTGGTACTGATGGTGCAACAGAAAGTCAAAGTTCAGCGGAAAATTATACAAACACGGCATCCCATGCTACACGAGTTGCAAAAAAAGCCAAATAGAAACAAATAGCTGCCACCAAACAAGCAGAGACAGTCCTAGTTCTTGCAACACCTACCACAGTACTACTAGCTGCACGACTTACTCGTGTGTCAACTGAGCTAGCAGCACGTTCCCAAGCTCCCTTGCCACCTGACACTACTTCCCAAGCACTCTTGACACAAGACGAGTTGGCAATATCAGATGAACCTTGTGAGCTTCAACAGCAAGAAGGTAGTTGCTGGAGTCAAGTTACAGTTGCATGCTTCTTTATATGTAGTCTCACAGTTTGATGTGCACTAACACTTCCTATGTTCGTTCTTGGACTAGCACCTAGGCACAAGAGGAAACAAACATCAGGGATAATGCTCGATAGGTTAACTAAATCTAGAGGAGGAAGAATGGAGATCCATTTTGAGGCAGGTTTAAAAAGGCCACGTGATGCTACAGAGACAGCCAAGTTAGTATCAGAGGCGACGGTTGCCACTAGGTGTCATGTACGTATCCTCCCAACATGGATTCAGTACAGGAATGACAAAGACGAAACCCAGTTCAACACCTTCCTCGACCATTTATCTGTAAGTATGGTTATGTATGGAAACTAGTAATATCGTCTTGCTCTGTCCCATACTTTTTAGGTTGCTGATAATGAGACTCCCATAATTTTCAACAGATGAGGTTCAAGTTGGATAGCCAAGATGATGCAACCAGACAAGCTTGCACCCATGTTTTCAAGTCTGCTCTGCGATAGTATTGATATAACTTGAGGAAAACTCACTTTGAAGGCAGGGCTAACAGTGAACTTTCCCAAACATCTCCAGTGGAAAATATATCGGATGAATACTGGAGGGGCCTTGTTAAACACTGGTCTGATCCAAAGTATCAGGTACATTATATATATGTGATCAGATCACATGTTGAAGTCCTATTTACGCATGTGCCACACAAATCTATCTTCTTGTAGGTGAACTGTTCAAAGAACAAGGCCAACCGTACGAAAGTGAAATTCCAACAGACAACAGGATCTCGTAGCTATATTGCACACTGTGAGGCTCTTGTAATTAGTTGTTGTTTCACTCTTTTCGCTGTACGATATTATCAAATCTATATTGACTTGTTCGAAATGCAGAGGAAAGCCCGCAAGGACCAAAAAGTACCTGAACCAAATGCTGTGGAAATCTTCAAGGACTGTCACACCAGCAAGAAGAAGGGCATGACTACACCAGTCAAAGCCGCTGTTGTAAGTCCTTAATCCTCATGCCTTTTAACTACTACTTACTCTGACTTGTGCCTTGAACTGCATGGTTTGCAGCCAATGTCTATTACTCTTTTCAATTTTATACACAATTGTCTTAGCGTATCATTGCACCTTACAAGGTTTAAAAGAGAGGAGTGATGTTCCTTTGATCTTGACCCGTAATCTAGTTCCGTGCTGGACTTGCCCACACAATGTTACAATTGCCTGTTTGTCTGTTCTCAGTTGTTTTGTGATATGAATGATGTCATACTATGCTTACCGTATTATAAACTTCGTCTCTTTATCCTTAGCCCTCAATACAATGTGAAGAAATAGACAATACATTAGCGATGGTACATGGTCATATGTTTGGAACCTGGTTTTATTATGTACTTTGCAATAAAATACAACTAATATTTTACATGGGTTCACCAGAATAAGTTCTGTATATAGACCAAAGCTATTTTGTTTGGTTTTGCTGCCTCCTTAATATCTTCTGTTCTGGTACTACTAATGTAAAACCTCAACTTTTCAGCGAGCTATGGAAAAAATGGTGGAACCGCCACCTTCTGAAGGTGGCGAGGCAACTATAACCGCAATGTCAGCTCTTGCTGCAGTGGGTCAGTACCTGTCCACTAACAGTGCCAAAAGCACGTTCCTGCGTAATACTGGGTTGGTTGTTAAGGCAATATCATCCAAACTGCCTCATGATCAAGATATGCAAGCTCAAAGCAATGTTGTATCTGCGCTCCAGACACAAGTCCATTCCCTAACAGAGACCCTTTGTGAAACAAGGAGAAACATTGCTCAATGTCGTCAAGATATGCATGGTTTTGAAACCAGACTATCAGACATTTGCTATGTTGTTTTGGAGCCTAGAGGAAATGAAGGCGAGGGTTATGGTGCTCCATCAGACAATACAGCATGAAAACGTAACAGTCAGGTCAAATGAACTGAGCTTCTGAACTTCTGGTGGTGCATTTGTCTGCTAGACTGTTAAGTTTTATGCCAACCTTCCTTTTGTTATATAGTTGTAATTTGTTTTGTTGTGATACAAAATTTATTCTTAACGTGCAGCCACCGGCTGAAGAAAACAGCAAGCCATATTTGTATAGTGTAGGGTGTTCCCTATATTTGCACTGGTGGCGATCTTTGATGCCGAGTGGATGTAATATGTGCAATCGCCTTAATAGCCTAGCGTTAGTTTTGGCCTTATTTATTTCCTAGTCTTCTTTTTCCCTGGTTTGCTAGTGTCCGCAACTACATGGGCCATATACGGGCCGTAGGATCCATGGGTCTCCTACGGGCCGTCGATAAATGGGCCTGTAATCGGTGGGCCTCGGGCCGTCGGATAAATGGGTCTACATGGGCCGTAATCGGGCGTAATTGGTATCGGCCCAGCACGGTAACAAGCTGTTAACAGGCCGTAGGACAGCAAAGGCTTAATTCTGTCACAGGCATAACGGGTTGTTAATGGGCCAGAAAATAGGACGGGCTGGAAACGGCGCAACGAGTTAACAGGCCAGAAATGGGCCGACTCTTGCCATCGGCCGAATTTGGGCCATTAGGGTAACACGCCAGTAACGGGCCGACTCTTGCCATGGGCTGAATTTGGCCCATTACGGGAACAGGTCTGTAACGGGCCGACTCTTGCCATGGGCCGAATTTGGCCCATTAGGGGAACAAGCCAGTAACGGGCCGGAAGTAATCGAGGGCCGAAAAGGAGCCCAAGAACGTATGGGCCGTCAATAGGCCGAAAGCTAACACAGGCTGGAAACGGCCCATGTAAATCATAGGCCGTTAACGGGTATAAAGAAAATTATTGTTCATTATGGGCTAGAGTCACCGTGGGCCTGTAAAGGGTCGAAAGATACGAAGGCCTCATATGGGTCGAAAGACGTTGTGGGCCATACATGGGCCGAAAGTGAAATGGGCTGGTGTTATATTCGACGGCCCACATGACGTTGTTGGGCCGATTTCCTTTAGGGCCTAATGGGTCGTGAGTTAACGGGCCGTAAAATGGGCTATTTGCGAAGAGACCGTTAACAGGCTTTTCATGGGCCAGCCCATTAACTTTTGACCAAGTCAAACGGGCCGGCTTTGTAAGCTAAATGGGCCAGTGGTGGGCCGTGGCACGTGTCGACATATCATAGGTGCCTATCTGACCCACTAACGAGCTGACACGTGTTTCGTCTGGCCAATAAGAATTTTACACATGGAAATTTCCCATTGGTCGGGGCTGTTAACAGGTTATCGGATCCAAAACTCGACCCGATAGCTTAACGGCGTTCCGTTACAGTGGATGCCACGTGTCGGTCACCCTTGACGAAAGCACTTCTATAACGCGCGATTTATCATCATGGAAGTGGACACTTCTGTAATGATAATTTTGGCAATGTCATGGAACACTTCTACGACAGCACAGGTATGACTATCTTGATTCTGTCATAAAATCGTCATGGATGTACATGCATGACAAAAAACGCGACCTACTGTGACAAACGTGTATCATCACGGAAGTGTATTTTTTTTGTAGTGGGTGGAATTAGGGTTTTGGCTCTGTATCTGATCGTTTGCGGGTACGTAGGTATATATAGGAGGAAGGAGTACATCGGTGGAGCAACAGGGGGCCCATGAGGGCGGAGGGTGCGCCGGGGGGGGGGGGGGTAGGCGTGCCCCCCTACCTCGTGGCCTCCTCTTTTGTGTCTTGACGTAGGGTCCAAGTCTCCTGGATCATGTTCGGTGAGAAAATCACGTTCCCGAAGGTTTCATTCCGTTTGGACTCCGTTTGATATTCCTATTCTTCGAAACCCTAAAATAGGCAAAAAAAACCAACAATTCTGGGCTGGGCCTCCGGTTAATAGGTTAGTCCCAAAAATAATATAAAAGTGGATAATAAAGCCCAATAATGTCCAAAACAATAGATAATATAGCATGGAGCAATAAAAAATTATAGATACGTTGGAGACGTATCAAGCATCCCCAAGCTTAATTCCTACTCGTCCTCGAGTAGGTAAATGAGAAAAACAGAATTTTTGATGCGGAGTGCTACTTGGCATAATTTTAATGTAATTCTTCTTAATTGTGGTATGAATATTCAGATCTGAAAGATTCAAGATAAAAGTTCATATTAACATAAAAATAATAATACTTGAAGCATACTAACTAAGCAATTATGTCTTCTCAAAATAACATGGCCAAAGAAAGTTCATCCCTACAAAATCATATAGTTTAGTCATGCTCCATTTTCGTCACATAAGAATGCTCTCATCATGCACAACCTCGATGACAAGCCAAGCAATTGTTTCATACCTTAGCAATCTCAAACCTATAAAATTTCACGCAATATATGAGCGCGAGCCATGGACATAGCACTATGGGTGGAATAGAATATGATGATGGGGGTCATGTGGAGAAGACAGAAAGGGAGAAAGTCTCACATCAACGAGGCTAATCAATGGGCTATGGAGATGCCCACCGATTGATGTTAATGCAAGGAGTAGGGATTGCCATGCAACGGATGCACTAGAGGTATAAATGTATGAAAGCTTAACAAAAGAAACTACGTGGGTGTGCATCCAACTTGCTTGCTCACGAAGACCTGGGGCACTTGAGGAGGCCCATTGTTGGAATATACAAGCCAAGTTTTATAATGAAAATGTCCCACTAGTATATGAAAGTGACAAAACAAAAGACTCTATATCATGAAGGTTATGGTGCTACTTTGAAGCACAAGTGTGGCAAGGGATAGTAACATTGTCCCTTCTCTCTTTTTTCTCTCATTTTTAGGCTTTTTTATACGGTCTTTGTCTTTTTTCCTCACTTGGGACAATGCTCTAGAAAATGATGATCATCACACTTCTATTTATTTACAACTCGATGCTAGAACAAAAGATGACTCTATATGAATGACTCCGGCGGTGTATCGGGATATGCAATGAACCAAGAGTGACATGTATGAAAGAGTTATGAACGGTGGCTTTGCCTAAAATACTATGTCAACTACATGATCATGCTAAGCAATATGACAATGATGAATGTGTCATGATAAACGGAATGGTGGAAAGTTGCATGGCAATATATCTCGGAACAGCTATGGAAATGCCATAATAGGTAGGTATGGTGGCTGTTTTGAGGAAAATATAAGGAGGTTTATGTATGAAAGAGCGTCTCATATCACGGGGTTTGGATGCACCGGCGAAGTTTGCACCAACTCTCTATGTGAGAAAGGGGAATGCACGGTACCGAAGAGGCTAGCAATGATGGAAGGGTGAGAGTGCGTATAATCTGTGGACTCAACATTAGTCATAAAGAACTCACATACTTATTGCAAAAATCTACAAGTCATCAAAAACCTCGGCACTACGCGCATGCTCCTAGGGGGATAGATTGGTAGGAAAAGACCATCGCTCGTCCCCGACCGCCACTCATAAGGAAGACAACAAAAAAACACCTCATGTTTCAAATTTGTTACACAACGTTTACCATACGTGCATGCTACGGGACTTGCAAACTTCAACACAAGAACTTCTCAAATTCACAACTACTCAACTAGCACGACTTTGATATTATTACCTCCATATCTCAAAACAATCATCAAGCATCAAACGTCTCTTACTATTCAAAACATTGCTAGGAAAATTTTTACTAATATTGAATACCTAGCATATTAGGATTATTTAAGCAAATTACCATGCTATTTAAGACTCTCAAAATAATCTAAGTGAAGCATGAGAGATCAATAGTTTCTATAAAACAAATCCACCACCGTGCTCTAAAAGATATAAGTGAAGTACTAGAGCAAAACTATATAACTCAAAAGGTAAAAGCGAAGCACATAGAGTATTCTAAAAAATTGCAAATCATGTATGGCTCTCTCAAAAGGTGTGTACAGCAAGGATGATTGTGGTAAACTAAAAAATAAAAACTCAAATAATACAAGACGCTCCAAGCAAAACACATATCATATGGTGAATAAAAATATAGCTCCAAGTAAAGTTACCGATAGAAGTAGACGAAAAGAGGGGATGCCTTCCAGGGCATCCCCAAGCTTTGGCTTTTAGGTGTCCTTAGATTATCTTGGGGGTGCCATGGTAATCCCAAAGCTTAGGCTCTTGCCACTCGTTGTTCCATAATCCATCAAATCTTTACCCAAAACTTGAAAACTTCACAACACAAAACTTAAAGTAGAAAATCTCGTGAGCTCCGTTAGCGAAAGAAAACAAAAGACCACTTCAAGGTACTGTAATTAACTCATTATTTATTTATATTGGTGTTAAACCTACTGTATTCCAACTTCTCTATGGTTTATAAACTATTTTACTAGCCATAGATTCATCAAAATAAGCAAACAACACACGAAAAACAGAATCTGTCAAAAACAGAACAGTCTGTAGTAATCTGTAGCTAGCGCAAGATCTGGAACCCCAAAAATTCTAAAATAAATTTCTGGACGAGAGGAATTTATCTATTAATCATCTGCAAAAGGAATTAACTAAATATCACATTCCAAATAAAAATAGCAGCAGTTCTCGCGAGCGCTAAAGTTTCTGTTTTTTACAGGAAGATTAACAAGACTTTCCCCAAGTCTTCCCAATGGTTCTACTTGGCACAAACACTAATTAAACACAAAAAACACAACCTAAACAGAGGCTAAATAAATTATTTATTACTAAACAGGAGCAAAAAGCAATGAATAAAAATAAAATTGGGTTGCCTCCCAACAAGCGCTATCGTTTAACGCCCCTAGCTAGGCATAAAAAGCAAGGATAGATCTAGGTATTGCCATCTTTGGTAGGCAATTCTTCAATGAGGCATCTACCATCTTTAGCAATTTCTTTCTTTTTATTGATTATCAAACTTTTAGGCACAAGATTGAAAAATTCATTTGTAACGAATGGTTCCTTAATGATAGCAAAAAGATTTGGATGAATACTTATAGATTTGAGATCCGCAGTTTCCTTAGAGGATTCACCCTTATTTTTAGGAACATACATAAGCTTGGCAATTTTATTGGAAGAACTTGGAGTATTCTTTATGGAAGAAAAATCGGTTCCCAAGTTGGTAATAATATCCTCAAGTTTATCGATCCTAGTGGAATCATGATTTATTTTCTCATTAACTATGGGCTCCTTCTCTTTAATATTTTTCAAAGTGACTCCTACTTTAGATCCATATTGAGAGATTTGGTTGTGGATCTTTTATCCAAATTTTCAATTAACTCTACGGTAGCAACCTTATTTTCAATAATTTCGAGCCTCTGCATTACATGCTCCAAAGTTAAAACAGTTCCATTAACCAAAAGAGAGGGTGAGCCAAACAAATCTATCATAGCATTATAAGAATCAAAAGTATGACTACACAAGAAGTTCCCTCCGGTAATAGTATCAAGGATATATTTGTGCCCAGGAGTTACACCTACATAAAAATTGCGAAGAAGAACGGAAGTAGATTGCTTCCAGGTAGATCTATTTTGAGCATTGCAAATTCTATACCAAGCATCTTTTAGATTCTCTCCCTCCCTTTGCTTAAAATTTAGAATTTCATTCTCGGGAGGCAACGGAGAAGATAAGGGACTAGCCATAACGACAAGCAAACGGAAAAGAGGCAAATAGAGAAAGAGAGGGAGGATAGAGAGAGAGGGCGAATAAAACAGCAAGGGTGAAGTGGGGGAGAGGAAAACAAGAGGCAAATGGCAAATAATGTAATGCGGGAGATAGGGATTATGATGGGTACTTGGTATATTGATATTTGCGTAGACTCCCCAGCAACGGCGCCAGAAATGGCTCATTGTCGGGAGTCAAATCTTGACTTCCGCGAACCTCCCTGGCAGCGGCGCCAAAAATCCTTCTTGCTACCTCTTGAGCACTGCGTTGGTTTTCCCCGAAGAGGAAGGGATGATGCAGCAAAGTAGCGTAAGTATTTCCCTCAGTTTTTGAGAACCAAGGTATCAATCCAGTAGGAGGCTACGCGCGAGTCCCTTGTACCTGCACAAAACAAATAAATCCTCGCAACCAACATGGTAAGGGGTTGTCAATCCCTACATGGCCACTTACGAGAGTGAGATCTGATAGATATGATAAGATGATTTTTTTGGTATTTTTATGATAAAGATGCAAAGTAAAATAAAAGCAAAGTAAAAAAGCAAAGGAAATAACTAAGTATTGGAAGATTAATATGATGAAGATAGACCCGGGGGCCATAGGTTTCACTAGTGGCTTCTCTCAAGAGCATAAGTATTCTATAGTGGGTGAACGAATTACCGTTGAGCAATTGACAGAATTGAGGATAGTTATGATTATATCTAGGTATGATCATGTATATAGGAATCACGTCCGAGACAAGTAGACCGACTCCTGCCTGCATCTACTACTATTACTCCACTCATCGACCGCTATCCATCATGCATCTAGAGTATTAAGTTAATGAAAACAGAGTAACGCCTTAAGCAAGATGACATGATGTAGAGGGATAAACTCATGCAATATGATGAAAACCCCATCTTGTTATCCTCGATGGCAACAATACAATACATGCCTTGCTGCCCTACTGTCATTGGGAAAGGACACCGCAAGATTGAACCCAAAGCTAAGCACTTCACCCATTGCAAGAAAGATCAATCTAGTAGGCCAAACCAGACTGATAATTCAAAGAGACTTGCAAAGATAACCAATCATACATAGAAGAATTCAGAGAAGATTCAAATATTATTCATAGATAGACTTGATCATAAACCCACAATTCATCGGTCTCAGCAAACACACCGCAAAAACAAGATTACATCAAATAGATCTCCACAAGAGAGGGGGAGAACATTGTATTGAGATCCAAAAAGAGAGAAGAAGCCATCTAGCTAATAACTATGAACCCGTAGGTCTTAGGTAAACTACTCACACTTCACCGGAGGGGCTATGGTGATGATGTAGAAGCCCTCTGTGATCGATGCCCCCTCGGGCGGAGCTCCAGAATAGGCCCCAAGATGGGATCTCGTGGATACAGAAAGTTGCGGCGGTGGAATTAGGGTTTTGGCTCTGTATCTGATCGTTTGGGGGTATGTAGGTATATATAGGAGGGAAGGAGTACGTCGGCGAAGCAACAGGGGGCCCACGAGGGTGGAGGGCGCGCCTGGGGAGGGGGGCAGGCACGCCCCCCTACCTCATGGCCTCCTCTTTTGTGTCTTGATGTAGGGTCCGAGTCTCCTGGATCATGTTCGGTGAGAAAATCACGTTCCCGAAGGTTTCATTCCGTTTGGACTCCATTTGGACTCCGTTTGATATTCCTTTTCTTCGAAACCCTGAAATAGGCAAAAGAAACAGCAATTCTGGGCTGGGCCTCCAGTTA
Organism: Triticum aestivum; assembly: GCF_018294505.1. Taxonomy (NCBI): domain Eukaryota; kingdom Viridiplantae; phylum Streptophyta; class Magnoliopsida; order Poales; family Poaceae; genus Triticum; species Triticum aestivum. The sequence goes on along the minus strand of NC_057812.1, from coordinate 503,283,537 downwards.
ATAGGTTAATCCTAATATAAAAGTGGATAATAAAGCCCAATAATGTCCAAAACAGTAGATAATATAGCATGGAGCAATCATAAATTATAGATACATTGGAGATGTATCATGCCTCCTGACATTTAGGGGTTGTGGCAGTGTCCCGAGGAGTTGAGCTCCGAGGTGTTGTCGTCACAATTTTATCATTGCAGTTCTGGAATACCTAAGTTCGCCGACATCGAAAATATCTTTTATGAAGTTGTTGGTGAGATAACCTCGACGCCACCCAGTACTGGGGCGGGAGTTCGGGAGTATTGCCATAACTCGTATAACATATGCTTTTTGAAAGTTGAGGTACACGATTTTCGAAGGTTTGTTGGTTATGTGTTGAAGGATGGATACAGCTGGATGTAGGTATTGTTAGTTTGGGTGAGATATTATGCTTCCCCTGTATCCCCAACACCTGATTGCATAACCAGAAAATTTCTGGAGTTTATAGGTGCGAATTCAAGTAGCTCCTAGGATATCTTTCCAGGAGATGCATGATATGAGATTGGGTTCGACGTCTAGTGGTCTGCCTATCCACTGTTGGTTTTACAGTGGTCTCGTTGTGTCTTAAAGAGTCCTTGGCTATGCTGACTCGGGGACGCTTCGTATGTCATGTGCACTGCCTTGTACATGATGGTGCTGTACGATCGAGCCCATGTGGGCCCCACCACGAAAACTTCAGACGAAATCTCTATCATATGGTTGTTCCGGCTTATTCTGCAAGCCAATCCTTTGTTTTGTTTTGAGTTGTGGTATTCGAGTTGCTTCAAAGTCAAATGTTGCTTGCATGCCTCTTTCTAAGCGATGCTCTCATATTTCTATGAAGAGTATTAATCCTTCTTGATCATCAAGGTTGTCATCTCAATTCTATTTCCAACTGGTGTGCTTCCCTTCAAGTGGATCTGATCATTTCTACATTTGCTAGATCAATTCTCAGTTCTTTGCAACGTTGTTCATTTCATCCGTCCCCAAGTTGCCTTTGTTTTCCCTCCCTCCCACCCTTCCTTTTTCTTCAAGGACTTAGATTTCTTAATCAAGTATTTTTTTATTGATGGGAAGCCTCTCCATTCTTTCCCGTCAATGTTCTTATTTGGTGATTCTCAGGAAGATACTAATGGAGCCTCAAGTCTATCATTCTCCATTCTTTTCTTCTCCGATGGATTCAAGTCAAGCTTTGTCGATCATATCCTTTCCTCGTTTCAAATGTTTTCTCATGCCGGTGCACCTCTTAATCTTTCACCTCTCACTATTCATTTGTTCTGGAGTGCGAAGATATCTCAGAAGATTTGTTTCCATTCTCAATCCGTTCAAGTTATTTTGAGGTTGTTATCTCTTTCAAGCCATTTAATTCAACCGGCAAATTCTCTCTTTTAAATCGTTCAACGGTGTTTCTTTGAGTGGGCCTTAACCCACAGGTCTTTTCCCAGGATATTACTTGACGCTTCTAATTTTTCCAGAGTTATTCTCAAATTCTTCTCCAAGTTTGACGTAAGAATGAATCATAATCAGTCAAATGTCTTTCTCCAAGATCTTTCAAATTCTTTTCATCATTGGTTCAGTCATTCTAATTTTCATTCTGGAGTGCCTCAACAATTCATGGTTGTGGTTCTCATCGTCATTCTCGGATTTTGAGGACCGAAGAAGAGTTTCTCCTTCAAATTTTATCCGTTCTCTCAAAGATTCATGGTTCAAGCTTGATGCCAACCTCTCATAATTGTTTTTGATTGTGAGAATTCTTTTCACCCATCCGGAGCAATTCAGGAGTCTTTTCAGTTTGATTCTCCAGAACCCATCATCTCAGAATTATTCATTCTAAGCGGGTAGCTATCGTTCTCCAAATTTTACCAGTGCATCATTCAAATATCCTCTAATCGGTTCATGATCTCTTCATTCTCATGTATCTAATTTCCCTCTAGTATCTTCATTCATTTTCCAATTCTTCCTGGTAAATTGTGCCTTTGCTACTTTCATTTTTAATTATTATGGTGGTTCGTGTTGGAAATATGCCCTAGAGGCAATAATAAAATGGTTATTATTATATTTCCTTGTTCATGATAATTGTATATTGTTCATTCTATAATTGTGTTATCCGGAAATCGTAATACATGTGTGAATACATAGACCACAACATGTCCCTAGTGAGCCTAAATTTGACTAGCTCGTTGATCAATAGATGGTTACGGTTTCCTGACCATGGACATTGGATGTCATTGATAACGGGATCACATCATCAGGAGAATGATGTGATGGACAAGACCCAATCCTAAGCATAGCACAAGATCGTGTAGTTCGTCTGCTAGGGCTTTTCTGAATGTCAAGTATCATTTCCTTAGACCATGAGATTGTGCAACTCCCGGATACCGTAGGAGTGCTTTGGGTGTACCAAACATCACAACGTAACTGGGTGACTATAAAGGTGCACTACAGGTATCTCCGAAAGTGTCTGTTGGGTTGGCATGGATCAAGAATGGGATTTGTCACTCCGTATGACGGAGAGTTATCTCTGGGCCCACTCGGTAATGCATCATCATAATGAGCTCAGTGTGACTAAGTAGTTGGTCACGGGATCATGCATTACGGCACGAGTAAAGTGACTTGCCGGTAACGAGATTGAACGAGGTATTGGGATACCAACGATCGAATCTCGGGCAAGTAACGTACCGATTGACAAAGGGAATTGTATACGGGATTGCTTGAATCCTCGACATTGTGGTTCATCCGATGAGATCATCATGGAACATTTGGGAGTCAACATGGGTACCCAGATCCCGCTGTTGGTTATTGGCCAGGGAGTTGTCTCGGTCATGTCTGCATTGTTCCCGAACCTGTAGGGTCTACACACTTAAGGTTCGATGACGCTAGGGTTATTAGGAAGACTTGTATGTGATTACCGAATGTTGTTCGGAGTCCTGGATGAGATCCCGGACGTCATGAGGAGTTCCGGGATGGTCCGGAGGTGAAGATTTATATGTAGGAAGTTGTCATACGATCACCGGAAAGGTTCTGGGGCATATCGGTATTGTACCGGGGCCACCGGAGGGGTTCCGGGGTCCACCGGGAGGGGCCACCTCTCTCGGAGGGCCTAATGGGATGTAGAAAAAAGGGAACCAGCCCTACATGGGCTGGGCGCATCCCCCCCATGGGCCCATGCGCCTAGGGTTGGGGGGAAACCCTAAAGGGGGCGCCCCCCTTACTTGGGGGGCAAGCCCCCTCCCCTTGGCCACTGCCCCCCCCCCTCTAGATCTCATCTAGAGGGGGACGGCCCCCTTCCTCCTTCCCCTATATATAGAGGGGCAAGGGGAGGGCTGCATACACCATCCAAGGCGCAGCCCCTCCCCTCCCCAACACCTCTCCTCCTCCGCAAGAGCTTGGCGAAGCCCTGCCGGAGTACTGCAGCTCCACCACCACCACGCCGTCGTGCTGCTGTTGGAGCCCTCTTCCTCAACCTCTCCCTCCTCCTTGCTGGATCAAGGCGCGGGAGACGTCCTTGCTCCTTATGTGTGTTGAACGCGGAGGTGCCGTCCGTTCGGCGTTAGGATCTTCGGTGATTTAGATCACGACGAGTACGACTCCATCAACCCCGTTCTCTTGAATGCTTCCGCTCGTGATCTACAAGGGTATGTAGATGCACTCCTCTCTCCTCGTTGCTAGATGACTCCATATATTGATCTTGGTGATGCGCAGAAAATTTTAAATTTCTGCTACATTCCCCAACAGTGGCATCATGAGCTAGGTCTATGCGTAGTTTCTATGTACAAGTAGAACACAAGTTTTTGTGGGTGTCGATTTTGTCAATTTACATGTCGTTAATAGTCTTATCTTGATTCGGCGGCATCGTGGGATGAAGCGGCCCTGACCGACCTTACATGTACGCTTATGTGAGACTGGTTCCACCGACTGACATGCACTAGTTGCATAAGGTGGCTAGCGGGTGTCTGTCTCTCCCACTTTAGTCGGATCGGATTCGGTGAAAAGGGTCCTTATGAAGGGTAAATAAAAATTGGCATATGACGTTGTGGTTTTGGCGTAGGTAAGAAACGTTCTTGCTAGAAACCTATAGTAGCCACGTAAAAAACTTGCAACAACAATTAGAGGACGTCTAACTTGTTTTTGCAGCATATGTCGTGTGATGTGATATGGCCAAAAGGATGTGATGAATGATATATGTGATGTATGAGATTGATCATGTTCTTGTAATAGGAATCACGACTTGCATGTCGATAAGTATGACAACCGGCAGGAGCCATAGGAGTTGTCTTAATTCATTTATGACATGCGTGTCAACTTATACGTCATGTAATTACTTTGCTTTATCGCTAACCGTTAGCCATAGTAGTAGAAGTAATAGTTGACGAGACAACTTCATGAAGACACGATGATGGAGATCATGATGATGGAGATCATGGTGTCATGCCGGTGACGAAGATGATCATGGCGCCCCAAAGATGGAGATCAAAAAGGAGCAAAATGATATTGGCCATATCATGTCACTATTTGATTGCATGTGATGTTTATCATGTTTTACATCTTATTTGCTTAGAACAACGGTAGCATAAATAAGATGATCTCTCACAATAATTTCAAGAAAGTGTTCCCCCTAACTGTGCCCCATTGCTAAGGTCCGTTGTTCCAAAGCACCACGTGCTGATCAGGTGTGATAGGTTCTAACGTCCGCATACAACGGGTGTAAGCCAGATTTACACACACAAAACACTTAGGTTGACTTGACGAGCCTAGCATGTACATACATGGCCTCGGAACACGGAAGACCGAAAGGTCGAACATGAGTCGTATAGAAGATACGATCAACATGAAGATGTTCACCGATGATGCTAGTCTGTCTCACGTGATGATCGGACATGGCCTAGTTGAATCGGATCATGTATCACTTAGATGACTAGAGGGATGTCTATCTGAGTGGGGGTTCATTAAATAATTTGATTAGATGAACTTAATTATCATGAACTTAGTCTAAAAACTTTACAATATGTCTTGTAGATCAAATGGCCCACACTAATGTTGTCCTCAACTTCAACGCGTTCCTAGAGAAAACCAAGCTGAAAGATGATGGTAGCAACTATATGGACTGGGTCCGGAACTTGAGGATCATCCTCATAGCTGCCAAGAAAGCATATGTCCTTGAAGCACCACTAGGTGAAGCACCACCCCCAGTAAACCAATACGTTATGAACGCTTGGCATTCCCGTGCTGATGATTACTCCCTGGTTCAGTGCGGCATGCTTTACAGCTTAGAACCGGGGCTCCAGGAGCGTTTTGAGCAACACGGAGCATATGAGATGTTCCAAGAGCTGAAAATGGTTTTCCAAGCTCATGCCTGGGTCGAGAGATATGAAGTCTCCAACAAGTTCTACAGTTGTCAGATGGAGGAGAATAGTTCCGTCAGCGAGCACATACTCAAAATGTCTGGGTTGCACAACCGCTTGTCTCAGCTGGGAGTTAATCTCTCGGATGATGCGGTCGTTGACAGAATCCTTCAGTCGCTCCCACCTAGCTACAAGAGCTTTGTGATGAACTTCAATATGCAGGGGATGGAAAAGACCATTCCTGAGGTATATTCAATGCTGAAATCAGCGGAGGTGGAAATCAAAAAGGAACATCAAGTGTTGATGGTGAATAAAACCACTAAGTTCAAGAAAGGCAAGGGTAAAAAGAACTTCAAGAAGGACGGAAAGGGAGTTGCCGCGCCCGGTAAGCAAGCTGCCAGGAAGAAGCCAAAGAATGGACCCAAGCCCGAGACTGAGTGTTTTTATTGCAAGGGAAGTGTTCACTGGAAGCGGAACTGCCCCAAGTACTTAGCGGGCAAGAAGGCCGACAACACCAAAGGTATATGGGATATACATGTTATTGATGTGTACCTTACTAGTACTCATAGTAGCTCCTGGGTATTTGATACCGGTGCGGTTGCTCATATTTGTAACTCAAAATAGGAGCTGCGGAATAAGCGGAGACTGGCGAAGGACGAGGTGACGATGCGCGTCGGGAATGGTTCCAAGGTCGATGTGATCGCCGTCAGCACGCTACCTCTACATTTACCTACGGGATTAGTTTTAAACCTCAATAATTGTTATTTAGTGCTAGCTTTGAGCATGAACATTGTATCAGGATCTCGTTTAATACGAGATGGCTACTCATTTAAATACGAGAATAATGGTTGTTCTTTTTATATGAGAGATATGTTTTATGGTCATGCTCCGCTGGTCAATGGTTTATTCTTATTTAATATCGAACGGGATGTTACACATATTCATAGTGTGAATACCAAAAGATGTAAGGTTGATAATGATAGTCCCACATACTTGTGGCACTGCCGCCTTGGTCACATTTGTGTCAAACGCATGAAGAAACTCCATGCAGATGGACTTTTGGAGTCTCTTGATTATGAATCATTTGACACGTGCGAACCATGCCTCGTGGGCAAAATGACCAAGACTCCGTTCTCCGGAACAATGGAGCGAGCAACCAACTTATTGGAAGTCATACATACTGATGTGTGCGGTCCAATGAGTGTTGAGGCTCGCGGTGGCTATCGTTATGTTCTCACCCTCACTGATGACTTGAGTAGATATGGGTATGTCTACTTAATGAAACACAAGTCTAAGACCTTTGAAAAGTTCAAAGAATTTCAGAGTGAGGTTGAGAATCAACGTGACAGGAAAATCAAGTTCTTACGATCAGATCGTGGGGGAGAATATTTGAGTCACGAATTTTGCACGCACTTAAGGAAATGTGGAATAGTTTCACAACTCACGCCGCATGGAACACCTCAGCGTAATGGTGTGTCCGAACGTCGTAATCGCACTCTATTGGATATGGTGCGATCTATGATGTCTCTTACCAATCTGCCGCTGTCATTTTGGGGCTATGCTGTAGAGACTGCCGCATTCACTTTAAATAGGGCTCCATTGAAATCCGTTGAGACGACTCCGTATGAATTATGGTTTGGGAAGAAACCTAAGCTGTCGTTTCTAAAAGTTTGGGGATGCGATGCTTACGTGAAGAAACTTCAACCTGAAAAGCTCGAACCCAAATCGGAAAAATGCGTCTTCATAGGATACCCTAAAGAAACTATTGGGTATACCTTCTACCTCAGATCCGAAGGCAAGATCTTTGTTGCCAAGAATGGATCCTTTCTAGAGAAAGAGTTTCTCTCGAAAGAAGTAAGTGGGAGGAAAGTAGAACTTGATGAAGTATTGCCTCTTGAACCGGAGAGTGGCGCAGCTCAAGAAAATGTTCCTGAGGTGCCTGCACCGACTAGAGAGGAAGTTAATGATGACAATCATGAAACTTCAGATCAAGTTGCTACCGAACTTCATAGGTCCACAAGGACACGTTCCGCACCAGAGTGGTACGGCAACCCTGTCCTGGAAATCATGTTGTTGGACAATGGTGAACCTTCGAACTATGAAGAAGCGATGACGAGACCAGATTCCGACAAATGGCTGGAAGCCATGAAAACCGAGATAGGATCCATGTATGAAAATGAAGTATGGACTTTGACTGACTTGCCCGATGATCGGCGAGCCATAGAAAATAAATGGATCTTTAGGAAGAAGACAGATGCGGATGGTAATGTGACCATCTATAAGGCTCGGCTTCTCGCTAAGGGTTATCGACAAGTTCAAGGGGTTGACTACGATGAGACTTTCTCACCCGTAGCGAAGCTGAAGTCCGTCTGAATCATGTTAGCAATTGCCGCATTCTATGATTATGAGATATGGCAAATGGACGTCAAAACGGCATTCCTTAATGGTTTCCTTAAGGAAGAATTGTATATGATGCAGCCGGAAGGTTTTGTTGATCCTAAGAATGCTGACATGGTGTGAAAGCTCCAACGCTCAATCTATGGGCTGGTGCAAGCATCTCAGAGTTGGAACATTCGATTTGATGAGATGATCAAAGTGTTTGGGTTTACGCAGACTTATGGAGAAGCCCGTGTTTACAAGAAAGTGAGTGGGAGCTCTGTAGCATTTCTCATATTATATGTGGATGACATACTATTGATGGGAATGATATAGAATTCTTGGAAAGCATAAAGGCCTACTTGAACAAGTGTTTTTCAATGAAGGATCTTGGAGAAGCTGCTTATATATTAGGCATCAAGATCTAAGATAGATCGAGACGCCTCATTGGTCTTTCACAGAGTACGTACCTTGACAAGATATTGAAGAAGTTCAATATGGATCAGTCAAAGAAGGGGTTCTTGCCTGTGTTGCAAGGTACGAGATTGAGCACGGCTCAATGCCCGACCACGGCAGAAGATAGAGAAAAGATGAATGTCGTCCCCTATGCCTCGGCCATAGGGTCTATTATGTATGCCATGCTGTGTACCAGACCTGATGTAAACCTTGTCGTAAGTTTGGTAGGAAGGTACCAAAGTAAACCCGGCATGGAACACTGGACAGCGGTCAAGAATATCCTGAAGTACCTGAAAAGGACTAAGGATATGTTTCTTGTTTATGGAGGTGACGAAGAGCTCGTCGTAAAGGGTTACGTTGATGCTAGCTTCGACACAGATCTGGATGACTCCAAGTCACAAACCGGATACATGTATATTTTGAATGGTGGGGCAGTCAGCTGGTGCAGTTGCAAGCAAAGCGTCGTGGCGGGATCTACATGTGAAGTGGAGTACATGGCAGCCTCGGAGGCAGCACACGAAGCAATCTGGGTGAAGGAGTTCATTACCGACCTAGGAGTTATTCCCAATGCGCCGGGCCCGATGATTCTCTTCTATGACAACACAGGAGCTATTGCCCTTGCCAAGGAGCCCAGGTTTCACAAAAAGACCAGGCATATCAAGCATAGCTTCAACTCCATTCGTGAAAATGTTCAAAATGGAGACATAGATATTTGTAAAGTGCATACGGACCTGAATGCCGCGGATCCGTTGACTAAAACTCTCCCTCGAGCAAAACATGATCAACACCAGAACTCTATGGGTGTTCGATTCATCACAATGTAACTAGATTATTGACTCTAGTGCAAGTGGGAGACTGTTGGAAATATGCCCTAGAGGCAATAATAAAATTGTTATTATTATATTTCCTTGTTCATGATAATTGTCTATTGTTCATGCTATAATTGTGTTATCTGGAAATCGTAATACATGTGTGAATACATAGACCACAACATGTCCCTAGTGAGCCTCTAGTTGACTAGCTCGTTGATCAATAGATGGTTACGGTTTCCTGACCATGGACATTGGATGTCATTGATAACGGGATCACATCATCAGGAGAATGATGTGATGGACAAGACCCAATCCTAAGCATAGCACAAGATCGTGTAGTTCGTCTGCTAGAGCTTTTCTGAATGTCAAGTATCATTTCCTTAGACCATGAGATTGTGCAACTCCCGGATACCGTAGGAGTGCTTTGGGTGTACCAAACGTCACAATGTAACTGGGTGACTATAAAGTTGCACTACAGGTATCTCCAAAAGTGTCTATTGGGTTGGCATGAATCGAGACTGGGATTTGTCACTCCGTATGACGGAGAGGTATCTCTGGGCCCACTCGGTAATGCATCATCATAATGAGCTCAGTGTGACTAAGTAGTTGGTCACGGGATCATGCATTATGGCACTAGTAAAGTGACTTGCCGGTAACGAGATTGAACGAGGTATTGGGATACCGACGATGGAATCTCGGGCAAGTAACGTACTGATTGACAAAGGGAATTGTATACGGGATTGCTTGAATCCTCGACATCATGGTTCATCCGATGAGATCATCGTGGAACATGTGGGAGTCAACATGGGTATCCAAATCCCGCTGTTGGTTATTGGCCGGAGAGTTGCCTCGGTCATGTCTGCATGGTTCCCGAACCTGTAGCGTCTACACACTTAAGGTTCGATGACCTTAGGGTTATTAGGAACACTTGTATGTGATTACTGAATGTTGTTCGGAGTCCCGGATGAGATCCCGGACGTCACGAGGAGTTCCGGAATGGTCCGGAGGTGAAGATTTATATGTAGGAAGTTGTCATATGGTCACCGGAAAGGTTCGGGGGCATATCGGTATTGTACCGGGGCCACCGGAGGGGTTCCGGGGGTCCACCGGGAGGGGCCACCTCTCTCGGAGGGCCTAATGTGCTGTAGAGGAAAGGGAACCAGCCCTACATGGGCTGGGCGCATACCCCCGTAGGTCCATGCGCCTAGGGTTGGGGGGAAACCCTAAAGGGGGCGCCCCCCTTGCTTGTGGGGCAAGCCCCCTCCCCTTGGCCGCCCCCCCTCTAGATCTCATCTAGAGGGGGCCGGCCCCCTTCCTCCTTCCCCTATATATAGAGGGGCAAGGGGAGGGTTGCATACACCATCCAAGTCGCAGCCCCTCCCCTCCCCAACACCTCTCCTCCTCCGCAAGAGCTTGGCGAAGCCCTGCCGGAGTACTGCAGCTCCACCACCACCACACCGTCGTGCTTCTGTTGGAGCCCTCTTCCTCAACCTCTCCCTCCTCCTTGTTGGATCAAGGCGCGGGAGACGTCCTCACTCCGTACATGTGTTGAATGCGGAGGTGTCGTCCGTTCGGCGCTAGGATCTTCGGTGATTTGGATCACGACGAGTACGACTCCATCAACCCCGTTCTCTTGAACGCTTACGCTCGCGATCTACAAGGGTATGTAGATGCACTCCTCTCTCCTCGTTGCTAGATGAAACCATAGATTGATCTTGGTGATGCGTAGAAAATTTTAAATTTCTGTTACATTCCCCAACAGTTCGTTCAAGAGTTCTCTTCCTTCGTTATCATACAGATTCATTCGTTCTTTCCAATCCTACTGGCAGTTCGTTGAAGACCTTCCCAAGTGACACTATATCTATCTTAATCCTTTATACGAGAATAAGTTGTATGCCAAATCCGTTGCTTGTCATCAATTTAAATTGGTGAAGGATATGCATAACATAATTCTTATTCTTGCTTCATCCAAATGATGGATTCTTTTCTTCCGGAGATTCTCCATGATGAATAAATTCTCGGTTTCAATTGTTTCATCTTTTATTTTCCCAGAGTTCAAGCTCTCATCATCACGAAGATCCATCTAAATCATTGCAAGGCTTCACCTTTTGTTTTCAACTTCTCTTTCTTTTATCATCCTTTTATTACCGGATTTCTTCATGGGGGCTCTACATGGTTGTTCTTCAAGGATTCATTTTATTCTTCAATTATTCTTCAAGATTTCTCGAAGCGAAGATCCGCCAAGCTTTACTATAAAAAAATAAACATGGTGTTCATCACATGTCTTATTTTGAGGAGTTCAAGCATTCTTCATCATGCATTCCAAAGTGTAATTCTTTCTAATTTATATTTTGAGGTGGTGTTATGTCATTTTTGAAAATTGCTTTGTGTTTCATGATTCACAAGTTGTCAGGTATGACATATTTTAAACCCATCATTTTCAATTCGTTCATGAGAACCTTTGCAACCCATCAATCTCTTCATTGGAGTTATATTGGGTTATATTTCACCTAAAGCTTTCCCTAGGGATTGTTTCTATTTATGGTGCTCATAAATGACCCAAGTTCTTCATTTATCCTCCCGATGAAATAAGTTTTCTCGTCTCCTTGTTCATATCAATCCAATCTATTGTTTTCAGTGGCAGAATTCCACCTTAGTTTTGAGATGTTTTCCATAAACCCACAACAAGCTTACTTTTTTCGTTGTTGGTTTTCCAACAACTCCATTCGAACCTTCTCCTAAAGATGCTTTTTCAAGCTCATTTGAGGTAGAAGATGTTGTTTTCTCCCCCGTTCTTTTGATTCCATTCTTACATTTGTTCCGGAGGCATTGTAATGTTGCTCTCTTCGACCCATCATCTTGTTTTGTAAAGATCATGTTCAATTCCTTCCATTTACAGTCGGAGTGCTGCCCAAATTATATCATTCTTATTTCCTTCTCTATCCTGCTTAACCAGAGTGGTTTCAATATCTATCTCGTCAATTAACCTCTTAGGTCTCGTCGTATCCCATGTTCCTCTTATCTAACGGAGGGTTCACAATCTCGTTCATCTCCATTGTCTTCTTCTTTCAATTGTTTAACCTCTCAAGGTTCGTTGGTTGCACTCATTTGTCAAAGAAGCAACTTAGTTTTACCTCTTCCCTTCCTCTTCCGATTCTCTTTGGTGCCATCCCTACGATCTCGGGTAGAGATCCTCTTGTAGTGGTGGAGTCTTGTGACGCCCCGAGACCGATGCGCCAGGTGTCTTCCAGTTATTCGCGGTTGTTGCCTTGTTTTTTCTTGCGTGTTGCATCTTGCCATGTCATCATCCACATTGCATCTGCATGTTCTCAAAACTTGCATTCATCCGGGTCTCCGAGTTCTTTCCATTGTCCGTTCTGAGCCCAGACACACTTGCACACGCCTGCGGCATGTCCGAAATATTATTTTATAAGTGGCCGGAAAATGTTCTCAGAATGGGTTGAAAGTTGGCATGCGGTGTAGTTATGTTGTTAGTAGGTCGTCTGCCAAGTTTCATCGCATTCGGAGTCCGTTTGATGCCCCAACGGATATATATAGCGACATTATAGTCGGTTAAATCGCCGGACGTTTTCGGTCTCCGAAAACTGTTGATGGGTTTTCCCTCTCTTTCCTCCCTAGACCATCTACACAGTCCACTACCTACCGCCAGGCCCAACCTAACCTCTCTCATCAGCCCTCGACCCTCCTTGCGCGCGCGTCCGAAAGCTGTCCCAGACCCGACCCGGGCAGTCGTCGCTGTTGGATTCGGATCATCCCCTAACATCCCTAAAACATCTCCATTTTCTTATTTGGACTCCCTAGCCTATTTATTCCCGATCATTCGATTTAAATTGGATGATACAAACCCTCCCCTTTATCTATATATAGATCAACCTCATACCTCATACCTAATCTAGCCTAATCCTAAAACCTAGGAGGTTTGTCCCTCCCCGCCGCCACTCTCCCCATCGGGATCCAAAACCAACCAACCAGCGCATCCTCCTGGTCTCCTTCTTCATCGGGATCCTACCCGATCCAACCCACCTACCACCAACCAGATCTCCCTCGATCCCTTTGCCCTGTCGTGCCGTAGCGCTCGGCCTCGCGTGCATGAACCAAGGAGAGGAGATCCTCCTCGCTCTCTCGAAGCCCTGTCTCCTCTCAATCCAGAGAAGAGGGGTGTTGGTGTCAAAACCGGCGGATCTCGGGTAGGGGGTCCCGAACTGTGTGTCTAGGCGGATGGTAACAGGAGATAGGAGACACAACGTTTTACCCAGGTTCAGGCCCTCTTGATGGAGGTAAAACCCTACGTCCTGCTTGATTAATATTGATGATATGGGTAGTACAAGAGTAGATCTACCACGAGATCAGAGAGGCTAAACCCTAGAAGCTAGCCTATGGTATGATTGTTGTTCGTCCTACGGACTAAAACCCTCCGGTTTATATAGACACCGGAGAGGGCTAGGGTTACACAGAGTCGGTTACAATGGTAGGAGATCTACGTATCCATATCGCCAAGCTTGCCTTCCATGCGAAGGAAAGTCCCTTCCGGACACGGGATGAAGTCTTTGATCTTGTATCTTCATAGTCCAGGAGTCCAGCCGAAGGTATAGTCCGGCCATCCGGACACCCCCTAATCCAGGACTCCCTCAGTAGCCCCTGAACCAGGCTTCAATGACGACGAGTCCGGCGCTCAGATTGTCTTCGGCATTGCAAGGCGGATTCCTCCTCCAAGTACTTCATAGAAGATTTTGAACACAAAGGTAGTGTCCGGCTCTACAAAATAAGTTTCCACATATTGCCATAGAGAGAATAATATTTACACAAACCTAATCTGTTGACGTATTCCGTAGCGTGACATCACACCACGGCCAAGTCTTTATTCGAATCGTTTTACTGTCCCACCTCAGCGTGTTTAGCGAGGCGGTTTCCTTGGCACGTCTTGTTAAAGTAGAGATCATGTCCCCTTATTCCGGGATTCTCATCAATACGGGTGTGGGTAACCCAACCACGCCATTGACTATGGCGCTTGGGAGATAAGCAAGTTTTACCAGGCTAGTGGGGGCGCATAGTCGCGTCCGCCCATATAAGGGGATAAGGATCCACATTTTCATCCATGCCTTCTTCCTCCTTTGCCTATCCATTTCCGCGCACTCGAGCTCCAGCGCCCAAGTCCGCACACCCCACCTCAACCTTTTCCAGCCATGTCCGGAGCGGGAGGCAAGTGGATGGTCTCCTCCGTCACGGAGGGACACATCAAAAGACTGAGGAAGGCCGGATACTTGTCTAACGACATTGCGCACTGGCTTCCCGAAGAGGGGTAGCTCATCCCCACCCCTAGGCCCCATGAGGGTGGTGTTCCTCCCCCATTTCCTCCGCGGACTGGGCTTCCCTCTCCACCCATTTGTCCGAGGGCTCATGTTCTACTATGGCCTGGATTTCCACGATCTGGCCCCGAACTTTGTCCTCAATATCTCGGTGTTTATCATCGTGTGCGAGGCTTTCTTCTGCATCCGCCCCCATTTCGGCCTATGGCTCAAGACTTTCAATGTCAAGCCGAAGGTGGTGCGCGGCACCCAGGCGGAGTGCAGAGGTGCCATGGTGGGCAAGATGCCCAACGTCCTATGGCTCGAGGGCTCCTTCGTGGAGTCCCTAAAGGGGTGGCAATCGGGGTGGTTTTACATCAACGAGCCACGCGACCCTGAATGGGTCACAGCCCCCGAGTTCCGATCCGGACCCCCTATGTGGCTCACCTCCTAGAAAGAGACGGGCCTGTTGTGGGGTAAAGAAGGAGAGCTGACCGGACTCCAAACATGCGTCCAAACCCTGGTGGACAAGAAGCTCAAACTTGTCAACGTAGTCCAGGTTATGCTCATCCGCCGGATCCTCCCGTGTCAACGACGGGCTTTCAACCTGTGGGAGTTCGACCCGGCGCAGCACCGAACTCTGAGCAGGCTCTTCGACACGACGTACGAAGATGCCTAGAAGGTGCTTTTCAAGGGCGCCGAGGCCCCCGCATCTGCTACCGAGGATCGCGGATTCAGCACGCAGCGTCGTGCTCATGCGGTAGGCTGTTTTCACCTTTCACAGGGTATTAGTTTTTCATAGTTTGACTCCATGCGAGATCTAAGCTCCCTTACCTTTGATAGGATTGGTAGGAGACGTCCGGACAGATCAACTGTCCGGCTTCTTTGCCCGAAGGCCCAGCGGACGCTCGCTTGGCGAAGCTGCTGGTTCCGGCACCCTATGTGGTGCCGGAGAAGAAGTCCAAGAAGAAGGCCACGGGGACTCAAAAGAGTGCCCGGCGCCAGGGGGTGTTGGATTCATCATCCGACGACTCCAAGGCGCACTCCTCCCATGAAGACGAGGAGGAGGAAGAAGAGACCTCTCCCCCTCCCGCGGGGGGGAGGGAAGAAAAGGAAGGTCGCCCCAACTGGGGAGGCCGAAGGGTCCAAGAAGGGGAAAACCCTTCCTCTGGACTGCTCCACCAACGCCGACGACGGCGAAGAGGAGTGGACGCTCAGGGCCAAGCCCCTGGCGAAATCGTAAGTATCCGGATACCAGAGTGATTCATAGTATACCTCCATTTCACAACTTTTCCTTATGTCGAACATGTTTATGCAGTCCACCCAAAGACCGGCTCGACGTGTCGTCGAGCGGTTCCCTGGATTCGTCGGATGTGAATTCGCTTCCGACAGCTACCTCCCCCCACCCTACGGACGACGCCGAGGTGCTGTCCCAACAGGTTCCAAGCCAGGAGGAGGTGGTCCTGGAGGCGCCGCAAGGCGACCTCCCGGACTCCAGGCGCAAAGGGGAAAAAAACCCAAGGGCTCCGAGTCCGGCCTTGAGCCGGACACCGCGCCGGAACCTTCGATGGTTCCGGACTCCGGTAGGCAGCCTCCTTCCAAGAGGAGCAAGCCTACCGAGCTGTGACCTCCGTTCAACCAGAGGCACCAGACAATTTGCTGGAGGTGCTTAACCGCGCCTCCATCGACGAGGAGCACCGCACTATTATGAGTGCGGTGATCTAGAAGGTTCAGTCCACCAAGAGCGGACTGACTGAAGCATGTGCCAGCCTTCTAACAGGCTTTGAGGTAAGTAAAGAATATGTAAAAATATTACCGCATAGACAGTAGCCCCTGATGCTCTGTTCGGTGTTCGGAAAGAAAAGCCGAATAGAGGATCTAATAGCATCCGCATGAGTCTAACATAATCAAGTCAATATGCGTATGCAGGCTTCGTTGCTAGCCTCCGCCGCACTAACTGCGGAGGTGGATACGCTGAAGCAAAACCTCGCGTGGTCCGAAAATGAGCCCGGCAATGCCAAGAGGCAACTCAAGGAGAAGGAAGGTAAGTAATACCTTGCGCAAGTATATAGGGAAGATGTGGTTGCAAAAAATGAAAGGATCAACGTGCTATTATAGGGGCCACGGCCGAGGTGGAAACCCTTAAGAAAGCGCTGTTAGAGGCCGAAAACAGAGCGGCGGCGGAGCGTACAGAGAGAGGGAAGCAGGAGGCGCGGGTGGAGGAGGTGTAGAAAGAGCTCCAGGCTCTCGTGAAAAAACATGAGAGTTTGGAGCTTGACTCGAAGACGCAAGCGTACGAGCTTGCGACAGCCCTCAAAAGCGTGAAGTCTGCCAAGGCCGAAGCCCAGAAAGCCCTCCAAGAAATTGGAGATATGAAGAAGATAGCAGCGGGTAAGGCATTCATTATGCAAAGCAAGAACGTGAAAGTGAATTACTTGTCACTTACCCGAGTCTGGAGCACTCCAGCAACATTCGCAGATTTGCCCCATAGTGCATCTGATGCCGCCTCCTACTACCGAGCTGAGGAGGGGAGCTCGACGAAGAAGGTGTTCTGGTCTAAGTATGCTGAGGCCGGACACCTCGTGCCTTTGAGCGACCAGCTGAAGCAAATGGTCGAGCTCCACAAGGTGGCCGAACAGGCCATAAAGGGCCTCATAGTTCGGCTTTGGCCTGGAGAGGCTCTGCCTGGGAGCTACTTTGGGCTGGTGAGGTGGCTGGTGGATGCCTGTCCACGGCTTGAAGTAATCAAGCGCTCCGTCTGCAGCGAAGGTGCCCGTAGGGCGCTTGCCCGTGCGAAAGTGCACTGGGGCAAGATGGATGCGGAGAAGCTGGTGAAGGACGGGCCACCGCCGGGCAAGGAGCATCGCGTCTCGGAAGCGTATTATGAGGGCGTCCTGAACGGTGCCTGCCTTATAGCGGATGAATGCTCCAAAGATGTAATTTTTGAGTAACCTCGCATTTGTGTTCCTGCACGCTAAAAACTTGTCCATATGCGCTAAGCAACGCTTTTGAATTTAAAATATTACCTTCTGTGCGGCCGTTTATCAAATTTGAGAGATGGCGAGTCGTCGGCTTCTGCCCCCATGCCACGAGTGCTGGGGTGTTCGGGATAAACATGAGCGCTCTTTTTCCCATTCTTGGGTCCTTCGTGGGAGGCGCTCAACACAACGAACAAAGCAATCGGACTATAATGCTTGAACACTCTCACTTAGCCATAGAATTCTATAATTTTAAATTTCGGCGAAGCCCCTAGTGTTCGGAAGACCGAGTTTGGAGCGCTATCCACGCCTAGGCCGAACAAAGCCGACTCCTCGCTCTAAGCGGCATAAGTATTTAGGGACTCGAAAACCTCTCGAACAGCGACCAGCTCTCGCCTCATCATGACGGTCAGTTTTAGCTTTCTCTACTGAGGTGCTTAGCCCAGCTCAACTGGGGCACAATCGCAGTAGTTCTCCTAGTGCTCCCTTAGCCGATATAACGGAATGTAAGGTACCAAAACATAGGAGCCGGGCAAACCCAACTATTGACCCAAGACATGATTCGGAGTCGATGCATATAATGCTATAAGTTCGGGGTGCCGCACTTGTGAAAGTGTTCGGACTTCTCACACCGTATTGTGGGGTACTTAAGCCCCTAGAGTATGGGCCGTACCAAAGTGTACGGGTGCAACATGTCATTAATGAACATATATTCGTAAAAAAGAGTAATGCAATAATAGACGGAAGCTATGCATTGTTTATTTAAAAAGGCTGCGATCAAAGCAGGATGATACAAATAGTGCGATAAGCAAAAGATGGGACTATCAAATATGTCCTTTCTAGGGGCGAGCTGCGGAATGTTATGCGAAACAGGTATACTGCTTGTTATAGAGACCACCTTAGAGTTCCGTAGTGCGACGTAGCTTTCTGCTTCCCTGGTTGTATTGTTTGTGCGGCAATTGTACTGCCGGACAAGCCTTCCGAAGAATGGAGTCCTGAAAATAAGAGAAAACTAAGAAATTGGCAGCCCCTAGTGCGGTTTAAGCCACGTTTCGGGCGTGCCGTGATGGTGCCCCTCCCCTGTGCCCATGGTATTTCCAGAGCGTAGTTATGTACGCGCAGCACTGGTTTCGCAAGTTCGCGAGGGCTGGAGTTGGGGCCGCATTGCTACGCTTGCTCTGAACATGCCGGGCGGTCTTGGTGTAGGTTACTCCGGGCGCGCTTGACGGTGTCCAGACATTTAATGGCCGGACTAGAGAATTGCCTTGAGAGGCTGCTTTGTACTTCCGCTGCGATAGCCACCGTATGCTCCTCCGTTCGGAGAGAGCGTTTGGTGTTTCCATTGACCATGATGACACCTCGAGGGCCTAGCATCTTGATCTTGAGGTATGCATAGTGCGGCACCGCATTGAACTTGGCAAATGCGGTTCGCCCGAGCAGTGCGTGATAGCCACTGCGGAACGGGACTATGTCGAAGATTAACTCCTCGCTTCGGAAATTATCCGGAGATCCGAAGACCACTTCAAGTGTAACTGAGCCTGTATAGTTGGCTTCTACATCAGGTATGATGCCTTTAAAGGTTGTTCTGGTGGGTTTAATCCTCGAGGGATCGATGCCCATTTTCCGCACAGTATCATGGTAAAAGCAGGTTCAGGCTGCTGCCGCTGTCCATAAGGACTCTAGTGAGGTGAAATCCGTCAATAATTGGGTCTAGAACCAATGCGGCGAATCCGCCATGATGGATGCTAGTGGGGTGGTCCCTTCGATCAAAAGTGATCGGGCAAGAAGACCATGGGTTGAACTTTGGGGCGACTGGCTCCATCGTGTATACGTCCCTTAGCACACGCTTCCGCTCCCTCTTGGGGACGTGGGTTGCGTATATCATGTTCACCATCCGCACTTGTGGGGGAAAACCTTTCTGTCCATTGTTGTTCTCCTCCTCGTCATTGCTATGCAGCCCCTTGTCTCTGCTTTCGGCATTTAACTTGCCTGCCTGCTTGAACATCCAACAATCCTTGTTGGTGTGATTGGCTGGTTTTTCGGGGGTGCCATGTATCTGGCATGAGCGGTCGAGTATTCGGTCCAAACTGGACGGGCCCGGAGTATTTATTTTGAATTGCTTTTTCCGCTGACCGGGTTTAGAGCTTCTGAATCCAGCATTAACTGTCATATCCTCACCGTTGTTGCCGTTAATGCGGCACTTTTGCTTGTTGTGACGCGACCTGCCACTGCTGTCCTTGGTATCCGAATTACTAGGGCTCTTGGTCATGTTATTGTTGCGAGCTAGCCAGCTGTCTTCTCCCACGCAAAAGCGGGTCATAAGTGTCGTGAGGGCAGCCATAGATTTCGGCTTTTCCTGTCCTAGGTGCCGTGCAAGCCACTCGTCGCAGATGTTATGCTTGAAGGCTGCTAGGGCCTCTGCATCCGGACAGTCAACAATTTTATTTTTCTTGGTTAGGAATCGTGTCCAGAATTGTCTGGCCGATTCCTCTGGCTGCTGAATTATGTGGCTTAGGTCATCGGCGTCTGGTGGTCGCACATAAGTGCCCTGGAAATTGTTGAGTAATGCGGCTTCCAGGTCCTCCCAACAACCAATTGATTCTGCTGGCAAGCTGTTAAGCCAATGCCGAGCTGGTCCTTTAAGCTTGAGTGGGAGGTATTTGATGGTGTGTAGGTCATCACCGCGGGCCATGTGGATATGAAGGAGATAGTCCTCGATCCATACCGCAGGATTTGTTGTGCCATCATATGATTCGATGTTCATGGGTTTGAAACCCTCGGGGATTTGATGATCCATTACTTCATCTGTGAAGCATAGTGGGTGTGCGGTGCCTCTGTATTGGGCTATATCACGATGCAGCTCGAACGAGCTTTGTCTACTGTGTTCGGCCCAGCCGGATTTACTGTATCCGGTGTGATGAGTACCATCTCGTGTCGTGGGGCGCCCACGTGATCCATAGATCGATCTTGTTTGCCTTGCCTTGTCCTCCAATATATCTCTCTTGGAGGGGCATTCGAGTTCATACTCTTCGGCCGCAAGGACTTCAGTCCATCTGTCGGCTAGCAAATCTTGATCAGCTCTAAGTTGTTGCTGTTTTTTCTTGAGGCTGCTCGCCGTGGCCATAAGCCTGCGTTTGAAACGCTCTTGTTCAATGGGATCCTCTAGCACGACAAATTCGTCGTTGTCGAGGCTTGCCTCGTCTTCGGAGGGAGGCATATAATTATCGTCCTCGACCTCTCTGTCTGCCGCTCTCTCATGAGGGCTGGCTTCTCTATCCTCCCGTGCTGAATCTTGATGGAGGTGGTTGTCTTCGGCACTGTCCGGGGTGTTATTATCTCCCGTGCCGGAATCACCGTTTTTGTTTTGGCGGGATTTAGAGCGGCACCACTGACGACGGCGCTTAGGCTGCTTCTTGGAGGGGTCATCCTCCGCTGTTCCATCGCCATTGCCTTCTTTTGGAGTGTCCACCATGTATATATCATACGACGAGGTGGCTTTCCAGTGCCCTATAGGCGATGGTTCTTGATCGTCTCCTGCATCGGCGTCCATACCGTCGATGTCTTCGGAGTCGAAGTCGAGCATGTCGGTTAAATCATCGACAGTGGCTACGAAGTGGGTGGTGGGTGGGCTTTGAATTTCATCATCCGCATCCCAACCTTGCTAACCATAGTCCGGCCAGGGCTCTCCTGATAAAGAGAGAGACTTTAGTGAATTCAGAATATCGCCGAAGGGCGAGTGCTGAAAGATGTCCACGACGGTGAACTCCATGATCAGCGTCCAATCGGGTTCGATCGGTCGGGGCGCGGAGGGTTCGGAGTCTAGAGAGGAGTCCGGCTCCTTGGAGTCACGGGACTCGCAGAGAATAGGGCTAGTGTTCGGCTCGATCACCGTAGAGATTGCAGCCCCCGAGGCGGTGTCTAACCACCCATCCTCGATTGGTGTGATCGGCTCCGAGCTAGGGGTCGGAGCGGACACAGGTGCGGCCTCCAGGGCACTGTTCGGCGGCAGAGCTAGATCATGCCCATCGTGACAGTGCGGCGCGCTCGGCTATGGCTCGAATCCGTCGAAGATCAAGTCTCCGCAGATGTCGGCCGTGTAGTTCAAACTTCCAAATCTCACCTGATGGCCAGGGGCGTAGCTTTCAATCTGCTCCAGATGACCAAGCGAATTGGCCCACAGTGCAAAGCCGCTGAATACAAAGATCTATCCAGGGAGAAAGTCTCACCCTGGATCGCATCATTGTTGATGATCGGAGAAGCCATCGGTCCTAAAAGTGACGACACAGAGGAACTCTCAATGAAAGCACCAATGTCAGTGTCAAAACCGGCGGATCTCAGGTAGGGGGTCCCGAACTGTGCGTCTAGGCGGATGGTAATAGGAGGCAGGGGACACGATGTTTTACCCAGGTTCGGGCCCTCTTGATGGAGGTAAAACCCTACGTCCTGCTTGATTAATATTGATGATATGGGTAGTACAAGAGTAGATCTACCACGAGATCAGAGAGGCTAAACCCTAGAAGCTAGCCTATGGTATGATTGTTGTTCGTCCTACAGACTAAAACCCTCCGGTTTATATAGACATCAGAGAGGGCTAGGGTTACACAGAGTCGGTTACAATGGTAGTGTAAGTGCACCTAGTGCCACCCCTAGTTGGTTTTGGAGTATTGACGACAAACCTAGTTGAGGGGCTAATGTGTTTGTGAGAATTGCAGGATAACACAGGTAGAAGTCCCTCATTGATTTGGTTTTACTACCAGAGATGACCCCTAAAATGTATGAAGAATTTGAAGTCAAAGGTGGTATATGAAGATATTCACATTGAAGACTATGACAAAAGAAGACACGATATGAAGCCTATGGAGATCAAAGACTTAGATCTTTCGTAGTTCTTTTTCTTTTTGTGTTGAGTCATGGGAACCACCGTACTGTTAAGTGGGGTCCAGGAGAACCAGTCAGAATGACTGAAGTGATGCCTAAACCAAAAACCTATGTCTTCGAGTGAAGACAATGAGAGAGAATCTTGTCCAAAGCCGGACAAGTCAGCTTTGCTTGTAGCCCAAGTAAAGTTGCCATGAGAGTTTGAAATCTGACCATTGAGACACGTGTCAGTTCCTTAGTGACCCAGGGTCATTTCGGACAAATCAGGTCGGGTTGCCAAGTGGCTATAAATAGCCCACCCCTACAACCATAAACGGTTGGCTGCTCAGATTTCAGTGCACGGCTTTTGTCGTTTGAGAGCAACCCACCTCGAAGCCTTTGAGAGAAAATTCCTAGCGAGGAGAAAGCCCTAACCGCCCAGAGCCAGAGTAAATTGGGCATCACTTAAGTCTTCATGTCTATGTGATCTAAAGACTTATTACACTTGAGGACTGTGCATCCTCCAGACGGTTAGGCGTCGCATTCAGAGCATCCAAGAGACACTGTGGATTGCCAGTGAACGAAGTCTGTGAAGGTTTGGGAGTCTACCTTGAAGACTTACCAGAGTGATTGGGCGAGGACTATGTGACCTTAGCTCAAGGAGAATACGGTGAGGACTTGGTGTCCTGAGCTGCGTGTTCAGGACTGGGTGTCCAGGACTGTGTGTCCTAAGGTTTAAATACCTAGCCACTCCAACCAGACGTACAGTTGTCCGCAACTGGAACTGGTCCAACACATCATTGTCTTCAACGAGTCACTGGTTTCATCTTCACTTCCTTTTGCTTATTGTTACTCACTTTGAAGCCATTGCATGCTTGCTATATCTTTTGTCTTCACAACGTAACTGTATGATTTGTTTGGCTTCATAACTTCTTCCTACCTGATCCTTATTACACTGCAGCTACTTGTCATTGTGCTTTCACTCTATTGAATACTTGACCATGGCTTGCCTAGTGTAATCTAACTTCCGCTGCATAGTGATAGGCATATCTCTACTGTTTGTCTTCATAACTTCCACGTTTTGAAGACTTTCATAAAAATCGCCTATTCACCCCCCTCTAGTCGATATAATGCACTTTCAATTGGTATCAGAGCAAGGTGCTCCCTTGTTCTGTGTGATTCCGTTTAACCACCTGGAGTTTTAGCTATGTCGACTGCAAGGATAATTAAAGTCTCCGCTGCATGCCCCGTCTTCAATGGAACTGAATATCCCTACTGGAAGAATAAGATGCGCATGCATCTTGAAGCCATTGACGTCGACCTATGGTATGTCGTCGAGAACGGCGTTCCCAAGGCTGGAGAAGGTGTCACTGCTGCTGATGTCAAGAAATTTGTTCAACTGGACTCTACTGCCAAGAACATCATTTGTGGTCATCTGACCAAAGGACAGTATGGCCGTGTGAGTGCTTTGAAGACATCCAAGCTGGTCTGGGACTGGCTCTCCAAGGTCAATGAAGGCATCTCAACCCAGAGAGATCAAAGAATCAGTGTCCTGCGCAATCTCTTCAGCCGCTTCAAGCGAAATGGCAATGAGAACGTCCAGCACACATTTGACCGACTCACTGACATCACAAATGAGCTTCAAGCCCTCGGCGCCACTGAGATTACCAAACACGAAGTCATCAAGACACTGCTGAGATCACTTGATAGTTCGTTTGACATCCTGGACATGATGATCCAAGAACGTCCTGATTTCAAGACACTCGATCCGTCTGACATACTTGAGAGGCTCAATACACATGAGTTTCAGCTTTCGGAGAAAAGAGACATCTACGGTCCAAATTATGGGCGAACTCGTGCCTTGAAGGCAAAAGCTGTCTCCTCATCTGAAGAAGAATCTGACAGCAGTTCTGATGATCCTGAAGACATTGGAAGCGAACTTGCAATGCTAGTGAAGAAGTTCCAAAAATTCACCAAGAAGAAAGGCTTCAGAAAGTCTTCACGATCAAGCTCAAGGAATGATGAAGCTTCTGCTCATGACTACAAGAAGAAAACATGCCACAAGTGCAAGAAAGCTGGACACTTCATCTCTGAGTGTCCACAGTGGGACAATGAGAACAGAAAGAAGAAGAAGAGCAAGGAATATGACTCAGACGACAAGAAGAAGAAGAAATACACAAAGTCTTCTTCCAAGTCTTCCTCAAAGTCTTCATCACACAAGAAGAGCTCATCTGGCAAGGCACGTGCGTTTGTTGGCAAGGAAATGGATTCAGAGGAGGAGTCTGCTTCTGAGGAGGCAGAGGTGGAGTCTGAGGAGGAGTCTGATTCTGGCATTGCAAGTCTGGCTACAGCATACGTCGCCAAGTCCATCTTCAACACTGAAGACAATGACTTCATCACCGACACCGATGCAAATGACAAGGACTACTCCACTCCTACCTACTGCTTCATGGCACGCGGTGCCAAGGTAAACAAACGCACTACTCACTATCAAACATCTAGTGACGATGACTCTGATTGTGATTCAAAACCCAGTTACAAAACACTTGCTAAAATCGCAACTGAACAACAGAAAGCCATGGAACATATTCAAAAACTGCTAGACAGAAGCGATGATCTGTTGGGTGCTGAAATGACTCGATCTGAATCCTTAATTGAAGACATAAAAAATCTTCACGTTAAGTATCAGGAACTTGAAGATCGTCATGATACTCTCTCAACAACTCATGAAAAGCTTTCCTATGATTATCTTCAAAGGAAGCAAGAACTTGAGAAATTGAGAGCGGCTCATGAAGATCTTCAAAAGGAAAACGAATCACTTCACGCCGAACAGATCAGTTCCGCTCAGGAAGGATTTGAACCACCATGTCTTAAATGCATTGAGCATGATAATGCTACTTCTGTTGCTGAATGTTCCACTGCTACTGCTGTTGCAATATCTTCAACTGTTGATGTGGTAACTAACCCCTCTGCTGAGGATACCACTGCTATTGCTGATGAGAATGCTAGGTTGAAGACATTGCTTGAAACAGGGATGTACAAAAGTCTTAAAGGACATCAGACATTATGTGATGTCCTCAAGAAGCAGATTCTGAACCGAAACCCTAGGAAAGAGGGTGTTGGGTTCGTAAGGAAAATAAATGCAGATGGCTCTTACTGGAAACCTGAGCAGTACCCCAAAACCAAGTGGGTTGCTGCAAAGGAACCTTCAGCAGATCCATCCAATTTATCTGGCTTCACTTGTGCTAACCCTATTATCATTGATGAATCCTTTGATGCAAACTATATACTGTTTAAGAATGAGAATGGTGAAGTGTTTGCCAGGTACATTGGTACTAACTGCGGGAATGGACCGCCTATGAAGAAGATCTGGGTTCTGAAAAAGTGTCTGGAAAATCTTCCTGTGAATGTCTTCATGACACCTCACTTGAAGAAGACAAACCTCAGACCAAAGGCTTCATACGGTCCAAAGGCTTCATGCAAACAGAGGACTCACCTGAGTCACACTAACGCAAATGTTTTGCAGGGAAACCATACTCAGGCATATGAATATGAGAGCGATTCATCAAACCGTTTTAGCAAAAATTATTCTGCCTATTCTTATGAGTACTATTGTCCGCCTGCTAGACTGTTTGCTAGGGCTCCAAAACCAAAATTCTCAGATGCTGCACTTAGACTTATTGCTTCTAAGCCACCCTTGAAGATGTGGGTGGTTAAGAAAGCTTAACTCTCTTTTGCAGGGAAAGGTCTCCAGCAGAAAAACAAAATCTTCTGACGATATTGCTGGGGACCTTAAAAATCTTGTAGGGCGCAAGATAAAATGCCTGAATGGCATCATTATGTACTTCGTTCCTGAATCGCATGCTACTCTCCCTATTAGTCCTAATCTGGATCTAAGTTTTCATAACCCACTGGTTTGTCAAATGTTTTTGCTTCACAATTCTCTTCGTGAAGCCTATCCCCCTAACTGTATTGTAGGGTATGACACCAGCGTCTTCAAAGTATTCAGAATGGATTATTGACAGTGGGTGTACAAATCACATGACTGGCAAAAGAAGCCTCCTTATGGACTCAACCTTACGCCCATCCGATAAGAGCCACATCACATTTGCTGACACTGGTAAAAGTAAGGTATTGGGTCTAGGTAGAGTTGCAATCTCAAAGGATCAACACATGGATAAAGTCATGCTTGTTGAATCCCTTGGTTTCAACTTAATGTCTGTTTCAATGCTTTGCGATTTGAACATGGTCGTAATATTTGGAAAATATCGTTGCCTGGTACTAATGGAATCTGACAAGTCTCTAGTGTTTGAAGGGTATCGGAAAGATGATTTGTATGTGGTAGATTTCTCAGCGGGGCCACAACTTGCAGTAAGTCTTCTTGCAAAAGCTTCAGAATGCTGGCTTTGGCATCGGAGGCTTGGGCATGCTGGCATGAGGAACCTCCACACCCTTGCGAAGAAGAAACATGTCGTAGGCATCGAGAGCGTCAACTTCAAGAAAGATCACTTATGCGGTGCCTGTGAAGCAAGGAAGATGACGAGGGCAAAACATCCCTTGAAGACAATCATGACCACTACTCGACCCTTCGAACTACTTCAAATGGATCTTTTTGGTCCCACTCACTACTCAACTTTTACTACTACTGCTTGCCTCTATGGCTTTGTCATTGTTGATGATTACTCTAGATATACTTGGGTGCACATAATCCTTTAACAAGACATCTTATGAACTCCTAACTGGCAAGAAGCCAAATGTCAGTTACTTCAGAGTATTTGGCGCAAGGTGCTGGATCAAGGACCCACACCACACATCAAAGTTTGCACCAAAAGCACATGAGGGTTTTATGCTTGGATATGGAAAGGATTTGCACTCCTACAGAGTCTTCAATCTCTTTCATTACAAAGTGGTTGAAACAGTGGATGTGCGGTTCGATGAGACAAATGGTTCACAAAGAGAGCAACTGCCAAATGTGCTAGATGAAGTTCCAGCTAGTGAATCAATCAAGTTTATGGGAACTGGAGAGATTATACCTTCTGAAGCTCATCCTGAAGAAGAACTTATCATCTCAGCACCTGATCCACATGAAGACAATGTTCAGTCTGAAGACATTCCTCCCATCGACAACACAGATCAGCAAGAGCAAAGTCTTCGCCCTATACATCCTCGTGTTGCCAATGAAGTGCAGATTGATAGAATAATTGACAGCATCAATGCACCTGGTCCACTCACTCGTTCAAGAGCAACTCAGCTAGCAAATTTCTATGGGCACTTCACATTTGTCTCAATATCAGAACCCAAGAAAGTTGAAGAAGCCTTCATGGAACCTGAATGGATTCAAGCTATGCAAGAAGAGCTTCAACAGTTTGAGCTAAATAATGTATGGGAACTGGTTAAGCGTCCTGATCCACAGAAGCACAACATAATAGGCACCAAATGGATATACTACAACAAGCAAGATGAGCATGGTCAAGTTGTCAGAAACAAAGCTCGTCTCGTTGCTCAAGGATATACTCAAGTGGAAGGCATTGACTTCGATGAAACATTTGCTCTTGTGGCTAGGCTTGAAGCCATACGCATACTGCTGGCCTATGCAAATCATCATAACATACTTCTATATCAAATGGATGTGAAGAGTGCCTTCCTCAATGGCAAGATTGAAGAAGAAGTGTATGTTGCACAACCGCCTGACTTTGAAAATCCAAAACATCCTGAGATGGTATACAAGCTCAACAAGGCACTGTATGGCCTCAAACAAGCCCCTAGGGCCTGGTATGACACACTCAAATACTTCCTGAAGAGCAAAGGCTTCATCCATGGTTCCCTAGATCCCACTCTTTTCGCAAAGACATATGATGGTGAACTGTTTGTGTGCCAAATATATGTGGATGACATTATCTTCGGCTGCACCAATCAGAAGTACAGTGAAGAGTTTGGATATATGATGCAAGAGCAATATCAGATGTCCATGATGGGGGAGCTGAAGTTCTTCCTTGGTCTTCAAATACGACAACAACGCAATGGCATCTTCATATCTCAAGAGAAGTATCTCAAAGATTGCCTGAAGAAGTTCGGTATGCAAGACTGCAAAGCCTTCACAACACCAATGCCAGCCAAACATCATCTGGGTCCTGACGACAATGGTAAAGAGTTCGATCAAAAGGTATACCGCTCCATGATTGGTTCTTTGCTTTATTTATGTGCATCTAGGCCAGATATTATGCTTAGTGTTTGCATGTGTGCTCGATTTCAAGCGGCACCAAAGGAGTCGCATCACTTAGCAGTGAAGTGAATTCTTCGATATTTGGCTCACACCCCAACTCTAGGATTATGGTATCCAAAGGGCTCAGAGTTTGATTTGGTTGGATTCTCGGATGTTGATTATGCTGGTGACAAAGTTGATTGCAAGTCTACATCAGGCACACATCCTAACCCTTATGCATATTAATGACTTAGATGTGCAACACACGAAGTGAAGTATATCTTCAATCAATGAAGACATACATTTTAAGTGTGAATACATTAATGTGGAATTTGACTTCGGAGCGCCACGATAATTGTGCGCCGTGTTTGGGTCTAATACTTCCTATACGGTGGGTAACGCCACCACCAAACGTTCTATTTTGAAGCGTTTCTCTCATGACGTTACCTTGCAATGTCTTCATATTTGGTTTGGCTTCGATCTTAACATGTCTTCATGATTATCTTCACTACGTTGATTATATAGATATATATATATACTAGTGTTTTGTCCTCTACAGCATTCACTTATAGCTATGTCTTCTTGGTTGAATCTTTTGAACTAAGTGAATGTGATTGGACCCTAATCTCTCTATGCTTTCTATCTCAAATTCTATCTCTCCAAGTCATATGCATTCTATTGAAACAGTCGAATGTCTTCTCTGCGTCCTTGTCAGCAGAAGACACAGAGACAACCTTTAAAACCGCTTTCAATGCTCATTCATTCACAAGAAATCCGGAGAAGTAGGAACGACCGCCCAACAATCCAGGCGTGCATGGGATGTGGAACTGCCCCCAAAATACCGCATGATGGCCACGTACTACTCAGATGCAAATCGCCAGGGGCACCTGAGTAATAGCGCAGTGTCGCCCCTGCGCCTATAAATTCACACTTACCGCGGTCATTATCTCCTTCTTCCACCCTCGCACGAACCCTAGCGCCACTGCTAGCTCTCGACGACGCCGGCGACGAAGCGCTTCGCTGCCGCAACCTCTCCGACGCCGTCTTCACGCCGATCGCGGACATCGTCCTCTCCGCCGTCGCCGTAGGTGTCTTCCGTCGCCAAGTTAGGGCACGGAGGATTGAACTGCTCGGCATCATCTCCCACTCCATCTAGCAGTTCTCAGTGTGGTAAATAAAACTTCTTTTTACAGCCCCTTTTGATCCCATGGTTCTGTCACTTTCTACCATAAGAAGTTTCTCTTCACACAAGTTAGATCTTTCAATCTGCATCTCATAACATGCCTAGTATATTCACTTGTGCTTCATGAAGTAGTTAGATTCCTCACTTGTACTGATCTGTGGGTTCGTACAAATCTGGAACCAACTTCTTTTCTATGAGTGAATGTCTTCGCACGATGAGGTCAATGTCTTCTAAACTGATTTATCTTCAAAATCTTCTGAGAATGCATATGACCTCTTCCCCTTCCCTCGCACCTTAATGCTGTCACAGGTACATGTCCGTGGGAGAATCCTTTGGTTCTCATAGTCTGCATTCATTTGCAGAATTCTTACAGCATCACATAAATTCTCCTGAAGCCAGTTCCTGTTGGTCCAGCAAAGAAAAGCCTTTGAAGCCTTTGAACGTCTTGAAGCCTTCAAGTTAAAGTTTATGGCTTCAGAAACAGCAGCAAGGAAGGGGGGCAGACAGAGACGTGGAGGAACATCCAAAGATCTGCCTGATGAACTGGCAGAAATGTACAAAACAAATCCTGAAGAGAATTATGGTCAGCGCAAGACCCGAATCCAATGGATTCGACGCTATTGGGCAGAACAATGGTTCCAATACCGCTTCATCACCCAGGAGTATGCTGAGAAAGTGCCATCAAAAGACCGTGGGGGGACATCCTTTACAAGAACCTCATACCCAGGACCAGAGATGAAGCCATTGCTCAAGGCTTCTACCCATGCATGGTCCGAGGACCACAGCCTGCTGAAGCACATCTGTCGTCACTACTCTGGTGTCATGACGACAATCTGTTCAAGCGCAACTTCTAGTTTGCCCAACAATCAGTGAAGCAGAACAAGAAGAAGTTGGGGTTAGACTTCAACCCTGGTCCCTCCGCACCAAGGGCAGATGGCACACGCGACGCAGAACCCAATATCATCGGTCCGTATGCCAACCTTGAGGGCCTCATCACCCGCATCTTAGTCCAAGGGACTGCCGTGAATGACCCTCCAGCTGACTCTGAGTCTGATGAAGCTCCTGCTGTACCGAAGCCAAAGCAGTCGAAGAAGCCAAAAGCTTCAAAGCCGGCCCCTTCACCAAAAATCTCAAGGGCGAAGCCATTGGCAACTGCACCTCCTGAAGACAGTGTGCAGTCTGAAGACGTATCCCGCGTCTCCAAGCCCCAGAAGGCCAAGATGCCTCAGCCACACACCGGCAAAGAGCTCACAGCTGCTGCCATTCTGCGCAGCGAAGCCATTGATCTGTCAAGTGATGAAGATCTTGGAGATGACGCTCTCGAGCAGCTCATCAAGAGCAAAGAAGAAGCTGAAATCTTCAACAATTTGCATCTCTTTGATGTCGCCATCATCCACAACTTCATCGACGAATGGTTTGCCACACCAAACATCAGCTTCGAAGATCTGCAGCTGCCCGTTGGCCTCAGCGTCGCCTTCCAAGGCGCTATTGCTTCAGAACTTGCAATTGCCCAGCGCATTGTTGAACTGAAGCAGAAAATTGATCATGAAAAGGCTCAGTTCAAGAAGCATATGGCCAAGCTCAGCGTGCAAGAAGTGAAGAGCTTCAAGATCATGTTGCACGAACTAAAGGAAAACTTTCTGAAGAAGCATGCAGAAGCTCAACGTTCGCGGGAGCGAATGAAGACTCTGGCAGACAGATGTGTGCAGGCCTACAATGAGGCCGAGAAGTGCAAGGCACTTGGGCGTCACGGCATCGACCCCAGGATGGCCGCGAAGAAGAAGAAGAAGCCTGCTATGGCTGAACCAGAGGCACCAAGGCAAGAAGCAGTTCCAATTGTCTTCCCAACTGCAACGACTAGCTCAAGCCAAAGAGCCGGTCAACCGCTTCAGAGCTCAAGAAGACTCGAACTGCTGAGGCTGAAGCCAAGAAGAGGAAAAGCTTTGAAGCCTCTCCTACTGCCCCCAGCAAGAAAAAGAGAAAGACCAAGAAATCTTGGGCTGCTCCCATAGAGCCCTTGATAGTTGAACCTATTTCTATGGTTCACCCTAACACAGAACGTCAACTGACGGTTCATGAGCCTGCTTCCACAGAGGCTCCTGAAGCTGAAGACATACCAGCAGCCGACCCCATCGCTGCTGAAGACATTGGTCATCAGGACAATGTACAAGATGATGCAGCCCTTCCTCAGTTAGAACACAGCGAACACATCAGCATTGGTCGTCCACTGTCGCCAATTGCACAGAATGCTTCATGGGCGGATCGCCCTCAAGAGGAAGAAGATTATGAGGCCCAGCCCACTCCAACCCCACAGGCGTCGTCTGCGTTCCGCAGGCTTCACAAAGGTCCAAGGCCTCAAGTCTATGCTGAAGACATTCCGGCTGCATCAGCCGAAGAAAATGAAGAAGTACCTCAAGATCCCACTCCCCCGCTACACCACGAAGCAGTTCTCCAGGAGAACGTGCCTGAGTATGACCCTCCAGCTAGTCGAGTGGAGGCTGAAAATATTGAGGCTGCCCCAACCAACACTGAAGCCAATGTGGAGCCCTCCCCACCAAAAGCTTCAGAAGACAGCGAAGCTACTGATCCAGACACTTCTGTTCCTGAGTCTGCTGCAGGTCCTCAATTTGATTACCATGTTGAGCACAGGCCTCATGTCCAGAAGCCAGTCCCAAGGCTGCCGAGGTTCCCAGGTCTTGCATCAGCACCTGGCTCCTTTAACATCAATCGCTTCAAGGCAGATAATACGTTCTTTAACAGCTCCAAGAACCCCTATTCAAGGGAAAGGATTTCATCAGATAGGTTCTGGAGCTATCCTCAGCGCAGCTACTATTCATGCATCCTATACAACCAAGGTCGCATCTTCCCGCACAAGCGCCTTGATGTTGAAGCCATTGCTGGTCTGCCCTGTTTAGAGGAAGCGTTGGATTGCTTCAAGCAAGTGGGTCTGCTGCAGTTTGTAACTGATGAAGAGCACTGGAATGAAGAGCTTCTGCTGCAATTCTATGCCACCCTCCACATCAAAGGATACAACAGAGATCCGAAGACTTGGGCCCTGGAGTGGATGACCGGCAATGTCCATCACGAAGCCAATGCATTTGATATCATTGAGCTCACCGGCCTGCCCACTCCTGGCGAATTCTTCGAGGAAGGCTGTCCACTACACACTGAAGCTCTTGAGAGCATATTCCAGAGGCCTGAACCGAATATGAGTCAGATGCTCTCCATGATGAAGCCATTGCCCCACGATGCTCCTTATCCAACAGAGTTCTTCGTTGAAGACTTTGAGTACCTGCCCAGAACCATCTATCACATTATCCGGCGGACTCTCTGGCCTATCAAAGGGCACTCTCCAAATGCCAAGATCGAGGGTGCAATGAAGACTCTGATATTTTGTATCCTTCATGGCAAATGCTTCAACGCACAGGACTTCTTCATACGCCAACTTGCTGCATCAGGCTCAGATTTACTTGGTTTGAAGTTCTATGCTCCTTGGGTAATGAGACTGATCAAGCTTCACTCTGCGATCTCATATCAGCCCTCAGCCCGCAACCATCGGATCTTCTTGCCAGATGTGGATACCTCTGCTGAAGCTATATATCCTGAGCCTGCCAAGCAACCTTTGAGTCTTCAGAATGCAGAACACCAGAGCTTCACTCAAAACGTTGAAGGTGTTGAAGCCATCTCCAGGGTGTATCCTTTGGCTGGCACTACACGTGCACCACACCCTGCTTCAACTGAAGCCACTAACAGTGCAACTGCTTCAAGACCCAAGAAGCGCACTCGTGTTCTCAACGACCGAGAGCTTCTTGTGGCCCTTCATCAAAAGCAGGATAGGCATCATGACTGGTTGAAGAGACAGATGAAAAGCCTCTTGGTGGATGTAAATCGTATCCGAAATCTTGCCACCAAGAATGCTTTCGTTACCCATGAAACCTGTCGCCGTACATGGAAAGGGCTATCAATGATATGTACTGAAGCTGAACTTGAAGAGGATGGCTTCACTGAGCAATTCAAGTTTGACACCACACCTCCTAGAAGGGCTGTGATGCGAAGCACTCCATCTATTGAAGACTCTGAGTTTTCTTCCTCTGCTGCCACAGTCACTGCCAGAATCATTGATGAAGAAGACGATGCTACCTCACCGCCACCTGCTTCAGCACCTCCAAGCTCTTCAGCACCGCCAAACACCTCCAACGACCCTGCTGCTCATGGGAATGCATAGAACACTCTATGTCTTCAAACCTTTTTGGTCCTCACTAACAAAAGGGGGAGAAGCATATGAATTTGATAGTCTTCAGGCGGGTCAATATGGGTGGGTGCCTTTACTTTGCTATATTTTGCTTCGTGCTTACAACTCTCGGTTTTTGCTACATTTGGTTCTTATGAGTTGTAACACTTAAACCAGATGGTCGTCTGCTACTTGTTTGCCACCCTGTTTTGCGAAGATAAATTCCGCATGTGCGACGATAAATTCCGCACTTATCTCATTCTGCAGACGTCCATTTTCCATTATGCATGTCATTATCTTCATATACTTTCACATGCATAGTGGATTGTCATCATAAGCTGAAGTGGATCTCCAAGTACAACCTGCCATGTGCATTTGCATTCCAAAAGCAAATTAACTTATATGCACATCTTCAGGGGGAGCCCTTGCAACTTATGAAGACAATTCCTTATCCTTTACAGATTTCACAGATTATATTCCCCGTTGAAAACTTCAACTAGTTTGTCATCAATCACCAAAAAGGGGGAGATTGTAAGTGCATCTAGTGCCACCCCTAGTTGGTTTTGGAGTATTGACGACAAACCTAGTTGAGGGACTAATGTGTTTGTGAGAATTGCAGGATAACACAGGTAGAAGTCCCTCATTGATTCGGTTTTACTACCAGAGATGACCCCTAAAAATGTATGAAGACATTGAAGTCAAAGGTGGTATATGAAGATATTCACATTGAAGACTATGACAAAAGAAGACACGTTATGAAGCCAATGGAGCTCGAAGACTTAGATCTTTCGTAGTTCTTTTTCTTTTGTGTTGAGTCATAGGAACCACCGTACTGTTAAGTGGGGTCCAGGAGAACCAGTCAGAATGACTGAAGTGATGCCTAAACCAAAAACCTATGTCTTCGAGTGAAGACAATGAGAGCGAATCTTGTCCAGAGCCGGACAAGTCAGCTTTGCTTGTAGCCCAAGTAAAGTTGCCATGAGAGTTTGAAATCTGACCGTTGAGACACGTGTCAGTTCCTTAGTGACCCAGGGTCATTTCGGACAAATCAGGTCGGGTTGCCAAGTGGCTATAAATAGCCCACCCCCTACAACCATAAACGGTTGGCTGCTCAGATTTCAGTGCACGGCTTTTGTCGTTTGAGAGCAACCCACCTCGAAGCCTTTGAGAGAAAATTCCTAGCGAGGAGAAAGCCCTAACCACCCAGAGCCAGAGTAAATTGGGCATCACTTAAGTCTTCTTGTCTGTGTGATCTGAAGACTTATTACACTTGAGGACTGTGCATCCTCCAGACGGTTAGGCGTCGCGTTCAGAGCATCCAAGAGACATTGTGGATTGCCAGTGAACGAAGTCTGTGAAGGTTTGGGAGTCTACCTTGAAGACTTACCAGAGTGATTGGGCGAGGACTATGTGACCTTAGCTCAAGGAGAATACGGTGAGGACTTGGTGTCCTGAGCTGCGTGTTCAGGACTGGGTGTCCGGGACTGTGTGTCCTAAGGTTTAAATACCTAGCCGCTCCAACCAGACGTACAGTTGTCACAGCAACTGGAACTGGTCCAACACATCATTGTCTTCAACGAGTCACTGTTTTCATCTTCACTTCCTTTTACTTATTGTTACTCACTATGAAGCCATTGCATGCTTGCTATATCTTTTGTCTTCACAACGTAACTGTATGATTTGTTTGGCTTCATAACTTCTTCCTACCTGATCCTTATTACACTACAGCTACTTGTCATTGTGCTTTCACTCTATTGAATACTTGACCATGGCTTGCCCAGTGTAATCTAACTTCCGCTGCATAGTGATAGGCATATCTCTACTGTTTGTCTTCATAACTTTCACGTTTTGAAGACTTTCATAAAAATTGCCTATTCACCCCCCCCCTCTAGTCGATATAACGCACTTTCAGGTAGGAGATCTACATATCCGTATCGCCAAGCTTGCCTTCCACGCCAAGGAAAGTCCCTTCCGGACACGGGACGAAGTCTTCGATCTTGTATCTTCATAGTCCAGGAGTCCGGCCGAAGGTATAGTCCGGCCATCCGGACACCCCCTAATCTAGGACTCCCTCAAGGGGCTTCTTCTGGAGCCCTCCCGTACGCTTCCTCTGCTCGGCCCCACCGTTGTCCCGTGCATCACCTGACAGCTCGCCGGAGACAAGCACCACCACCAGGCCATTGCCCTCTCCCTGCTTCCCGTGCTCCATCCTTTCTCTTCTCTCCCATTCTCACTCCTCACCATCAACTCCCTCTCGCCTCTCTCCACAGGGACCCGCCATGGAGGACCCCGTCGCCCTGCCAAGTACCTCGCCGGAGCACCGTAGCGACCCCCACGCCTCGTCTCCATGGACCCACCCTCTCCAAGACCTCGCCTCCGCCCAGAACCCAACTGGCGCTGCCGCCTTCGCTTGCCTCACCGTCGCCAAGTCCCTGTCGCCACCCTGCTTCCCCTGCTTCGAGCAGGACGGGACGACGCGCCCCTGCTCCTCGTCTGGACACTCCGGCGACCTGCAAGCCGGCCATGTGCCACCGCCCGAGGACCCCGCCGCCATGGCCTCGAACTCTGCTGCCTCGCGTCGCCCTATGCCGTCTAGTGCCGCCCCCATCCGTATCCTTCGGGCCCCATCGTCCCCGACCTCCCTGCGGTCCACCTCGCCTCGCCGTCCCCGTCATCCAGTCTGTCGCTGCATCCACTTCTTCCCCTACTCGCGGCGACCTCGCGCACCTGCATCGATGGGGGTCAATGCTCCCGAGCGTGTTGACCGCGCCCTTGCCTAGCTGCCTCTACGAGGCCACTCCACGCATGGGCCAGCTGGCCATGCCAGGCCCAGCTCGTGCCAGCCCAATGGCCACACTAGGTGAGGCCACACCCAAGCGCCCCTCCTCTTGTTTTTTTCATCTGTTGGGCTTCTTGTCCAGTTTCGGCCCCGAGTCTATTTTTTAGGCTCTGCGATTTAGTATTTATTCCAGAGAACGCGGTTTTACAGAAAAGACCCTAGCCTTCATGCATATAATTACTCATGAACCATGCATCGGAATTAAACAAACTTTATATGAAACATGCTTAGAATTTTGTGTAGATCAATAATATCCAACTTTCATCCATGTTTAAAATGTTTAAATTGTTGTTTGCATTAATTTTCTTAAATGCCATGCTAAAATGATTTATTTCATAACTAATTAGCGGTAGCTCCATTTTAAATAAACTTTATTGTAAATGGGGTGGAAATGCATAGATTAACATAGTGGCAGTACTTTGCATGTTTAACAACTCTAAAATTGTGTATAGGGCAAAACAGTACCAAAACCATAAATTGCTTATGGGGATTTTCTGGAATTGTTGTTTGATGTTTTCGGCCCCATTTAAATTGCTTAGATAGTGTAGTTTACTTGTGCTTCACCTCTTGCCATGTTAAGAACATTTAAACTTGTTGGGTGCTTAAACAAGAGCGAACTAAATAATTGATGTGGTGTTTCATCAAGATGCAACTCGTTGCATATTGAGCCCCACTTAACTTGTAGTATTGTTTGTGCACTTTGCCATGCCATGAATCATTAAAATGGACATGCATCATACTTGATTGTGCATCATGCCATGTTTATGCTTGTGTGTTTACCATGTTGTTTGCTCCTTTTCTGGTGTTACTTCTTCTCGGTAGTCCGGTAATGTTGCGTTTGTGAGGATCCGTTCGACTGTGTCCATTTGTCTTCTTCTTGGACTCGTTCTTCTTCCTTGCGGGATCTCAGGCAAGATGACCATACCCTCGAAATCACTTCTATCTTTGCTTGTTAGTTGTGCGTTCTATCGCTATGTCGCGCTACCTACCACTTGTTATATCACGCCTCCCATATTGCCATGTCAAGCCTCTAACCCACTTTTCCTAGCAAACATTTGTTTGGCTAAGTTACCGCTTTTGCTCAGCCCTTGTTATAGCGTTGCTACTTGCAGGTGAAGCTGAAGTTTGTTCCATGTTGGAACATGGTTATGTTGGGATATCACAATACCTCTTATTTTAATTAATGCATCTATATACTTGGTAAAGGGTGGAAGGCTCGGCCTTATGCCTGGTGTTTGGTTCCACTCTTGCTGCCCTAGTTTTCGTCATACCGATGTTATGTTCCTTGATTTTGCATTCCTTACGTGGTTGGGTGTTATGGGAACCCCTTGATAGTTCGCTTTGAATAAAACTCCTCCAGTAAGGCCCAACCTTGGTTTTACATTTGCCTAACAACCTAAGCCTTTTTCCCTTGGGTTTCCGGAGCTCGAGGGTCATCTTTATTTTAACCCCCCCGGGCCAGTGCTCCTCTGAGTGTTGGTCCAAAATAGATCCACTTGCAGCACCACCTCGGGGAAACTTGAGGGGTGGTTTTAGCTGTACGTAGTGTTCATCCGGTGTGCCCTGAGAACGAGATATGTGCATCTCCTATCGGGATTTGTCGCCACATCTGGGAGGTCTTGCTGGTCTTGTTTTACCATGGTCGAAATGTCTTGTAACCGGGATTTCGAGAATGGTCGGGTCTTCCCGGGAGAAGGAATATCCTTCATTGACTGTGAGAGCTTGTGATGGGCTAAGTAGGGACACCCCTGCAGGGTATAAACTTTCGAGAGCCATGCCGCGGTTATGTGGCAAATGGGAATTTCTTAATGTCCGGTTGTAGATAACTTGACACTTGACTTAATTAAAATGCATCAACCATTTGCGTAGCCATGATGGTCTCTTTTCGGCGGAGTCCGGGAAGTGAACACGGTCTTGTGTTATGTATGAACGTAAGTAGTTTCAGGATCACTTCTTGATCACTTCTAGCTTCTCAATCGTTGTGGTGCTTCTCTTCTCGCTCTTATTTGCGTATGTTAGCCACCATATATGCTTAGTGCTTGCTGCAGCTCCACCTCATTACCCTATCCTACCCATAAGCTTAAATAGTCTTGATCTCGCGGGTGTGAGATTGCTGAGTCCTCGTGACTCACAGATACTTCCAAACAGTTGCAGGTACCGATGATACTAGTGCAGGTGACGCAACCGAGCTCAAGTGGTAGCTCGATGAAGATCTTGATCGTTGTTATGTGTCTTTTTCGGTTGATCAATAGTGGTGCCCAGTTGGGACGATCGGGGATCTAGCATTTGGGGTTGTCTTCCTTTATTTTGGTTCTGTAGTCGGACCTTGATTGTATTCTGGTTGATGTTTATTTAACTTGTTATTTGTGTGAAGTGGCGATTGTAAGCCAACTCTTTATCCTATTCTTATTCAGTACATGGGATTGTGTGAAGATTACCCCACTTGCGACTAAACCACCATGCGGTTATGCCTCTAAGTTGTGCCTCGACACGTAGGAGATATAGTCGCATCGTGGGTGTTACTATACTATTAATGATGAGAGTGATTATGCGTATGATATGAAAAGGCCCAAGCTTGGGGATGCTATGTTGGATGAGAATG
Organism: Triticum aestivum; assembly: GCF_018294505.1. NCBI lineage: Eukaryota > Viridiplantae > Streptophyta > Magnoliopsida > Poales > Poaceae > Triticum > Triticum aestivum. Next base: position 503,244,344 of record NC_057812.1, on the reverse strand, counting down.
ACATGTTTGAGAATTTATTTGCTGCAATTAATGTTTTGTCCCAAGCTTGGGGATGCTATGTTCAATGAAGATGATATTTTTAGTCTCCCAAGTTTTGATGAGCAAATTTATTATGATGATAGCATGCCTCCTATTTATGATGGTTATATTGATGAAAGTGGGTTTGGAAGAGTGTCAACTTTAGGAAGTAACGATCCCACTATTTTGGAGGGTGTTGAATCTTATTGTGACAATTATGAAAGTGGATTTGGAGAGGTCATGACTTTATTTAGTAATGATTCCACTATTTTGGAAGAGGTTTCAATTGATTATGATGAGAACAAAGTTGCTACTTATGATGATTATTGTGATGACACTTATGCTATAAAAAGTAGTGATGATTATATTTATAAAACTTGTCATGATTATGATTACCCTTTTTATGAACATTACTCTTTTAATGTGGAAACCATTTATAGTATTCGGGTTTCTTATGATACTCCCACTATTCTGAATGAGAATAATTTTGCTTATGTGGAGAATAGTAAATTTTCTATGCTTGTAGATCATGAAAATAATGCTTTATGTGATGGTTATATTTTTGAATTCATTCATGATGCAACTGAAAATTATTATGAGGGATGAACATATGCTTGTAGGAATTGCAATAATATCAAGTTTCCTCTCTATGTGCTTAAAGTTTTGAAGTTATGCTTGTTTTGCCCTCCTATGCTAGTTGATTATTGTTCCCATAAGTTGTTTTCTCACAAAATCCCTATGCATAGTAAGTGGGTTAGACTTAAATGTGTTATTAATATGCTTCATTATGCTCTATTTATGTTTCAATTCTTATCTTTTATGTGAGCATCATTGAAATCATCATGCCTAGCCAGGGGCGTTAAACGATAGCGCTTGTTGGGAGGCAACCCAATTTTATTTTTGTTCTTTGTTTTTTGTTCCTGTTTAGTAATAAATAATTCATCTAGCCTCTGTTTAGATGTTCTTTTATGTTTTAATTAGTGTTTGTGCCAAGTAGAACCTTTGGGGAGACTTCGGTGAAGTCTTTGTGATCTTGCTGTAAAAAACAGAAACTTTAGCACTCACGAGATTAGCTGCCATTTTTATTACTGGAGAGAGCGATTAGGTTGATTCTTTTGGCAGATGATTAATAGACAAATTACTCAGGTCCACCAATTTATTTCATAATTTTTGGAGTTACAAAAGTACTTGAAACCTCCAGATTACTATAGACTGTTCTATTTTTGACAGATTCTGTTTTCATTGTGTTGTTTGCTTATTTTGATGAATCTATGAGTAGTATCGTAGGTTATGAACGATAGAGAAGTTTGAATACAGTAGATATTGCACCAATATGAATTTAGAATGAGTTCACAACAGTACCAAAAGTGGTGATTTATTTTCTTATACTAACGGAGCTTACGAGTTTTCTATAGAGTTTTGTGTTGTGAAGTTTTCAAGTTTTGGGTAAAGATTCATTGGACTATGGAATAAGGAGTGGCAAGAGCCTAAGCTTGGGGATTCCCAAGGAACCCCAAGGTAAAATTCAAGTACAACCAAAAGCCTAAGCTTGGGGATGCCCCGGATGGCATCCCCTCTTTCGTCTTCGTTCATCGGTAACTTTACTTGAGGCTATATTTTTATTCACCACATGATATGTGTTTTGCTTGGAGCGTCATTTTATTTTGTTTTGTTTTTCTTGTTGTTTGAGTAAAATACCAAGATCTGAAATTCTTAAATGTTAGAGAGTCTTTACACAGTTGCATAATTATTCAACTACTCATTGATCTTTTGGAGTAGTTTGTCATTTTCTCTAATGCTTCACTTATATCCTTTTACAGCACGGCGGTGGTTTTGTTTTGAAGAAATAGATGAACTCTCATGATTCACTTATATTATTTTGAGAGTCCTAAAAAGCATGGTAATTTGTTTTGGTTATGAATTTAGTCCTAATATGATGGGCATTCAAGATGGGTATAATAAAAACTTTCATATAGAGTGCATTGAATACTATGAGAAGTTTGATACTTGATGATTGTTTGAGATATGAAGATGGTGATATTAGAGTCATGCTAGTTGAGTAGTTGTGAATTTGAGAAATACTTGTTCTAAAGTTTGTGATTCCCGTAGCATGCACGTATGGTGAACCGTTATGTGATGAAGTCGGAGCATGATTTATTTATTGATTGTCTTCCTTACGAGTGGCGGTCGGGGACGGGCGATTGTCTTTTCCTACCAATCTATCCCTAGGAGCATGCATGTAGTACTTTGTTTCGATAACTAATAGATTTTGGCAATAAGTATGTGAGTTCTTTATGAATAATGTTGAGTCCATGGATTATACGCACTCTCACCCTTCCACCATTGCTAACCTCTCTAGTACCCCGCAACTTTCGCCGGTACCATAAACCCACCATTTACCTTCCTCAAAACAGCCACCATACCTACCTATTATGGCATTTCCATAGCCATTCCGAGATATATTGCCATGCAACTTTCCACCGTTCCGTTTATTATGACACGCTTCATCATTGTCATATTGCTTTGCATGGTCATGTAGTTGACATCGTATTTGTGGCAAAGCCACCGTTCATAATTCTTTCATACATGTCACTCATGAGTCATTGCACATCTCGGTACACCGCCAGAGGCATTCATATAGATTCATATTTTGTTCTAAGTATCGAATTGTAATTCTTGAGTTGTAAGTAAATAAAAGTGTGATGGTCATCATTATTAGAGCATTGTACCATGTGAGGAAAGGATGATGGATACTATGATTCCCCCACAAGTTGGGATGAGACTCCGAATGAAAAAAAGAGGACATAAAAAAAGAGAAGGCCCAAAAAACAAAAAAACAAAAATAAAAAAATGAGGGAAAAAGAGAGAAGGGGCAATGCTACTATCCTTTTACCACACTTGTGCTTCAAAGTAGCACCGTGATCTTCATGATAGAGAGTCTCCTATGTTGTCACTTTCATATACTAGTGGGAATCTTTCATTATAGAACTTGGCTTGTATATTCCAATGATGGGCTTCCTCAAAATGCCCTAGATCTTCGTGAGCAAGCGAGTTGGATGCACACCCACTTAGTTTGTTTTTGAGCTTTCATACACTTATAGCTCTAGTGCATCCGTTGCGTGGCAATCCCTACTCACTCACATTGATATCGATTGATGGGCATCTCCACAGCCCGTTGATACGCCTAGTTGATGTGAGACTATCTTCTCCTTTTTGTCTTCTCCACAACCACCATTCTATCCACCTATAGTGCTATGTCCATGGCTCACGCTCATGTATTGCGTGAAGATTGAAAAAGTTTGAGAATATCAAAAGTATGAAACAATTGCTTCGCTTGTCATCGGGGTTGTGCATGATTTAAATATTTTGTGTGATGAAGATAGAGCATACCCAGACTATATGATTTTATAGGGATAGCTTTCTTTGGCCATGTTATTTTGAGAAGACATGATTACTTTGTTAGTATGCCTGAAGTATTATTATTTTTATGTCAATATTAAACTTTTGTCTTGAAACTTTCGGATCTGAATATTCTTGCCACAATAAAGAGAATTACATGGATAAATATGTTAGGTAGTATTCCACATCAAAAATTCTGTTTTTATCATTTACCTACTCGAGGATGAGCAGGAATTAAGCTTGGGGATGCTTGATACGTCTCCAACGTATCTATAATTTTTTATTGTTCCATGCTATTATATTATCAACCTTGGATGTTTTATATACATTTATATGCTATTTTATATGATTTTTGGGACTAACCTATTAACCTAGAGCCCAGTGCCAGTTTCTGTTTTTCGTTGGTTTTTAGTATCGCAGAAAAGGAAAACCAAACGGAGTCCAATTGACCTGAAATTTCATGGAGATCATTTTTGGACCAGAAGAAGCCCACGGAGTACCAGAGATGGGCCAGAAGAGTCCCGAGGCCACCACGAGGGTGGGGGCGTGCCCTACCCCTTGGGCACGCCCACCTACCTCGTGGCCACCTCAGGGACCGCCCTAACTTGTTCCCGACTCCAACACCTCTTATATAACCCCAGACTTCCAGAAAGAAACCTAGATCGGGAGTTCCACCGCCGCAAGCCTCTATAGCCACCGAAAACCAATCTAGACCCGTTCCAGCACCCTACCGGAGGGGGGAATCCCTCTCCGGTGGCCATATTCATCATCTCGGCGCTCTCCATGACGAGGAGGGAGTAGTTCTCCCTCGGGGCTGAGGGTATGTACCAGTAGCTATGTGTTTGATCTTCCTCTCTCATGTTCTTGATTCGGCACGATCTTGATGTATCGCGAGCTTTTCTATTATAGTTGGATCTTATGATGTTTCTCCCCCTCTAATCTCTTGTAATGGATTGAGTTTTCCCTTTGAAGTTATCTTATCGGATTGAGTCTTTAAGGATTTGAGAACACTTGATGTATGTCTTGCATGTGCTTATCTGTGGTGACAATGGGATATTCATGTGACCCACTTGATGTATGTTTTGGCGATCAACTTGCGAGTTTCGTGACCTCGTGAACTTATGCATAGGGGTTGGCACATGTTTTCATCTTGACTCTCCGTAGAAACTATGGGGCACTCTTTGAAGTTCTTTGTGTTGGTTGAATAGATGAATCTAAGATTGTGTGATGCATATCATATAATCATACCCACGGATACTTGAGGTGACATTGGAGTATCTAGGTGACATTAGGGTTTTGGTTGATTTGTGTCTTAAGGTGTTATTCTAGTATGAACTCTATGATAGATCGAACGAAAAGAATAGCTTCGTGTTATTTTACTATGGACTCTTGAATAGATCAATCAGAAAGAATAACTTTGAGGTGGTTTCGTACCCTACAATAATCTCTTCGTTTGTTCTCCACTATTAGTGACTTTGGAGTGACTCTTTGTTGCATGTTGAGGGATTTTTATATGATCCAATTATGTTATTATTGTTGAGAGAACTTGCACTAGTGAAAGTATGAACCCTAGGCCTTGTTTCAATGCATTGCAATACCGTTTATGCTCACTTTTACCACTTGCTACCTTGCTGTTTTTATATTTTCAAATTACAAAAACCTTTATCTACCATCCATATTGCACTTGTATCACCATCTCTTCGCCGAACTAGTGCACCTATACAATTTGCCATTGTATTGGGTATGTTGGGGACACAAGAGACTCTTTGTTATTTGGTTGCAGGGTTGTTTGAGAGAGACCATCTTCATCCTACGCCTCCCATGGATTGTTAAACCTTAGGTCATCCACTTGAGGGAAATTTTCTACTGTCCTACAAACCTCTGCACTTGGAGGCCCAACAACGTCTACAAGAAGAAGGTAGCGTAGTAGACATCAGTGAATACATAGACAAAACAGAGTGTCCCTAGTATGCCTCTACTTGACTAGCTCATTAATCAAAGATGGTTAAGTTTCCTAGCCATAGACATGTGTTGTCATTTGATGAATGAGATCACATCATTAGAGAATGATGTGATGGACAAGACCCACCCATCAGCTTAGCATAAAGATCATTAAGTTTTATTGCTATTGCTTTCTTCATGACTTATACATGTTCCGATGACTATGAGATTATGCAACTTCTGAATACCAAAGGAACACTTAGTGTGCTATCAAACGTCACAATGTAACTAGGTGATTATAAAGATGCTCTACAGGTGTCTCCGATGGTGTTTGTTGAGTTGGCATAGACCAAGATTAGGATTTGTCACTCCGACTGTCGAAGAGGTATCTCTAAGCCCTCTCGGTAATGCTCATCACTATAAGCCTTGCAAGATATGTGACTAATGAGTTAGTTGTGGGATGATGCATTACGGAACGCGTAAAGAGACTTGCCGGTAACAAGATTGAACTAGGTATGATGATACCAACGATTGAATCTCGGGCAAGTAACATACCGATGACAAAGGGAACAACGTATGTTGTTATGCGGTTTGACCAGTAAAGATCTTCATAGAATATGTAGGAGCCAATATGAGCATCCAAGTTCCACTATTGGTTATTGACCGGAGATGTGTCTCGGTCATGTCTACATAGTTCTCGAACCCGTAGGGTCCGCACGCTTAACGTTCGATGACGATTTGTATTATGAGTTATGTGATTTGATGTACCGAAGTTAGTTCGGAGTCCCGGATGAGATCATGGACATGACGAGGAGTATCGAAATGGACGAGAGGGAAACATTCATATATTGGAATGTCGCATTTGGACATCGGAATGGTTCTGAGTGATTCGAGCATTTTTCCGGAGTATCGGGAGGTTACCGGAACCCCCCGGGGAAAGATATGGGCCTTATGGGTCATAGGAGGGAGGCTAACCAGCCCACAAGGGGCTGGTGCGCCTCCCACAAGGGAGGAGGCCGAATTGGACTTGGGAAGGGGGCGCCACCCCCCTTTCCTTCTCCTACTCCCTCTCCTTCCCCTTTTCCCCCTCCAGTAGAAGGAAAAAAGAGTGGGGCCGAATCCTACTAGGACTGGAGTCCTACTAGGACTCCCCTCTCCCTGGCGCGCCCCTTGTTGGCCGCCTCCTCCTCCCCTCCTTTATATACGAGGGCAGGGGGCACCCCAAAGACACACAAGTTGATCTTTAGCCGTGTGCGGTGCCCTCCTCCACAGTTTTACACCACGGTCGTATTGTCGTAGTGCTTAGGCGAAGCCCTACGCCGGTAACTTCATCATCACCATCACCACACCATCGATCTGACAGAACTCTCCCCTGGCCTCAACTGGATCAAGAGTTCGAGGGACGTTACCGAGCTGAACGTGTGCAGATCACAGAGGTGCCATGCATTCGGTACTTGGATCGGTTGGATCGCGAAGACGTTCGACTAAATCAACCGCGTTACTAAACGCTTCCGCTTTCAGTCTACGAGGGTACATGGACACACTCTCCCCGCTCGTTGCTATGCTTCTCCTAGATAGATCTTGCGTGATCGTAGGCAAATTTTTTGAAATACTACGTTCCCCAATAGTGGCATCCAAGCCAGGTCTATGAGTAGATGTTATATGCACGAGTAGAACACAAAGAGTTGTGAGCGATAATAGTCAAAGTGCTTACCAGCATGTCTTTGACTCGGCGGTATTTTTGGATGAAGTGGCCCAAACCGACATTACATGACCGTGTTCATGAGACTAGTTCTGCGGTATTGTTGGATGAATAGGACCCCCGTGGTGTGGAGGGCTGGATGAACAGTAGACGGTGGAGGGGTGGTTGAACAGTAGTGTAACATCCCAAATTTTCAATTTTGAATGTTATACACTAGATCATCATTGCATATCATATTTCATTGCATTTTGGTTGATCCTAGAAATTCTACGCAACTCAAGGACCCTCGGAGAGAGTTGGGGATTTCGTTATTTTCATATTTGAGTTTTCTGAAATTTTGAAAATAGGATTGTTTGATTTTATTTATTTCATCTTCAATTACTTCTATTATGAAATTATGAGAGAGGGAATAAAATGACTTTCCCAAAATAAAGAAATATTGAAGGTCTAATAAAAAATAAGCTTTTATTTTGGTCTTATTTGCTATTTTATTTGAATTTAGGAAAAAATTGCACGTTTTCAAAAATTGCATTTAGAGCCAAAAATATGTTCATCATGTTCTAAATATTTTATTTAGACAGAGAAAATTTGTTTTGGCATTTTTAGAATTTTATTTCTTTTTCTAGAATTTTTTTAGTCGCAGCGAAACTATTTAAAAAAAGAGACCCCGCGCCCGACTGGGCCAAGGGCCCATCCGAGCGGGCCGGCCCAGCTAGCCGCCGCGGCCTCTCGCCGGGTCGGGACAGAGTCCCGACCAGCGCCGCCGCCGCCCGAGTCCGGGGAGGACTCCGCCTCCCGAGGTCGACCCCTCCCCCAAGTCGCCTCTCCCCGCCCCTTTATAACCGCCACCGCCCCCCCTGTAGCCCACACCGCCGCCGCCGCACGCCCCAACGCCGCCGCCGCACGCCGCCCAGAGCCGCCGCCCTGCCGGAGTCTCGCCGGAGCGCCGCCGCCGAGGTAGCCGCCGGCCGGTTTTTGAAAAAAAGTCGTTTCGGTTTTTTTTAAACCCTAGTTTTTGTTTTTCTAAAATAGATCGGTTTTCTCCAGTTTATTTATTTAGCAAGCGTTCGCTCGTCCGTTCGTTTTAACAAACGCGTTTTTTGTTTAGTTCCTGTTAACGAACGTTCATTCATTAACCTGTTCGTCATTTTTCTTTTTTCTCGGATTAAATCCGCGATTTTTCTGATCGTGATTTCTGATCCAATATTCGTTTTAGTTTAACTTTTCGCTCATTTGTCGGAATCAGGCGATTCAAGCGCCTGGAGTTTCGTCTTGAAACCCTATTTCCGTTTAACCAACTCAAACAAGTTTTTGCCTCAGTAAAAATTTGCCCTAGTTTCAGATTAGTAAATGAAGCTTTTTCTTTTGTCGTTTGTCTTTCGTTGCTTCGTTCGATTGGTTCTTTTTGCCAACCGGAGTTCTTAAGTTGAACTTTCTGGTTAGTTCTCTTATTCGAGTTTTACCTGTGCATTAGATGAGTACTTATTGTATGCTTGTTTGTTTGTGATAGAGTACCCGGAGTGCGCCGCTTGCTACTTCGAGTCGCTAGGTTTTGCGGATCATCAGCAAGGCAAGTAACACTTTGAGCATACCTCCTATTACCCAGTTTTATTGCATTAGATCAATCCTCACACATTGCATGATTAGGACCTAATTAAATTGTGGGTTTGGGAAGTAGTTGAGGTAGAACCTATTACCTGTTTATTATCAAACCTTTGGGAGTTACTTCTACGTTGCTTATTATGCTATGCTATGCTAGTAGACGTGGATTGGGTGAGTGTATCCATGACTGATGTGAGATTGTTAAATTAATGGTTTATCTAAGGTGGCAACTTAAATACACATCTGGGTGGATTGAGGCACCTGGGTATTCCAGCGAATGCATGTTTTCTTTTGGACCGCCACCCAGGCTCAAAGGGATCATGAGATTATTCATGCTAGGAACTTTCGTGTGCAGCCACAAGCTACTATGGGATCTAGCATAGTTGACTAAGTCGTGCGAACTCTTACAGTGGTAGACTAGAAGATGTAGGGGATGTAGGTTGGTACGGTCTACCCGATCGTAAGGTGCTAGCGCTTCTAAAAGACTATGTCTCGGTCATCCGTTTCTCAAACACCATGTAGTGCGAGAATTCCAACGGAGGAGATTGAGTCTTGTGGATAAAAGTGTGCAAACCTCTGCAGAGTGTATAAACTAATCATGGTTAGCCGTGTCCCCGGTTATGGACATCTTGAGTATCTAGTACTTGGATTATCATGTGAATCTCATCATGTTACTCTAAAATTAATTTTGTTGGGTTTCTAATGATGATGCTTAATTGGGATTGAGAATGCTGTCAACCATTCTCAATGTTTAACAACTACCATGATAGTTAAAAATTTATTCCTTTGTAGTAGGGAAAAATTGGCTTTACGCAAAAATTGTAACCATAGAGCTTTCCACCAGCCAAATATGCATATAGAATAGCCTTATTCTTCTATCATTCTCTATGTGTTACATTGCCAGCATATTCCATGTGCTGACCCGTTTCGGGCTGCAACATTAATGTTGCAGACTTTTCAGACGATGAGTAAGGTGTTTTTAGGTCGTGGTTCTATACTCAGTGATGCCGTTGGAGTTGATGGACTCACTTATCTTCCAAGCCTTTCGCTGTTATCGTTATTAGATGGCCTTAAGCCATATTTATTGTAATAAGATCTCTTTTGAGACACTCGATGTAATAAGTGTGTGATTGCTACTCTGTTATAAATCCTTCAAGTACTGTGTGGTGTCAGCATTACTGATCCAGGGATGACACCGGAGCACACAGATTGGACCGTTTGAGGTCTGGTCGCTACAAGATGGTATCAGAGCACACGCTGACTGTAGGACACGACCACTAAGCTAAAGCCCTAGATCACTACTCTCTCTTCTCATTCTGACTCCTCATCTTTGCTACTCTTTTAGGATGGCGGATGCAAGGAAGAAGTTCACGCAACCGGATGAAGATACACCCTTTGGACGTCATTTGTAGGAAGTTACAAGATACCTGAACATAGCAGTACCAAGCTTCACTGGAACCTACAACGCCACTTTACCTGAAGAAGAGCGTTGGATGATTCAAGTTCAAGTTCCAGGAAGGACGTTCATGCCAGTCACTGAGCCCATAGAGTTTTCCTTTGATGCATCAACCTGGAGTCTAGGAAATAGCATGGTAGCTCACATCACCATGGGACGCATTGGAGAAGTTTACCGCAATGATCTCAAGGATACTATCTACCAGATTTGTGGGCGCCGAGATGAGCAATGGGAGATGATCAACACCAGGAAGGACAGATCAATTGCAGCTTTTGTCCAGGAGTTGAACCAGCACATTCGACGTCAGGAGAACCAGATGTGCACCGACATGATAGATCTAAAGAAGGCAAGAACAAGAATCAAGGAACTGGAGGAAGAACTTAAGGCTACACATGAAGATTATGAAGAGGAAATCGAAGTATTAGTGGAGAAGACTGACAATCTGATCAAGAAGATTGGAATATTCATGGGAGACCCTACTCCAGTAGAAGAAGACGAAGAACCCAAGGAGATTCGCCCAGAAGACTACATCATCATCGACGACACTGACTCGGACCTAGATGATAGCGATGATGACTATGTGGATGAAGCTAGAGCAGATATCATGGAGTCTGCAACCGAAGAATATTTTTAGTAGACCACCCATCAGTAGCAGTAGTCCACCATGTAAATATAGTAGTCCGAGCACTTTCGCGATAGTTAGATCGATTGTATGCCCTTGTTTGATTGAATGAAGTGAATTGTTTGCTTTTGCCTCATGTGCATATGTGTAGTGTTTTCTCTCTAGACCCCTCTCTGTTCTTAAATCTCATCCTTTCTAAACCCTCAAATGCCTCCGAGACGTGACCCCGGTTTCACCTTCCCACCGGAGCTCACCCAGTTGATCCAGCAACAGAACACATTGATGAAGTTGCTAGTTCGGAATCAGAATCAGGGGAGCAACAACAACAACCCACCACCTCTTGTTGATCACTTAGCCCGTTTTCTTAGGCTGAATCCGCCGGTGTTTTCCAGTAGCACCGAGCCGATAGTAGCAGATGCTTGGCTCTGCAAGACAGCAAGGGAATTGACCATGGCAGGATGCACAGATGCGGAAAAGGTGAAGTTTGTCGCACATCATCTTAAAGGACCCGCAGCATCATGGTGGGAGAATTTCACAACCAATTTCCCTGTCGACACTGTCACATGGGACCAGTTCTAGCAGGCTTTCCGTACTTACCATGTTTCAACAGGAGCTATGGCCATGAAGAAGCGGGAGTTTCGCAATTTGCACCGAGAAAGGATAGTTGGCCAGTATGTGGAGGATTTTAGTAAGCTAGCATGTTATGCCCCAGATGACGTTGTCACGGATGCGGACAAGCAGGAGAAGTTTCTGGAAGGACTGAATGATGAGTTGAGAATGCAGTTGATGGTAGCAACCTTCAACAACTACCAGGAGTTGGTAGATCATGCTCTCGTGATTGAAGGGAAGCAGCAGCAAATTGAGAACCATAAGAGAAAGTATGGACAAGGGAAGTACAATTCTGGAGCTCAGCAGAAGCCATGTTTTACCCCTAGACCGGGAGGACATTTTCAGCATACCCATGGAGGAGGTAGCTCGCACAATCATAATGGCACCAAGACAGGTAATGGGAATGGAGGAAGCAACGGCCAGAACCGTACAAACCCATCAACCCTAGCCAAGAGAGACCTAAGCCAAGTCACTTGCTTTAAGTGCCAGAAGACCGGACATTATGTCAATGAATGTCCTGAAGCCCTGAATGGAAATGGCAATGGAAGCTCTGGGAAGAAGCCGAACCCTTTCAACAGGGGACAGGTGAACCACGTAAATGTGGAGGAAGTTGAAGCCCAGCCCGATGCAGTAATAGGTAAGTTTTTGGTTAAGTCATTTACTGCACTCGTTCTTTTTGATACTAGTGCATCGCACTCATACATATCAAGGGGATTTGTGGATAAGTATAAACTACCAACTCAAGCCCTTAGATCACCCATGTTAGTAACCTCACCTGGAGCAGAATATATGGCTAGTCTATGGTGTGATCGGTTACCATTAAGGATTGGTAACAACATATTTCCCTCAGACCTAATAGTATTGGAATCTCAAGGATTGGATGTGATATTAGGCATGGATTGGTTATCAAAGTATGAAGGAAATATTAAATGTGCCAGTAAGTCAATTTTTCTTGCCATGCCAGAAGGGAGAAGGATCAAGTATGTATCCCGGCATGTGCCGAAAAGGACTCAAGTAAATTCGTTAACAGGAGTTGTGCAGGAGGAAGTACCAGTAGTGAAGGATTTCCCTGATGTATTTCCAGAAGAATTGCCAGGCATGCCACCGGATAGAGATATTGAGTTTTTGACTGAGCTTTTGCCAGGCACAGGGCCAATATCTAAGAGACCATACAGGATGCCCGCAAAGGATTTGGAGGAGATTAAGAAGCAGATTAAGGAGTTGCTAGATAAAGGATATATTCGCCCAAGTTCTTCACCTTGGGGATTGCCAGTACTTCTAGTGGAGAAAAAGGATGGATCGTTAAGGATGGTTGTTGATTATCGAGGATTGAATGAAGTAACCAACAAGAACAAGTACCCACTACCGATGATCAATGATCTGTTTGATCGATTGCAAGGAGCTAAGGTATTTTCCAAGATCGATCTGCGATTAGGGTACCACCAGTTGAAGATTGGAGAACAGGACATACCCAAGACAGCTTTTACCACCAGGTATGGGTTGTACGAGTATACCGTTATGTCATTTGGTCTGACTAATGCCCCTGCATATTTTATGGACATGATGAACAAAGTGTTTATGGAGTTTTTGGATAAGTTCATCGTAGTGTTCATTGATGATATCCTGGTTTATTCAAAGAATGAAGAGGAGCATAAGGAGCATTTGCGTTTGGTGCTTGGTAAACTCAGAGAACATCAGTTATATGCCAAGTTTAGCAAATGTGAGTTTTGGTTGAACTAAGTTGGATTTCTCGGACACGTTATATCCGGAGAAGGTATAGCAGTAGATCCCACCATGGTTGACACTGTGACAAATTGGGAAGCCCCAACAACAGTTGGAGAAATCCGGAGTTTTCTTGGACTTGCAGGATACTACCGGAGATTCATTGAAAATTTCTCGAAGATTGCGAAGCCTATGACGGAGTTGTTGAAAAAGGATACCAAGTTCAAATGGACTGAGGAATGTGAGGCTAGTTTCCAGGAGTTAAAGAAACATTTGGTTACATCACCTGTGTTGATTTTGCCAGATCAGACCAAGGATTATGAGGTGTATTGCGATGCTTCATGTCGAGGACTTGGAGTAGTGCTTATGCAGGAAGGAAGAGTTGTTTCATATGCCTCATGACAGCTTAAGCCTCATGAATTGAATTATGCCACGCATGATTTGGAGTTAGCAGCCGTAGTCCATGCGTTGAAGACCTGGAGACATTTTCTCATTGGAAATCATTGTGAGGTGTACATGGATCACAAGAGTTTGAAGTACATCTTCACACAGAAGGAGTTAAATCTCGGGCAAAGGAGATGGTTGGAACTCATCAAGGATTATGATATAAGATTGCATTATCACCCTGGAAAGGCTAACGTAGTAGCTGACGCATTGAGCCGTAAAAGTCATGTCAACACCTTAATGACGGGAGGTTTACCAAGAGAGTTAGCCGAGAATCTTCGTGAGCTATGTTTGGAGATAGTTCCGAGAGGCTATGTAGCAGCATTGGAGATTCGGTCTACTTTGATGGATAAGATCAGAGAAGCCCAGAAGACTGACAAGGAGATTGCCTCTATAAAGGAGAAAATGAGCAAAGGAAAAGCTAAGGGATTTCGTGAAGATGATAACGATACCTTATGGTTTGAAGACCGTGTTTATGTGCCTAATGATTTGGAGATCAGGAAGTTAATTCTGCAAGAGGCCCATGATTCACCCTATTTGATTCACCCAGGGAATACCAAGATGTATCTGGATTTGAAGGATATTTTCTGGTGGAATGGAATGAAGAAGGATATTGCGGAGTATGTAGCAGTTTGTGATGTATGTCAGAGAGTAAAGGCAGAGCATCAGAAGCCAGCAGGATTGCCACAGCCATTGCCGATACCTGAATGGAAGTGGGATAAGTTAGGCATGGATTTTATTACGGGTTTACCCAGAACTCGTTCAGGCTATGACTCAATATGGGTTGTAGTCGATCGTTTGACGAAGGTAGCTCATTTCATTCCAGTGAAGACTACCTATACCAGTGCAAAGTTGGCTAAGATATACATGACCAGAATTGTATGTCTGCATGGAGTTCCAAGGAGCATTGTATCGGATAGAGGAACCCAATTTACCTCAAATTTCTGGAATCAGTTGCATGAAACTTTGGGTACCAGACTGGAGTTTAGTACAGCTTTCCATCCGCAGACAGATGGACAGACTGAGAGAGTCAACCAGATTTTGGAGCATATGCTGAGAGCTTGTGCGCTAGATTATGGATCTAGTTGGGACGAGAATTTGCCATATGCAGAGTTCTTTTACAACAACAGTTATCAATCCAGTTTGAAGATGGCCCCTTTCGAAGCCTTGTACGGAAGGAGGTGCAGGACCCCATTGTCGTCGGATGAAGTTGGAGACTGCCAGTTGTTTGGACCAGATCTGATTAAGGAGTCTGAACAGAAAGTGAAATTGATTCGCGATAGGCTCAAGGTAGCTTAATCCAGGCAGAAGAGCTACGCAGATTCTAAATGCAAGGAGACAGTTTATGAAGTCAGAGACCGAGTTTATCTTCGAGTATCTCCCCTTCGAGGAGTTAAGCGCTTTGGAGTTAAGGGAAAATTAGCGCCACATTTTGTAGGACCATACAAAGTATTGGAGCGTATGGGAGAAGTAGCCTACAAGTTGGAATTTCCCGAAGGATTGTCAGGAGTTCACGACGTGTTCCACGTTTCCCAGTTGAAGAAGTGCCACGCCGAGATGGCTAATATACCGTTGAGAGATACAGTGCCACTAGAAGCGATTCAGTTGGACAGTGATTTGACCTATGAGGAGAAACCAGTCAAGATTTTAGAGTATGTCAGTCAGTCACCCGCAGCAAGGTTATCAAGTTTGGCAAAGTTCAGTGGAGCCACCACCCGAAAGATGAAGCCACCTGGGAACGAGAGGAAGATTTGCTGAAGGACCACCCTCAACTATTTTCTAGCCAACCCGAATCTTGAGGGCGAGATTCATCTTAAGGGGGGTAGGTTTGTAACATCCCAAATTTTCAATTTGGAATGTTATACACTAGATCATCATTGCATATCATATTTCATTGCATTTTGGTTGATCCTAGAAATTCTACGCAACTCAAGGACCCTCGGAGAGAGTTGGGGATTTCGTTATTTTCATATTTGAGTTTTCTCAAATTTTGAAAATAGGATCGTTTGATTTTATTTATTTCATCTTCAATTATTTCTATTATGAAATTATTAGAGAGGGAATAAAATGACTTTCCCAAAATAAAGAAATATTGAAGGTCTAATAAAAAATCAAATAAGATTTTATTTTGGTTTTATTTGCTATTTTATTTGAATTTAGGAAAAATTGCACATTTTCAAAAATTGCATTTAGAGCTAAAAAAATGTTCATCCTGTTCTAAATATTTTATTTAGACGTATAAAAATTGTTTTGGCATTTTTAGAATTTTACTTATTTTTCTAGAATATTTTTTAGTCGCAGCGAAACTGTTTTTTAAAAAAAAGACCCCGCGCCCGACTGGGCCAAGGGCCCAGCCGAGCGGGCCGGCCCAGCCAACCGCCGCCGCCTCTCGCCAGTTGGGAAAGAGTCCCGACCAGCGCCGCCGCCGCCCGAGTCCGGGGAGGACTCCGCCTCCCGAGGCCGACCCCTCCCCCAAGTCGCCTCTCCCCGCCCCTTTATAACCCCCCCCCCTGCAGCCCACACCGCCGCCGCCCGGAGCCGCCGCCCCGCCGCCTCACGCCACCCCCCGCCCTGCCGGAGTCTCGCCGGAGCGCCGCCGCCGAGGTAGCCGCCGGCCGGTTTTTGAGAAAAAGCCGTTTCGGTTTTTTTGAAAACCCTAGTTTTCGTTTTTTTAAATAGATCGGTTTTTCTCTGGTTTATTTATTTAGCGAGCATTCGCTCGTCCGTTCATTTTAACAAACGCGTTTTTCGTTTAGTTCCTATTAACGAACGTTCGTTCATTAACATGTTCGTCGTTTTTTTTTCTTCGGATTAAATCCGCGATTTTTCTGATCGCGATTTCTGATCCGATGTTCGTTTTAGTTTAACTTTTCGCTCGATTATCGGAATCAGGCGATTCAAGCGCCTGGAGTTTCGTCTCGAAACCTTCTTTCCATTTAACCAACTCAAACAAGTTTTTGCCTCAGTAAAAAATTTCCCTAGTTTCAGATTAGTAAATGAAGCTTTTTCTTTTGTCGTTTGTGTTTCGTTGCTTCGTTCGATTTGGTTCTTTTTGCCAACCGGAGTTCTTAAGTTGAACTTTCTGGTTAGTTCTCTTATTCGAGTTTTACCTGTGCATTAGATGAGTACTTATTGTATGCTTGTTTGTTTGCGATAGAGTACCCGGAGTGCGTCGCTTGCTACTTCGAATGGCTAGGTTTTGCGGATCATCAGCAAGGCAAGTAACACTTTGATCATACCTCCTATTAACCAGTTTTATTGCATTAGATCAATCCTCACACATTGCGTGATTAGGACCTAATTAAATTGTGGGTTTGGGAAGTAGTTGAGGTAGAACCTATTACCTGTTTATTATCAAACCTTTGGGAGTTACTTCTACGTTGCTTATTATGCTATGCTATGCTAGTAGACGTGGATTGGGTGAGTGTATCCATGACTGATGTGAGATTGTTAAATTAATGGTTTATCTAAGGTGGCAACTTAAATACACATCTGGGTGGATTGAGGCACCTGGGTATTCCAGCGAATGCATGTTTTCTTTTGGACCGCCACCCAGGCTCAAAGGGATCATGAGATTATTCATGCTAGGAACTTCCGTGTGCAGCCACAAGCTACTATGGGATCTAGCATAGTTGACTAAGTCGTGCGAACTCTTACAGTGGTAGACTAGAAGATGTAGGGGATGTAGGTTGGTACGGTCTACCCGATCGTAAGGTGCTAGCGCTTCTAAAAGACTATGTCTCGGTCATCCGTTTCTCAAACACCATGTAGTGCGAGAATTCCAACGGAGGAGATTGAGTCTTGTGGATAAAAGTGTGCAAACCTCTGCAGAGTGTATAAACTAATCATGGTTAGCCGTGTCCCTGGTTATGGACATCTTGAGTATCTAGTACTTGGATTATCATGTGAATCTCATCATGTTACTCTAAAATTAATTTTGTTGGGTTTCTAATGATGATGCTTAATTGGGATTGAGAATGCTGTCAACCATTCTCAATGTTTAACAACTACCATGATAGTTAAAAATTTATTCCTTTGTAGTAGGGAAAAATTGGCTTTACGCAAAAACTGTAACCATAGAGCTTTCCACCAGCCAAATATGCATATAGAATAGCCTTATTCTTTTATCATTCTCTATGTGTTACATTGCCAGCATATTCCATGTGCTGACCCGTTTTGGGCTGCAACGTTAATGTTGCAGACTTTTTCAGACGACGAGTAAGGTGTTTTTAGGTCGTGGTTCTATACTCAGTGATGTCGTTGGAGTTGATGGACTCACTTATCTTCCAAGCCTTCCGATGTTATCGTTATTAGATGGCCTTAAGCCATATTTATTGTAATAAGTTCTCTTTTGAGACACTCGATGTAATAAGTGTGTGATTGCTACTCTATTATAAATCCTTCAAGTATTGTGTCGTGTCAGCATTACTGATCCAGGGATGACACCGGAGCATAGAGATTGGACCGTTTGAGGTCTGGTCACTACAAGTAGCCGGTGGAGTAGCGCGTGGTGGAGGCTGGATAAACAGGAGCTCGTGGAGGCTGGAGGAGGTCGACGGTGGAGATGAACAGTATCCCGTGGAGTCCTGTTTTGCGGTACGCCACACCCCTCCCGATGAACAGGACCCCTGTTTCGACCGTAGGAGGTCTGTTTCATCCGTTTTGTGGTACGCAACACCCCTCCCGATCAACAGGAGCCCCGTTTCCTCCGTTTTGCGGTACACCACACCCTTCCCAATCAACAGGACCCCCGTTTCGACCATAGGAGGTCTGTTTCCTCCATTCTGCGGTACGTCAGGCCTCGTTTCCATCGCCTATTCCGTCCAAGCCCTCCCGATGAACACGACCACGCATTCCGTTCCGACCCAGACGGTTGGCTCCCACGTGTTCCGTTGCCTCCTGATGAACACGACGCATTCCGTTGCCTCCCGATGAACACGACGCATTCCGTTTCCTCCCCATGAACGCGACACATTCCGTTGCCTCCCCATGAACACGACGCATTCCGTTGCCTCCCCATGAACACGATGACGGCGTTGTTTCTCCGTTCCGACCCAGCCATGTACACGAGCCCTGGTCGTACGTATGCGCGAGTAGGCGTTCGAGACCCTGCCCGTATGTACACATACGTGGCCATATTTTCTTTCTTGCACCCTGGCCGCTGTTCGTACGTGTACATGCTATGTGCGTGCCTCTACTACGACACGTGTGCGCCTCTACATCGACCAGTATGTACGTACACATTCGCGACCGGAATGACAATGCTATGTACTCTTCGACCAGGTGGGTCCCGACTGTCAGGCACTTCCTTGCCTGTGAAGATGTAGCTGGTGGGTCCCAGCAGTCAGGGGGGCGAATCGTTTTTTTTTTCAGACGCACTTCCTTGCGTGCGAAGGTGTAGCTGTTGGGTCCCAGCAGTCAGGGGGCGAATCGTTTTTTTTGCCCGGACGCACTTCCTTGTGTGCGAAGGTGTAGCTGGTGGGTCCCAGCAGTCGGGGGGCAAATCGTTTTTTTTGGACGCACTTCCTTGCGTGCGAAGATGTAGCTGGTAGGTCCCAATAGTCAGGGGGGCGAATCGGTTTTTTTTCGGACGCACTTCCTTGTGCGCGAAGATGTGGCTCGTGGGTCCTAGCAGTCAGGGGGCGAATCATTTTTTTCGTGAAATACAGTGGCCCATCTGGTGGGTCCCCGCTGTGAGGTGGAGGAATAATTATTTTGCGCGTAATAAGGAGGCACTTCCTTGCGGCCGCCGTGGACCCAGCTGTCAGCCTCTCCACGTATAGTCCATGTCCGATGGAAGTCGTTCCTTGACCATGTTGACCATGCCGTGCCGAGAGCACCAGGGCGGTGGACGACGGCGAGGCCTAGGAAGGGGAAGACGCGGAGCCGGGGAAGATACGGCAGTGGTTGCACACGCGGAGAGGAGTATGAGGGTTCACTGGTTCGGCTGCACTGCCGTCGCTGCGGAATAATAGGGAGTGTGGGTGAGTGGAGGGATGGCCTGGCCAACGGTGGGAGTAGTAGGGGGCGGTGAGGCCTCCGCGGAAGCACAGTCGGCCACAGGAGGCAGGAGCAGGCGGCACGACCGGCGCTGCTTTGGGCGGCTGGAGCAAGAAGACCAGAGGTTGAAGAAGCACGACGGCCATTGGATGGACATCGTACGGTCACTGCAGCTAGAATCGTTTATATTGACTAAGTTGACAAAGCCCTTGGTACGTCAACTTAGTAGGCCCACAGGTCAGCTTCCGAAACGGTGCGCCCCAGATGTCAGGGGGAGGAATCATTTTTTGGGCGGGTGAAGCTAGAATATCCGAGATTGAAGAAGAAGCACGGCATCCGTTGGATGGACATCCAACGGCCACTGCTGCTAGAACCGTGTGTTGGCTATAAGTTGACAAAGCCTTGCATACGTGTCAACTCTGTTTTTTTAGGGGACGCATCAACTTAGTAAGGCCAGAAGTGTGTGGCAGAGAACTTATAGCCCATTTGAGATTTGTAAGAATGTGTAGCCCATTTTTGAATTCTAATGGAATTTACTATAGCCCATTTACAGTTTGTCAAAAGTATTGCCCATTTCAACCAACCGTTCAAAACAGAATTCAATAAAATTGTCAGGACCCCGATTCCAAGTCACATCGATCTAGCCGGTAACACCTCATATCACTTTGCGGCCTCACGCATGGTATTCCCACGGGTGTCGCCTTACCATGGCCCGAGACCGTTTGCGCCTTTTGGCTCATGTATATGATAGTGTCGCTAGCATCCATATGACAGGGAACTCGGGCCGACATGGCTAGTCGTGAACCCAAAGCGGCACTAACCTATGGGGACAGGCATACATGAATCAACTTCGAGCTTGTCGGTCAGCAGCGTGTGAATCCGGGCTGTAGCACTAGGCTAATAGGACTCCGGTAACCCGGGCTGTAGCAGGCTAGGCAGGACTCCGGATGTCACCGCGTGACATTTCCCCGAAGGGACAGACACGGGAACGAAATGAAACACATGTGGGCCAGTCAAGTGTCCTGAGCAGTAGTGTTGGGCTAGCAGGACTCTGGTGAACCGGGCTGTAGCGGACTACTATGGCTCAAGGAAGCACTAGAGTACATTTCCCCATAAGAGAGGCTGCCAAGGATAAACGACTAGATTGTCGGATCCCACACATACCAAGCATTTCAATCATACACACAATATGCCCGATATGTGCAAATACAATATGGCATCACAACATAACTCTACGACTCAAGTATTTATTCATTAGGCTCCGAGGAGCGAGATATTACAAACATGGGTCTCATGACCCAACAATCATAGCATACAAATGAAAGCACATGCGGAAGCTTAACATGTCTGAGTACAGACATCTATAAATGAAAAAGGCTAAGAAGCCTGACTATCTACCAGATCCTGCCGAGGGCACAAGATCATAGCTGAGGTATCAAGCTAAACGTCGAAGTCCACACAGAACTACTAGTGAGACTGACGTCTCTCTGCAAAACATAAAATAGGCAACCGTGAGTACAAATGTACCCAGCAAGACTTACATCAGAACTATCTACATATGCATCGGTATAAATAAAGGGAGTGGTGGAGTTTAACTACAGCAAGCCAGCTTTGACTCAGTGGCTAACCTGAACTACGACTGCAAGCAACTCTTTTGAGGTGGCGCACACGAGTCCACATATTCACCATATCAATACACCACTATGGATCCGCTCCCGTCTCCCTACGAGAAGGCCATCCATAGCACTCACACTTATCTTGCGAGTTTTAGAGTATCCACTTTCACTTGTCTATGAACTGTTATAGGCAACCCAGAAGTCCTTTACCGCGAACACAGCTATTCGAATAGATCATTTATAACCCAGTAGGGGTGTACTTCTACACACACGCTCTCGCCACTTACCACCATGTACACGTCGTGTATCTCGGCAACCTTCAAGCGGAAGCCTGGCGAGGGAGTCGGCCACGACCTGACTAACCACACAAGTCCCTAGTCTAGGTTTATTGCCTATTCGGGTTCC
Organism: Triticum aestivum; assembly: GCF_018294505.1. Classification (NCBI taxonomy): domain Eukaryota; kingdom Viridiplantae; phylum Streptophyta; class Magnoliopsida; order Poales; family Poaceae; genus Triticum; species Triticum aestivum. The sequence goes on along the minus strand of NC_057812.1, from coordinate 503,222,808 downwards.
ATCCGCAAGGAGATCCGGCTGGAGTTTCGCTCACAGCCCCAAACGATGTGTGCAGGGTTCTCGAGACACCAAACGGGCGCCCGATACACCGTGCCATGGTGTATCTACCGCATCATAGCCCACCCCTAGGGTCAGCGCTACACACGGCCGCCAACACATATCCTACAAACACCAGAAACTAGTTGCAACTCCTGGACAGAGGGCAAGGCAGTTAATAAGTCGAGAGGGTCCATTGGTTTCAGGCCCAATGCGTGGTAGTAACTGTTTCATGGATCACAAACGCAGAACTCAGTTCCTGAGGACGGCTTCAATGAGACAACCCACCATGTACTCCTACATGGCCTCTCACCGCTACCTTTACCAAATCGTGTTCACACACTTAGCTCACACACAGTAGGACATGTTCATCACCATTCCAATTCATTCCCGATGAATCAGACCCGACTCAACTCTAAGCAGCAGCAGGCATGACAACAAGCATGAATGAGTAGGCACATCAGGGCTCAAACAACTCCTACTCATGCTAGTGGGTTTCATCTATTTACTGTGGCAATGACAGGTCATGCAGAGGATAAGGGGTTCAACTACCGCAGCAAGTAACAGTTGAATCGTTGTTGTCCTAATGCAGTAAAAGAGAGCAGGAGCGAGAGAGTGGGATTGTATCGGAATGAACAAGGGGGTTTTGCTTGCCTCACACTTCCGAAGATAGTATAGTTCTCCATCGGTGTCATCGATCACATCATCGAACCAACGTCTATTGAGAGGGGACAATTACCGGCAATAGAGAGGAAACACAATCAATGCAATGCAACAATATGATGCATGAATGTGACATGGCAATATGTTGTGATTTGAGCTAATGCAGCTAGCAACGATTTAAATGGAGTTGGTTTGAACACTAGATTCAAATTTGAACTCCACATGAGGCATTTCAAATACCATTGATTCAAATTGTCATATACGATGGCTGTAAGTTGTTCAAACATGCATGAGAATGCCATAAACAGATTCTTCATATTTTTTTGATAATTTTTCATATATAAATTATTTCATCTGGAGTTACAGTTGAATTTCTATGATTTTTGGAAGTTTAGGGGATTTTCTGAAAATAAATAAATCATTTAGATCTATTTAAAATACAGAAAAGCAGTTACTGCGTCAGCCTTGCATCATGCTGACGTCATCTGCTCAACAGACGCGGTCCAGGTCAAACCTGACCAGTGGGACCCGTGTGTCAGTGACTAACTAAACTAACCTAGGTTAAAATAATTAAGTTTAAACCTAAACTAGATTAATTAGCCGGGCTGGGCCCGCATGTCAGTAGCTAAGCTAAATTAGATAGGTTTAGTTAATCCTAATCTAGGTTAGTTAGCAGGGCGGCCCCACCTGTCATTGAGCCAGGGGAGGTCAAACCCCTTGGTCAACTGGGGCTAACGCGCCGGCATTTAGCCGCCGGCGGCAGCAGACGTGGCGGAGGGCGCGGGATTGCTCCTCTGGCGCCCAATCGAGCAGCGGAGGGCAAGCGCGGGGAGCTAGGGCTCGCCCGCATCCAGGGCGGCATGCGGCAGCAGTGGGGACGGCCGGAGTCGACGGCACCGACGAGCGGAGCGGCGCCGGAGTTCGGACGTCGACAGACTTGACGCCGTAGGGCATGGCAGGAGCAACGGGTGGTTGCTACGGCTGGGCTGGGCTGTCCACTGGGCCAGCCAGGTAAGCCAAGGTAAAACTCTCTCTCTTCTCTGTTTTCTATTTTCTCTTCTGCAATTTGTTTTGGGTTTAGTTTTAACACCAAACCATTTTATAAAACCCTAAAAATAATTATGTGGCTAGAACTAAAATATACAAAACCACATAAAATGTTCCAGAATTATTGGACATATATTAGTTATATATAATATATATCCAATGCAAATAGTTATTGAATTAATTCAAAGGCCCAAAATAAATATTTCTGAGACTCCAAAAATATTGGTTTGAGTTTTACCTCTTGCCAATATTTTTATAGCTTGACAGGAACATTTTCTTGGGTTTATTTGAAACCATTTTTAATGTTGATCATTTTTGTAAAAGACTTCTGAGGCTTCCCACTTTCCCCAATTCAACTTTCATAATTTTAAACATCATGCAAGAAGATTGATGCAAGGACAAGCAGTGACTAGCTAGGGATGTGACAAAAATTTCCCACATTTTGATGGGATCCGAAATATTTTTATCCTGAAATTTCTAGTCAGATTAAATACAATTTCAATATAAATTTATATTACGTAAAAATCTAACGAAACATTGCGCTCGCAACAATTAATGAAATTAAAATTTTCAATATCCAAAAATAATATTTTGTAAAGTAATCACGTGTTGGGTGCATTTTTTTTATAGTTACTGCCCAGTTTTTATAATTACATCCCATTTATTATTTCATAAAGCCCACTTTCTTGTTAAGCCTAATGCATCCCTCCTAGGAAAGATTTACAGCCCGGCAGGGCGGAGAATAACAACTTGACCTTGCCTGGGTATTCCTAAAAAAAGTATAGCTAGGCTACCCATTTTCAGCTTGAAAAAAATTAATATCTGGGTTGGATATCTGGCATGGGCTAGACGGGCCATAGCCCGCCCAGTTAATACCCGCAGCGATGTTTTCGTTGTTGTTCAGAGGAGAAAAATTAATATTTGGGCTAAACATCGAAAAACTCTGCAGTGCTCACACCTCAAAAACACAAATACTGCTCGAGCTGCTTGGTCCCAGCTGTCGGCCGCTTCTTGTGCAATTCTCTCGTTTATTGAGTACTCCCTCCTTTCCGGTTTATAAGGCTCAACTAAAAAATCTCACCAACCAAGGTAGATGATGAGTGGTGGAATATTTTTTGTAGTTTGCAAAAGCACCCAATTAATGCTCTTGTTTTCCTCAAAAAATTATGTTTACGAATGCATTAATTGCAATGCATGCATGCATAAAGTGCATGCATTGGTCAGTTTTCTCTTAATACTTGCATGCAATGATTTAATGCACATTGAAGTCTGAACATGTGATGGGGAACAACCAAATTGAGCCTTATAAAATGGAAAAACTAAAATTTTGAGATAAGCCCTATAAACTGAAAAGGAGGGAGTACTACATAGGTTGACAATGGTGTGGGACCGTGATGTCAAGAAACCAGGAGGAAGCAAAATAAATTATAGTTATATATATAATAAGGAGGCACTTGTGTACGTGAGGCTATGGACCTGGTGGGTCCCCATTGTCATCCTCTCCAAGTAAAGTCATCCCTCGCCCGCGCGCGCTTTCTGCCCGAAACAGTCAGCGCCGCCCGCCCCGCTTCCCGGTGCAGGCGATTGCTCCGCCTTCAAATGACACAAGTGCCATCCGTCCGTCCATCTGCCGCCCACATTAATGATACACGGTTGCCGAGGCGGCTACTCCAGCGCCACACATTCGTCCCTCCGCCCGCCCACCATTGCTATATAAATTGTTGCGCCGGCAATAGCCGTAGTCATCCGCATCCGTTCCCTTTCTCCTGTCCACACCACTACTGCCCACCATGGCTTCCTCGCGCTCCAGCGCTCTTTGGGACGAGCCGACGATGGACCACAAGGAGATGGCAGCCATTGTTGCTGACCGGCTGGCCGGCAGGCAGCCGGAGGACGACGATGTCCCAATGGAGAACATGGTAGTCGACGATCCGGCGCCAACCCCCTCCTCCGCGCCATCCTCGCTGGTGCATTGCACCATGACCATCGGCGAGGCTCGTGCCCAATATATGGACAGGGTGAGGCAGATGCGTGAGGAGCAGTTCCGGGAGGCGCAGGCCAACGCCGCCTACAACCACCATCTCCTCCAGGAGCACCTGCAGGCAGAGGAGCAGATCACCGCGGAGCGGGCGGAGCAGGAGGCGTTGCTCGACTCGTACCGCTCCGCCCACAAGGGCCGCCTCGAGCACTGGCGGTACCGCATGCAGGTGGCGGAGGTTGAGGCCGCCTACAAAGAGGCTAGCAAAGAGGGCGATGAAGTGGGCGAGGCGCTGTTTAGTGATACGTCTCCAACGTATCTATAATTTTTGATTGCTCCATGCTATATTATCTAATGTTTTGGACATTATTGGGCTTTATTATCCACTTTTATATATTATTTTTGGGACTAACCTATTAACCGGAGGCCTAGCCCAGAATTGCTGTTTTTTTGCCTATTTCAGTGTTTCGGAGAAACCGAATATCAAACGGAGTCCAAACGGAATGAAACCTTCGGAAACGTGATTTTCTCATCAGATAAGACCTAGGAGACTTGGACCCTCCGTCAAGAAATCCACGAGGCGGTCACGAGGGTGGAGGGCGCCCCCCCTAGGGCGCGCCCCTGCCTCATGGGCACCTCGAAGCTCCACCGATTTACTCCTTCCTCCTATATATACCTACGTACCCCCAAACGATCGGGGACGGAGCCAAAAACCTAATTCCACCGCCGCAACTTTCTGTATCCACGAGATCCCATCTTGGGGCCTGTTCCGGAGCTCTGCCGGAGGGGGCATCGATCACGGAGGGCTTCTACATCATCATCCAAGCCCCTCCGATGAAGTGTGAGTAGTTTACTTCAGACCTACGGGTCCATAGTTAGTAGCTAGATGGCTTCTTCTCTCTTTTTGGATCTCAATACAGTGTTCTCCCCCTCTCTTGTGGAGATCTATTCAATGTAATCTTATTTTTGCGATGTGTTTGTTGAGACCAATGAATTGTGGGTTTATGATTCAGTCTATCAATGAATAATATTTGAATCTTCTCTGAATTCTTTTATGTATGATTGGTTATCTTTGCAAGTCTCTTCGAATTATCAGTTTGGTTTGGCCTACTAGATTGGTTGTTCTTGCCATGGGAGAAGTGCTTAGCTTTGGGTTTGATCTTGCGGTGTCCTTTCCCAGTGACAGAAGGGGCAGCAAGGCACGTATTGTATTGTTGCCATCAAGGATAACAAGATGGGGTTTTTATCATATTGCATGAAACTATCCCTCTACATCATGTCATCTTGCTTAAGGCGTTACTCTGTTTTTAACTTAATACTCTAGATGCATGCTGGATAGCAGTCGATGAGTGGAGTAATAGTAGTAGATGCAGGCAGGAGTCGGTCTACTTGTCTCAGACGTGATGCCTATATACATGAACATACCTAGATATTCTCATAACTATGCTCAATTCTGTCAATTGCTCAACAGTAATTTGTTCACCCACCGTAGAATACTTATGCTCTTGAGAGAAGCCACTAGTGAAACCTATGGCCCTCGGGTCTCTTTCTCATCATATCAATCTCCATCACTTTATTATTACTTTGCTTTTTTACTTTGCCTTTTACTTTTTACTTTGCATCTCTATACCATAAATACCAAAAATACTATTTATCATCTCTATCAGATCTCACTTTCGTAAGTGACCGTGAAGGGATTGACAACCCCTAAGCGTGTTGGTTGCGTTGAGCTATTGTTTTTGTGTAGGTACTAGGGACTCACGCATAGCCTCCTACTGGATTGATACCTTGGTTCTCAAAAACTAAGGGAAATACTTATGCTACTTTGCTGCATCATCCTCTCCTCTTCGGGGAACTCCAACGCAGTGCTTGAGAGGTAGCAAGAAGAATTTTTGGCACCGTTGCCGGGGAGTCTGCGCAAAAGTCAACATACCAAGTACCCATCACAGTCCCTATCTCCCACATTACATTATTTGCCATTTGCCTCTCGTTTTCCTCTCCCCCCACTTCACCCTTGCCGTTTTATTCGCCCTGTCTCTCTATCCTCCTTTTCTTTCTCTATTTGCCTCTTTTTGCCCGTTTGCGTTTTGTTTGCTCATGTGTTCGATTGCTTGTTTGTCGCGATGGCTCAAGATAATACCAAATTGTGTGACTTCACCAATACCAACAATAATGATTTCCTTAGCACTCTGATTGCTCCTCTTACTGATGCTGAATCTTGTGAAATTAATGTTGCCTTGCTGAATCTTGTCATGAAAGATCCGTTTTCCGGCCTTCCTAGTGAAGATGCCGCTACCCATCTTAATAGCTTCATTGATTTGTGTGACATGCAAAAGAAGAAAGATGTCGATAATGATATTGTTAAATTTAAGCTATTTCCTTTTTCGCTTAGAGATCGTGCTAAAGCTTGGTTTTCATCTTTGCCTAAAAATAGTATTTTCGCAAAGATGCTTTTATCTCTAAGTATTTTCCTCCCGCTAAGATCATCTCTCTTAGAAACGATATTATGAATTTTAAGCAACTTGATAATGAACATGTTGCACAAGCTTGGGAGAGAATGAAATTAATGATACGTAATTGCCCTACTCATGGTTTGAATTTGTGGATGATTATACAAAAATTTTATGCCGGATTGAATTTTGCTTCTAGAAATCTTTTAGATTCGGCCGCGGGAGGCACTTTTATGGAAATCACTTTAGGATATGCTACTAAACTCCTAGATAATATTATGGTTAATTATTCTCAATGGCACACTTAAAGATCAACTAATAAAAAAGTGCATGCGATAGAAGAAATTAATGTTTTGAGTGGAAAGATGGATGAACTTATGAAATTATTTGCTACTAAGAGTGTTTCATCTGATCCTAATGATATGCTTTGTCTATTTTGATTGAGAATAATAATGAATCTATGCATGTGAATTTTTTTGGTAGGAATAATTTTGGTAACAACGCGTATAGAGGGAATTTTAATCCTAGGCCTTATCCTAGTAATCCATCTAATAATTATGGAAATTCCTACAACAACTATTATGGAAATTTTAGTAAGATGCCCTCTGAATTTGAGAGTAGTGTTAAAGAGTTTATGAATTCACAAAAGAATTTTAATACTTTGCTTGAAGAGAAATTGCTTAAAGTTGATGATTTGGCTAGGAACGTTGATAGAATTTCTCTTGAGGTTGATTCTTTACAGCTTAGATCTATTCCTCCTAAGCATGATATCAATGAGTCTTTCAAAGCCATGAGAATTTCCATTGATGAGTGCAAGGAAAGAACCGCTAGGATGCGTGCTATGAAAGATGCCTTTATTAAAGCGTGTTCTTCCAATTCCTATGAAAATAAAGATGAAGATCTAAAAGTTATTGATGTGTCCCCTATTAAATCTTTGTTTTGCAATATTAATCTTGATAATGATGGGACTGAATATTATCCACCTTTACCTAGAAGGCGTTCTAAAAATTTGGAGTATTTAGATCTTGATGATGAAATTGATAAAAGTGGGATTAAAAGAAATAAAACCCTAGATGATGCTAAACCCACTATGTTGGATTTCAAGGAATTTAATTATGAAAATTGCTCTTTAATTGATTGTATTTCCTTGTTGCAATATGTGCTAAAATCTCCTCAAGCTTATAGTCAAAATAAAGGCTTTACCGAACATATCGTTGATGCCTTGATGCAATCTTATGAAGAAAAACTTGAGTTGAAAGTTTCTATCCCTAGAAAACTTTATGATGAGTGGGAACCTACTACTAAAATTAAAATTAAATATTATGAGTTTTATGCTTTGTGTGATTTCGGTGCTAGTGTCTCTACTATTCCCAAAACTTTGTGTGATTTGCTAGATTTCCGTGATTTTGATGATTGCTCTCTAAACTTGCATCTTGCGGATTCCACTATTAAGAAACCTATGGGAAGAATTAATGATGTTCTTATTGTTTCAAATAAGAATTATGTGCCCATAGATTTTATCATTCTTGATATAGATTGCAATCCTTCTTGCCCTATTATTCTCGGTAGACCTTTCCTTAGAACGGTTGGTGCAATTATTGATATGAAGGAAGGGAATATTAGGTTTCAATTTCCATTAAAAAGGGAATGGAACACTTCCCTAGAAAGAAAATAAAATTACCATATGAATCTATCATGAGAGCCACTTATGGATTGCCTACCAAAGATGGCAATACCTAGATCTATTCTTGCTTGTTATGCCTAGCTAGGGGCGTAAACCATAGCGCTTGTTGGGAGGCAACCCAATTTTATTTTTATTCCTTGCTTTTTGCTCCTGTTTAGTAATAAATAAATTATTTAGCCTATGTTTTGGTTGTGTTTTTTGTGTTTAATTAGTGTTTGTGCCAAGTAGAACCGCTGGGAAGACTTGGGGAAAGTCTTGTTGAACTTGCTGCAAAAAACAGAAACTTTAGTGCTCACGAGAACTGCTGTAATTTTTATTTGGAAAGTGATATTTGGTTAATTCTTTTTCCAGATGATTAATAGATAAATTCCCCACGTCAAGCAATTTATTTTAGAATTTTTGGGGTTCCAGATCTTGTCCTAGCTACAGATTACTACAGACTATTCTGTTTTGACAGATTCTGTTTTTCGTGTGTTGTTTGCATATTTTGATGAATCTATGGCTAGTAAAATAGTTTATAATCCATAGAGAAGTTGGAATACAGTATGTTTAACACCAATATAAATAAATAATTAGTACATTACAGTACCTTGAAGTGGTCTTTTGTTTTCTTTCGCTAACGGAGCTCACGAGATTTTCTACTTTAAGTTTTGTGTTGTGAAGTTTTCAAGTTTTGGGTAAAGATTTGATGGATTATGGAACAAGGAGCGGCAAGAGCCTAAGCTTGGGGATGCCCATGGCACCCCCAAGATAATCTAAGGACACCTAAAAGCCAAAGCTTGGGGATGCCCCGGAAGGCATCCCCTCTTTCGTCTACTTCTATCGGTAACTTTACTTGGAGCTATATTTTTATTCACCGCATGATATGTGTTTTGCTTGGAGCGTATTTTATGATTTGAGTCTTTGCTTGTTAGTCTACCACAATCATCCTTGCTGTACACACCTTTTGAGAGAGCCATACATAATTTGGAATTTGATAGAATACTCTATGTGCTTCACTTATATCTTTTGAGCTTTATAGATTTGCTCTAGTGCTTCAGTTATATATTTTAGAGCACGGTGGTGGATTTGTTTTATAGAAACTATTGATCTCTCATGATTCACTTGGATTATTTTGAGAGTCTTAATAGCATGGTAATTTGCTTAAAATCCTAATATGCTTGTTATGCAAGATTAATAATAAAACTTTCTTATGAGTGTGTTGAATACTAAGAAAAGTTTGATGATTGATGATTGTTTTGAGATATGGAGGTAATAATATCAAAGTCGTGCTAGTTGAGTAGTTGTGAAATTGAGAAATACTTGTGTTGAGGTTTGCAAGTCCCGTAGCATGCACGTATGGTAAACGTTATGCAACAAATTTGAAACATGAGGTGTTATTTGATTGTCCTCCTTATGAGTGGCGGCCGGGGACGAGCGATGGTCTTTTCCTACCAATCTATCCCCCTAGGAGCATGCGCGTAGTGCCGAGGTTTTTGATGACTTGTAGATTTTTGCAATAAGTATGTGAGTTCTTTATGACAAATGTTGAGTCCATGGATTATACACCCTCTCACCCTTCCATCCTTGCTAGCCTCTTCGGTACCGTGCATTGCCCTTTCTCACATTGAGAGTTGGCGCAAACTTCGCCGGTGCATCCAAACCCCGTGATATGATACTCTCTTTCACACATAAACCTCCCTATATCTTCCTCAAAACAGCCACCATACCTACCTATTATGGCATTTCCATAGCCATTCCGAGATATATTGTCATGCGACTTTCCATCATTCCGTTCATCATGACACATTCATCATTGTCATATTGCTTAGCATGATCATGTAGTTGACATAGTATTTGTCGCAAAGCCACCATTCATAATTCTTTCATACATGTCACTCTTGGTTCATTGCATATCCCGGTACACCGCCAGAGGCATTCATATAGAGTCATCTTTGTTCTAGTATCGAGTTGTAATCATTGAGTTGAAAATAAATAGAAGTGTGATGATCATCATTATTAGAGCATTGTCCCAGGTGAGGAATATAAAAAAAGGCAAAGGCCATAAAAAAAGAAGGCCCAAAAAAAGAGAAAGGCCATAAAAAAAGAAAAGGCCCAAAAAAATGAGAGAAAAAGAGAGAAGGGACAATGTTACTATCCTTTTACCACACTTGTGCTTCAAAGTAGCACCATGATCTTCATAGTAGAGAGTCTCTCATGTTATCACTTTCATATACTAGTGGGAATTTTTCATTATAGAACTTGGCTTGTATATTCCAACAATGGGCCTCCTCAAGTGCCCTAGGTCTTCGTGAGAAAGCAAGTTGGATGCACACCCACTAGTTTCTTTTGTTGAGCTTTCATGCATTTATAGCTCTAGTGCATTCGTTGCATGGCAATCCCTACTCCTTGCATTAACATCAATCAGTGGGCATCTCCATAGCCCATTGATTAGCCTCGTTGATGTGAGACTTTCTCCTTTTTTGTCTTCTCCACATGACCCCCCTCATTATATTCTATTCCACCCATAGTGCTATGTCCATGGCTCGCGCTCATATATTGCGTGAAAGTTTATAGGTTTGAGATTACTAAAGTATGAAACAATTGCTTGGCTTGTCATCGGGGTTGTGCATGATGAGAGCATTCTTGTGTGATGAAAATGAAACATGACTAACCTATATGATTTTGTAGGGATGAACTTTCTTTGGCCATGTTATTTTGAGAATACATAATTGCTTAGTTAGTATGCTTGAAGTATTATCATTTTTATGTCAATATGAACTTTTGTCTTGAATCTTTCGGATCTAAATATTCATAGCACAATTAAGAAGAATTACATTAAAATTATGCCAAGTAGCACTCCCCATCAAAAATTCTTTTTTTATCATTTACCTACTCGAGGATGAGTAGGAATTAAGCTTGGGGATGCTTGATACGTCTCCAACGTATCTATAATTTTTGATTGCTCCATGATATATTATCTACTGTTTTGGACATTATTGGGCTTTATTATCCACTTTTATATATTATTTTTGGGACTAACCTATTAACCGAAGGCCCAGCCCAGAATTGTTGTTTTTTGCCTATTTCAGTGTTTCAGAGAAACAGAATATCAAACAGAGTCCAAACGGGATGAAACCTTCGGAAACGTGATTTTCTCATCAGATAAGACCCAGGAGACTTGGAACCTCCGTCAAGAAAGCCACGAGACAATCACGAGGGTGGAGGGTGCCCCCCTAGGGCGCACCCCCCTGCCTCATGGGCCCCTCGAAGCTCCACCGACGTACTCCTTCCTCCTATATATACCTACGTACCCCCAAACAATCGGGGACGGAGCCAAAAACCTAATTCCACCGCCGCAACTTTCTGTATCCACGAGATCCCATCTTGGGGCCTGTTCCGGAGCTCCGCCAGAGGGGGCATCGATCACGGGGGGCTTCAACATCATCATCCAAGCCCCTCCGATGAAGTGTGAGTAGTTTACTTCAGACCTACGGGTCCATAGTTAGTAGCTAGATGGCTTCTTCTCTCTTTTTGGATCTCAATACAATGTTCTCCCCCTCTCTTGTGGAGATGTATTCGATGTAATCCTCTTTTTGCGGTGTGTTTGTTGAGACCGATGAATTGTGGGTTTATGATCCAGTCTATCTATGAATAATATTTGAATCTTCTCTGAATTCTTTTATGTATGATTGGTTATCTTTGCAAGTCTCTTCGAATTATCAGTTTGGTTTGGCCTACTAGATTGGTTGTTCTTGCCATGGGAGAAGTGCTTAGCTTTGGGTTCGATCTTACGGTGTCCTTTGCCAGTGACAGAAGGGGCAGCAAGGCACGTATTGTATTGTTGCCATCGAGGATAACAAGATGGGGTTTTTATCATATTGCATGAAACTATCCCTCTACATCATGTCATCTTGCTTAAGGTGTTACTCTGTTTTTAACTTAATACTCTAGATGCATGATGGATAGCGGTCGATGAGTGGAGTAGTAGTAGTAGATGCAGGCAGGAATCGGTCTACTTGTCTCGGACGTGATGCCTATATACATGATCATACCTAGATATTCTCATAACTATGCTCAATTCTATCAATTGCTCAACAGTAATTTGTTCAGCCACCGTAGAATACTTATGCTCTTGAGAGAAGCCACTAGTGAAACCTATGGCCCTCGGGTCTCTTTCTCATCATATCAATCTCCATCACTTTATTATTACTTTTCTATTTACTTTGCCTTTTACTTTTTACTTTGCATCTCTATACCAAAAATACCAAAAATATTATTTATCATCTCTATCAGATCTCACTTTCGTAAGTAACCGTGAAGGGATTGACAACCCCTAAGCGCGTTGGTTGCGTTGAGCTATTGTTTTTGTGTAGGTACGAGGGACTCACGCGTAGCCTCCTACTGGATTGATACCTTGGTTCTCAAAAACTAAGGGAAATACTTACGCTACTTTGCTGCATCATCCTCTCCTCTTCGGGGAAATCCAACGCAGTGCTCAAGAGGTAGCATTTGGCGAGACCGAGGACGAGGCAGAGGACAATGCCGGCTCCGATGAGCCCCCGCTCCACTGGCGTCAACGAGGCCCTGCTCCGCCGAGGCCCCTTGACTCCAACAACGAGGCAGAGGACACCACCGGCTCTGCCGGGGCCCCGCCTCGCCAACAATGAGGCAGAGGACATCGCCGGCTCAGCCGAGGCCCCACCCTGCCGGCAACAAGACAGAGGACATCGCCGGCTTCGCTGAGGCCTCGCCCCGCTGCCAACGAGGCCGCGCCACACAGTAAACAAGGAAGAGTAGAACATGGTAGGTCGCCGTCACTCGGGTCCAAGTAAGGCCACCGTTGTTACCCTCCGGTTGAAGCCAAGCTAGGCGGGTTGACCATTGACGGCCGGTTAGCTTCTTGGCGGCGACGTGGAGTCGAAGAGTTGCGCTGGAGAAGAATGCTGCTTCTACTTAACTGTTGGTGCAGTTGGCTGACTGACACGTGGGCCCAACAGGCCACATGTCAGTTATGCAACTACACCTGCAGTTAGGTCACTGAAGCTTCTGTTCGGCTCAGCAGGACACATGTGGGTAGCTTCGGTTAATTAATTATACCTCCAGTGCACCCCTTTTTAGTTGAAGAATGTATGAAATGTAATGAAATCCGACATGTTTATATGAAATCCGACCGTGTATGAATGAATTTATTTCGATTAGTTCGAATTCTTGTATCACTGGCATTGGATGAACATGCAAAACAATACGTACTAGCATTATTCCCAGGGTGATCACCTCGTTTGCAGCAGTTTCACATGTACTCCCTCCGGTCCTTTCTAGTCTGCATACAAGTTTTGTCTACAGTCAAAGTATCTCTACTTTGACCAATCTTATACAAAAAAAGTATGCACTTTCACAATGTGCGAAGTAAAAAGGAACAGAAGGAGTACAAAGAGTTTGAGCAGCTTTTTAGCGTTTCTATACATTGCAATCAAACACACAGGCCTGGCAATTCATAGAGAACATTCAAAACAATCGATGATTATGCATCTCAGCGACTCACATGTCAGAGGCAATATTTACTTCACAACTAAAGAATAAAGAAAAAATTGATCGACGCTGCTGACAGCAAAGGGCGTCCCATTCGAAAATATCAAACGCATGTCTTGCTAAAATCAATGAGCAAAATTTGACAAGGTTGTCCCATTCCAAAATATCAAATGCCTATGATTGTGGAATGGGCAGGGTTTGCCATCAGTTCGGACATTGACATGGCACCTCATGCTAAATAAACCAGCTGTTCTTTTTGTGCAGTTCCACCAAAATCAACCAAATTCGCGCGTAGCTTGTATGATTTCGCCCTTATATGTTGCAACGCCTTGAACTTATCGGCACCTCCTTTCTTGTGGTGGAAATGAATGATTCGATGTATTCATGAACATTTTGTGCAGTTCCCATTGAAATCAAGCTGAGCACCCCTGTTTGCACAAATACAAAAAAGTGATTAGTATAAAGCAAACTGTACTATGAATTGACAGTTTCAACAGGCACATACATGGTCCATGTAGAGCACACTTTTAGAAAAATGGAACTCACCAGAAAGAATCCTAGAACAACATTGTACTCACGCATCACAGCAAAAAAATGGAGATTTGTCAGTCCTTCTGAGCTGAAGTTAGTTTGGTCTTGTGGGGAGTAATGTAACCATCCTTCAACTGCTCCTTCTGATGAGAAGATAGACAGGGCTTCTTCATCCTGGCATAATCGGAACTAGTCACTTCACGTACTCCATATTCTTCTTCAGAGGAAGATGATCCTGTTGTGCAAAGACAAGAGGACTACTAAATGCTAGCATCCCTGTTTGCTCGAAAAAAAGGAAAGGAAATATTTAAAACAGCACAGATGAAGCACTTCTCAAGGACAATACCACTTTTTCATGACAGTATCTAAACAGTAGCACAACACCAATAGAGATGACAAAGCTCAATCATATGGATGAAATCAGTGGGCGAGTACCAACCTTTGTCAGGAGGCTTATTGTGTAGAGCATACAGATGAAGCACTTCTCCGGAACCATCTGTTGCTATCTACGGTGGTGGCCATGCTTACTATATACTCCTCGATTAGTTTAATGTTTCCAACATCTTCTTGTGCAGTTCCACTAAAATATATGGTATCTTCAAAGAAGATCCCTGTTTGCACAAGTTGAGATATTTACATATTACATTAAGAGTGGCATCAAATCGATGGCAAAACAATTGCTCGTTCCAGCCATAGCAATAAATTAAGATGCAAAACTATATCATTACTTGTGTCATCATAGTTCCAGTGCTTCATTACAGCACCGGGAGTTGATTTTTGTTTTTCTTCCGCTTGTTCTTCCCCTTCATCACTTGGTTCAATAACAGACAAGCTTCGCCTTCAATGTAAGATTTGGCATGTCAATTAGGGAGCACAAATATAGTACTAAACTTAATTTTCTGATGAAAGTGGCAAAATATAGGCCAGCAGTTGTGAAATATCCTTATCTTACCTCAATGGGATATTACGGTGCACATACAGATTGGAAGTCTTGTCTCCATTTGTGCAGTTCACTAAAATCAAGCAACATTATCGTACAAGTAGCACAACATATGAAAGCACACTGCAGAATCATGTGAAAGAAGGCTAGTACTGACCTCTCATGATGCGGAATTCAAACAACTCACAAGAAGAAGATCTGAACCAAATTCGCCTTAACGGATAGGAAGTAAGATCTCCTCTTGTGCAGTTCCACTAAGATCAAGCAATCAAGCAACGTTGTCGGTGTGACATTTTGGTTGAACTGCACAAAACACTCTTAAAACAAAAGTGTTTTGTGCAGTGCAACAAAAGGTCACAATGGCAACGAGGTGAAGTAGATAACCCTGTTTACACAGAGGTGCAAAGGAAACAATTAGTGGTCAATAACGGTGGATGACACAGAAGCCAACAAAAAGAAGCATCTACCTTATCTAAATGGGAAAGAAAGCAAGACAGTAGCATTTCTCAAATGGTGGCATTGATTAATATTAACATAGAGATTATATTAACAATAAAATTCGTTAAACATGTAATTTGCTTTTAACTGTGGCATTGCATCAATTTTCCAGCGGCATTATTAGAGGGTGTTTGTTTACAGGGACATTTTGGTGTAGGGACTAAAAAAACTCCGTGTCAGTCCCATCTAAACCAAACAGGAGGGACTTTTAGGGACTAAAAGTGGGCATTTGGGACTAAAGAAAGAAGACCCCGAGGGAGTCTTTTTGGGACTTTTTCCAACAGTTGCCCCTGCCACGCATCGCACCTTGTCTCTATTAGTTCATTACTAGGGGTAACATGGTCTTTTAGCATGTCATTTAATAACCTCTAGTCCATGTTTAGTCCCTGGAACCAAGCAGGTAGGGACTAGGGAGTTTTTAACCAAACAGGGCCTTAGATTAACAACAGCTAATGAGTTGCACGGGACAGTGGACGCACCAGCACCATGTGCATCTACCGATGTACTGTGGTCATGCACAGTCTGTTGCAACAAAGAACAAACAACCAAGGAGCATATTTGTGTTGGTCCCAGTTTTGTTATCTTTAGACACCTTTCCCTATGTGAGCGCAGCAAATCTAGTCCTGCTCAAACTCTACAGCCTTGTCCCTTCCTTTCCTTTTTGAACTAGTACTTTCGCCCCTTCCTTTCCTCTTTGAACCACGTCCTAGATTTATGCGATACAACTTTCCCCACTACTTTCCCCCATTCCTTTCCTCTTTGAACCACGTCCTAGATTCATGCTATACAACTTTCCCCCTTCATTTCCTCTTTGAACCACGTCCTAGATTCATGCTATATACAACTTTTCCCACTACTTTCCCCCACTCCTTTCCTCTTTGAACCATGTCCTAGATTCATGGTATACATGCAGCTAGATCAATGCATGTTGAGTAAGTAAATTATACCTTAAGGTTCTTGGGGAGTGGTTTAGTGGGCGACGGGACGGCGGCGAAGAGGAAGGGGTCGGAGGCCCTCCCGCGCCACCGCTAGGTGGAACGTGAACAGCTGCACCGGTAGTCCCTCGCCGACGGCGACAGCGTTAAGCCTCCTTCCCTTCTCGGCGGACGGATCCTGCCCGCTCTTTGAGCAGCAGTGAGGGGAGAGAGAGGCCAACGAAGTCTTGTTTAGATCTGGAGAGGGCGAGAGAGTGTGAAGAGAGCAACTACAAGCGCTGAGGCTCCAGCGGGAGAGGGCGAGAGAGTGTGAAGAGAGCAACTACAAGCGTTGAGGCTCCAGTGTGTGTATATATATACTGGAGAGAGAGTGTGAAGTGTGCAAACCCTAGAAAACATTTTGACCAGTCAAAGAATCCTCCTGGCACAAATTATGCTCAAGTGTAGTTATCGAACCCGAGACCTCAAGTTTGATGAGCGAACAGGCTAATCAGCTACACAACCCTCCCGTTATGTGCAACGAGAGGGAAATAACCTTTTATACATTCCTGCATTCGTGTGACAAGCATGTTGTGTTTTTTTGTGTGTGGGAGTCATTGGGATTTTAATCATAATCGTGTCATGTGGCTTTGGTGGTAAGACTATCCACAGTGGTGCAGAAATAATGCAGCCTTAGTCACCTTACCTCTCTCCACTTAGTATGTTGAGTCCCACTAGTCAGAGGGTGAAACAAACAAATTAATAAGAAAAATTAAAAGCGCCAGCGGTGTTTCTTACCTCACACATCTCGCTACTACTTGGGAACACTGTCCAATTGATCCCTCTGTTCGCTCACGTACTATTTTAAGTGAATCCTTATTATAACATGCACACAAATTTTGGGCACTTGTATTCGACTTAAGTCAGTGTGCCACCGTATCTCGTATACTTACTACTCCCTCCGTCTAGGTGTAATAAGTCACGTTAGAAGGTGCAACGGGACCAAGGTGTGTGCGTGTGCGTGTGTGTGTGTGTGTGTGTTTAACAGCATGTGTGTGTTAGAGAGAGTGACAGATCGACCTACTCCTACAGAGAGATGTTGTGTAGTGTACGATTTTAGCCGCGAGAGTCGGTGCATCCTCTCGTTTCTGGGTGTGTCCGGTAGGGACATGCGGACAGCTGCCATGTCCGCTCCTGACCAGCCTGGCCCACCCAAAGCCCCTCCATCGCCCGTGCACGCTTCCCGCTAGAAACAGATAGCGCCGCTCCAAAGAATCGATGCCACATTCATGCCCGGGCAGAGCGGACGCGACCTCTCACTGGCGCAAGAGTGATGGTTGCTTCGTCCGTCCAACTTACTGTTGGGTCTATGTGATTTGACGGCTCATTGGTCTTTATTACTGAGGTGGTAGGACTGCTGGATGTCCCACGCTTTCGGCGAAAGGAGGTACTACTACTAGATTACAATTTTCTCCATTCTTACAGCGGAGGCGTGCAAGAGCAGTGAAAACACGCAGGCTCAGTGATTACATGGCCCACCTCACACTATCACCGTGCGACACCTAACTCTTTACATAGTACTCCCTCTGTTCCTAAATATTACTAGATGAGTCCCCGCGCGTTACCGCGGAACAGCGGTATATCTCTCTGCGCAAAATTATCGATATCATAGAACTAAAAAAACTCTATAACCGCATGACAAATGTGGTAGCCAAACTAAATAAACTCCCATCATCATTTAGATCATCCCACGTAAGGAAAAAAGATCAGCCAACTCCTACTGCATAATGGGATTATATTTTTCTTTTTGACATGTTAATGGGACTTAAAAGCTCACTTACATGCATGCTACCGGTGCATGCTTGCATGCAGACATGTTGATGTGATTTAAAACCCACTCACATGCATGTGCCACGGTATTTCTGCATGCTTGCATGTGGCTTAGTGCGGAGCCTCTCAACGTCTAGATCAGACGGCTATTATGGACTGATTTACTTCATCTAACGGCTACATCAATTTTGATGATGTGGCTCAAGGAGAGGATAGAGAATTCCTAGTAGTGGGGGCTAGCTATTACTAGTAGACAAGTCTTTGTAGAGATTCCACCACATACAGAACAAAATGAATGAATCTATACTTAAAATGCATCTATATACATCCGCATGTGGTTCATGGTGAAATCTCTACAAAGACTTATATTTAGGAACGGGGGAGACGGCGTACTAAGCAAGCTTCTCCTCGTTCTACGAGTTGACGGGACACATCAAAAGTACTCCAGTGTATAGAGCCTTGCCTCTAAGGTAGGCCCCACATGGTTTGCCTCTTTTTTAACATAACACGTCAAGTCGCAATTTGTTTGTTCACCCGTGGTAGACGATCCTCCCTCCACCAAGTGGACAACCAGTACACGTGCCAAATTACCACGTGGGCTGCCTTTTTCGTACAGAAATGAGCTCCACCGTGTACCCGCGCGGGTGTGGTTGGGAAAGAGACGGGAGTACGTGCGCCGTGCATGCACCTCTTCTCTTCGTGCACGTCCCCCACCTACGTGGGTGTGTGTGAGAGATACAAACCGCGTTCGTGAGTGTTTTTTGTTTTGGGGTGGGGTGGGGTGGGGGTTGATTTCGTGAATTATTTGTGGGAATATGTGTCGATGACATCTCAAACAAAATTTGCATGCAATGTGTGTGAAATGGAGGCCTATCCATATCATACATAGAGGGTCGGGCAATCCACGAGAAGAGAGGGAGGGGTCATAGCTATCGATAGAGTCGAAGAGAGGATCAAGTGGGTGGGTGCGAGATCGATGAAGAGAGCCATCGAAATTGTGTGTGTGTGCAAGTCAAAGATATAGGGCGACTGGCCTACCGGAACGTTAGAGGGCACATGTCAAGTTTGTGTGTGGCAGGGAGACATGACTAGAGCGCTCGATGTATCGGTGTGTGGGGGGGGAGGGGGTGGGGGAGGGGTAGGCAGAGGCCTAACTATAGAGGTAGAACGACTCGTATATGTGTTGAGAAGGAGAGACCCAGCTATGTCTTGAGGGAGATCGGTCGACATCCATACATAACTGAAGGACGGGAAATATGATGGGACAGAGAGAGAGAGAGAGGAGAGAGAGGGAGGGAGAGGGAGGGAGAGGGGTAGAGTGTTGGATGGGTGATGGAGTTGCTTCTCGAAGATGGTGGGAGAGGCCTACTAGACAAACTGAGGGTGGAACTGCAATGTTATCAATAAGAGTGGGGATGTGTTTCTGTGTGTGCCTGTGCGTGATAGATCTGTCGGGACGCATCCATGGATGATGAAGGGGAACCATGTGTTTGGTAAGCAAACCTAACTAGATTGGTAGATCAATTGTTGTTTGTCGGAGGAAGGGAGAGACACAACTAATGAGGTAGATCGATTGACGTGTGGGTAAAAACGAGTTATAAGGACCTAGCTAGCTATATGTATAGCGAGAGATCGGTCGGTGTACGTCCATTTGTTAGAGGCAAATAAGGCCCAGCGAGACGGATAGACAGAGAGAATGGAGCTAGGAGGTGGTGCGAGAGGCCCAACTACTAGCTAGATAGGGGGAGGAGTGTGCGGTTGTGAGATCGATGAAAAGAGGGGCGAGAGTTTACACGTGTGTCTGACCGTATGAGAGACACGAGGCAAGGACACATAAAGGAGGAGATTGAAGGTGTGTGTGTATGTTGTAGGCAGGCATCGCTGGAGAGGTTTATCGATCGGTGTGTGTCGGAAAGGAGTTGTGGAGACTCTGGGAGAACGACCTAAAGAAAAAAATGAATGTGCCCGGTGTATAGAATGCCGAGGGAGGGGGAGGGCGAGGAGGGCGTGTGCATGCACGAGAGAAAGTTAGTGGTAGCTACAAAGGTTAGAGGATTGTGTGGGTGTAAGAGACTAACAAAGATCATAATTTGATATGAAAGCGGATTCATATATTTGAATAGGAGATCATAGTGTTTTAAACATTGCATGCATGAATATAGCGGTGATACACGTGTTGTGCACATGTTATACCATAATGTGATAATGCATGGCGTTTGCAACTCACAGCTAAATGCCGAACAATCTAAACCATACTATACATCAAACAATCTCACATTTTATTTGAATTTGTGATAATGTGTGGAGTTTGCAGCTTACAACTAAATATCGAACAATCTAAACAATACTATATATCGAAACATTCTCACATTTTATTTGAATTTGTGGTAATGTGTGGTGTTTGCAACTCACATCTAAATACTTGTAGGCGTAGGGGGCGGGGCACCATACATAATGTGATAAACACATTATACATATGAGACATGGTTTAGATTATGAAGATCTAGCTAGAGCTAGAAATGTAATGTGATTTGAAATCAAAATAAAGTGGATTCAAAAAATCTAGTTCGAGTTCATATAGTACACATAGTTCATATGTAACTCGAGACTAATCATGTGGTGTGCTGTGAAGATAATACACAAACGATGGTTTAACTTGACAATAATGATGATTGTAGATCTTATTAAAACAGAGAAATGAATTCAAATGCTTTGACTTCACAACAATCATTACTGTAGATCTTATTCAAATAGAGAAACGAATTCAAATTTAGTTCATATTGAAGCGGTAATATATACGTTTGGAATGCACTAAAACGTTCATTTGAGTAGTAGGTTGCATGCATTATACACGTAGCGAAATATTTTAATTGAACATAACATGAATTCAAAGTTCTGAATGACATTTGTAGTGCGCATTGATTTGGTACAGTACACGTTAGGCTTGTCCGGAAATTTCAACCCGCGCCTTGTTAGCCCGAAATATTTAAGATATATCTTTGTCTCGTTGTGCTCCGACAACTCCCTCCATCTCAACTCGCGCCTTTCTATTCTGAAATTACAACGTGCGCGAAAACTCCCACCTCATGTGAAATCCCTACACGTGAAATGCCCGTGGTACCCCTAAACTGAAAGAACTGCCTCAAATCGGCGGGGGTACTTTCGTAACTTACCCCAGATTTCGAACAAGCGCGTCTCTAAGCCATGGTTCCCCACTACCATCCCATCCGCCCACCCATTCATACACCGAGGCTGCGAAAACCTGCGACAAAACCCCACACCCTGCTCCGTCCGCCACCCAGCCGGAGCCTCTTCCCCCACGACGTCGTCCACAGCAACACCTCAACGTCCCTCATCCACCATATCGAATGAGGATCCGTTGTCAATCTCATCGTCCCGCCGGTTCAGCCAACCCATCCTCCACCTCCAAGGAGTTGCCCCGATGTTCCCCTCGTCTTTCGCGCCACCTCCATTCCCACACCGCCGTCTTCACCTGCACCACCGGAAGAGCATCATCATCACCTTTTCCTCGGATGAAGCTGCGGCCTAATCGGCGCCACCAAAGAGGTTGTGCACTAATTGCCTCATTTTCTTCTTGATTCGATCTCAGGGTGCTGCCGGCGCTCGGTCCCGAGCCAACACGGCACGGCTCCATCCACGGCAGTGTCACCGGCCACTTCCTCCACGGCATCGCTCCCTCGGCGGTGACGTCCACATCAGTAGGAGCTGTTGCTGCTTTAGCTCTCGCTCGCGCTGCTGCTCTGCTCTTGCTCTCGGCCCCCTGCCTGGTCTGCTCTTGCTATTGCTCTTACTCGCACTGCTGCTCTCGCTCTTGCTCTTGCTTGCGATGCTGCTCCGATTTAGCTACACTTCAGTCGACTGAATCGACTTTTGGGTCAGTCGATTTTCAGGGGGGTGGGCGGCTCGCCGGGGTGAAGGAAGGACCAGCCGCAGCGGGGAGGGGGCTCGCCGGAGAGGTACCCCACTATCTATCTTAGGGTTCAGGATGGGGGCGGTGGTCGCCGGTGGCGGGGAGTTGGCAGGGCGGTGGCGTGGGGATCGCCAGAGAAAAAGCTTGGCACGGGGGGGCCTAGAGGGATGGCCGGGGCGGCGGCGGACCGGCGGTGGGGAGTGTTTTCAGGGCGGGTGGGCCGCGCACCGCCGGCCGGGGGCGGCGGGAGGCTGCTGTTTGGCCGGTGGTAGCTGGCGGCTTAGGGGGTGGAGGTTGAAGATGAACGGCAGGCCCTTGATTTCGTATCCAACGGCTGCAAAATCGACTGACCAGAGATGAAAAAGTCAGTCGACCGACGTGTAGCCTCACCTTGCTAGTGCGTTCAGTTTCGACAGCAAAATTCAGTTCGATAGTTAAGTTCAGTTTCAACGGTTAAGTTCAGTTTCGACAGTTAAGTTCAGAGATGAGCGGCTGATGTATTTTACATCTAGCACTTTGTGGTTATGTATTTTATGTCATGTATTGGAGATGCTATTAGAATTCCACTCAGGTTAACGTTGTTCGTTGTGTCTCTTGTCCTGCTTCAGCCTCGACATCGTACAACTCACCGGAGCTGCTCCAACGACGAAACCCTCCATCACAGCGGAGCAGTACCTCGGGCTCCATCTCCAGACGCCTAAGATCTTCTTCCCCTCCTCCGACAGCAAAGTCAGCCGGAGCATCCTCACCGGCCAACCCAATCACGCTGAGATCGACATGGCTTCGCCAAAGAGGTTGTACACTTGTTGCATCTCTTTTTTACTCTACATGTTATATATATTGTCCACTGAGCACACGAATTTGTTCCTTTAGTGTCTCCTTGAAAGAAAAAACGTAGGAATTTTAATTTTCACTTGTCCTCCTTTTCAAATTCCTATTCATGAAGCATAAGACTAAGAGATAGTAGCATAATAGCATTATAATCGTACATTTTCTTGTGGTTTAACTTAATCTCACCATGCTTCTTTGCATCATGTGATCTTCCAATTGTTGTGAATCAAACACCCAGATTGGCAGAAATCCTGTGTTTTTAAATTCTTTGTTTTGCACGTGCATTCCTCTCCTATTCCTGTCTATTTCCTATCCGTGCATTGTTGGAATCCTCCAATTCAAACGAGCCCTTACAGAATTACTTCTCTTACAGATAGTTGTCAAAGAAAATCTTGCGTGGTTTGTCCCGCTCCTGCTGCGCCATCGTCCACCCCAGCTCAGCTGCTCCAACGACAGAAGGGTCCAGCACAACAGGGATTCGGCCTCCAGACTGTCTTTTGTCGCCTTAGATCTTCTTCCCCGCCGCTGGCAGCCATGAAAACTGCATTACCATCATCAACCGAGCAGATGACCTCGAGGACTACACGGGTCCGCAAGAGAGGTCGCACTCTTTCGTGTCTGCTTACGTTATGCTTCGCTTAATATTACATGCTACTTTATCGTCCTGTTCACCGATTAGACTCTGAGTCAGCTCCAAACTAATGGTCAAAGTTGAGTTTTTAATGGTTGTGGGGTACATATCGGGGCCGCTATCAATAGTATATATCTACTATCTGGTTAATCTCCGGTGTCTACTATAAGTTTCATGTTGGGTGGGAAACAAACAGTAAAGAAGCCATTATCTATATTTTTTAACTGAAGCCATTATCTGCCTGCTATTATTGGTTTTGGGTCTATCCACAGGTGTGACGCCCGGTTAGTTAAGCTACAGTAACCCTCTGCTAATGATGCCACATAACTTCGATTAATGTTACTAATTTCGCGTTAGTTCGAAACCGATTCAAATTCAAGTTCTAAAAACAAGTCAAAATTTATTTCTTCAAACTGATAGGGAAAAATGTTCGATGGGTTGGAAATATTCCCTAACTGTTTGTCATGTAGGAGCCAACCTCTTTTGAATATTTAAAAGTGGCCCTAACCTATTTTAAAACTAAATCACCAGTAATTATTTGAACCATTTCAATTTAAACAAATAGTTGAACTATTCAAAATAATTTGGAACTTTGTGTGCGGCTTCAAAACCTTGCCTAGTATTTATGTGCTAAGTGGCACATTTAACTATACTCATTTGTTAGACCAACAAAAATACAAAACTATAAAGAAAAACAAAACAAAAATAGGAAATAAACAAAGGCTAGAAAGGCCCCCCTGCTGGGCCGTGGCCCAGCTGGCCACCAGGCCAGGCCCAACCGGCCACTCCCCTCCATAACCCCCCCCCCCACTAACCTAAACCCTAGCCCACGCACACCACTCCCCCCACTCGCTTTCTCCCTCTCACCGCACCACTCTCGATCCCATCTGGATCGGGGTGGGGAGCAAACCACGTCGCCGCCGCCGATTCCCATTGCCACCACGTCGACGCCCATCGCCGGACCGCCACCCGGAACACCCCTCCCCACCGGACTGCTTCCTCTCCATCCTTGTTGTCCCCGTCGTCCTCCCCACGACCCACTGCCAGTGCCCTACGCCCGCTGTGAGGACCCCGGTCCTCCTCCCTCTCCTTCTCTCTCCCATGTTCCTGGCCGCGCCTGGCCGCGCTGAAGCGCGCGCACCCGCCCCCTATGCTGCTGCTGCATGTTACGTCCTGCCGCGCCTGGCCACGCCCTACGCTTGTCATGCCCTGCTCGCCGGTCGTCGCCCACGCCCGACCACAGCCGTCGCGCCCCTACCGCTTTCCCCCGCGTGCCGCGCCCCCCCCCCCCCCCCCCCCCCCCCCCCGCTTGTTGCTGCCTTCTACTTCTGATGCGGCTACTGCCGCTGTCCACCAGTCGCCCCGCCGCTGCACTGTGCCTTGCGTGTGCCCCCAACCGCATCCGCGCCAGCACGCGAGCCACCCACCCACGCCTCTACTCTGGCCGCAGTCGACGTCCTCGCCGCACTCGCCACCGCCCCCTGCGGGCACCTCGCCGGCCCCGCCCGCGGCCCCTGTTCGCCGCGGCTCCCCTTGTTGTCGTGGCTGCCGCCGCCGCGCTGGCCGCCTCCACCGTGCCCGCTTAGAGCCAGGCCTACCGTTGCCATCCTCACCCGCAAGCACACCCTCGTCGGCCCGCCACTCGCGCCACCCGCGGCTCGTCGTGCTGCCCTGCTCCGGCCGCTGTCGCCGGCGCCGGCCACGCGCCGGCCCTCCCCTTCAACCGCTGGCCGCAGCGCCCTGTCGGGCGGGCTGGTGCCCTGCTCTGCCCGCGCCCGTCACTCGCGCCCGCAGTGGCCTATGGGCCACTGATCTGTGGGTCTTGCCTCCCTATGGCAATGACAAGTGGGGGCCGCCCCTATGAAACGTTTAAAATAAAATAAGTTTTTTTAAAAAAATATAATAAAATTAATAATTAATTAATTAATTAGTAAATTAATTAACTTAATTAAAACTTGATTAGGTAGCTAATTAAAACCTAATTAATATGCTAATAAAACTAACTAATGTTGATTAGTGTTCAGTCAATGACAGTTGGGGCCCACATGTCAGGTTGACCCGGTCAACTGCTGACGTCATGATGACGTCAGCAAACACTATTCTGGATAATGTTGATTTAAATAATTAAATAAATCCTAAAAATGATTTAAATCTTTTAAAATTAATATAAAATAAACCGTAGCTCGGATGAAAAAACTTTGTACATGAAAGTTGCTCAGAACGATGAGACGAATCCGAATACGCAGCCCGTTCGTCCGCCACGCATCCCTAGCATAGCGAACACGCAACTTTCCCCCTCCGGTTCATTTGTCCGAAAACGCGAAACACGGGGGATACTTTCTCGGATGTTTCCCCCCTTTGCCGGTATCACCTCCTACCGCGTTAGGTCACAACCGGCACATCTTATTGCCATGTTATGCTTTGTGGTGCTATGTTTGCTTAATATTTACTATTTCTTCCCCCTCTTCTCTTTGGTAGACCCCGAGAGCGATGCTACCCTTGTGATCGACTACGTCGACGATGACCCCTCCTTGCCAGAACAACCAGGCAAGCAAACCCCCTTTGAGCATTCCGATATCGCCCATTTCTTTCCCTCTCATGCTTGCATTAGAACTGCTACTACTTTCTGTATGATCCTACTCTGATGCATAGCCTGTTGTTGTTACCTGCTTTCATACCTTACCTACTTATCCTAAACTGCTTAGTATAGGTTGGTTAGAGATCCATCAGTGACCCCCACCTTGTCCCAGTTGCCCCGCTTTATGTTCAATGACTCGATCAACGTGATCGACGTCCAGGCCCCGACACCGCACATCACCCCCCCCCCCCTAGTTGTACGACTCTGCAGAGTTACCATCGAGTGCCGAGGGTGGAACCTCTTACATCACTCCTGGTTACTATGACTTTACATTGAACCATGTTACTAAAGACAGGTCGACCCTAAGGGGTACCGGCGCGAGCTTAATAGCGAGTGATGTGGAGTCGGGTTGACCTGGAAGGTGCCCGCGAGATACTTACAAGGCGTGGCCGGGCATTCTTAGCCCTCGCCGCAAGTACTCGAGACGGGGCGACTGGGTCACATCGATCATGAGTCTCTGCTCGTTACCGCGCGTTCCTAATCCACTACGATTTGGATATTTGATCAGAGGGGCCTCTGGCCTGATAGCACTAACCATCACGTGGGCATAGTATGGGCGTTCTGCGTCATATACATCAGCCGAAGCTTAATAGACATCAGCGACTGAGCGGCGCGCGCCGGGTTGGACTGCGTAAGCTCCTGCCTTGTTGAAGGAGGTAGCTAGGTCTGCTCACCGGCCGCGTACGCAACATGCAGGAGTTCCCGGGGAGATGGCCCATGACCCCTGGGGGCATAGGTTTAGTCCGGCGTGCTGGCCTCTCTATTAAGCCTAGGTCGGGTTGCGGCGTATTGTTTGGCCGAGGCCGGACATGACCCAGGAAAGTGTGTCCGGCCGGAGTTAATCGAGCGTGGTGGGTAAGTTGGTGCACCCCTACAGGGAAGAAAACATCTATCGATAGCCTGTCCTACGATAACGGACACTTGGAGTTGTATCCCGATCGATACAACTAGAACTGGATACTTGTGATGAGAACTAGATGGTGATGAGATTCGGAATGTGTTGACACTTGGATAGTATGGCTCTGGGATTGCTTTCTCGCAGGGAGTCGAGAAAGGATCTCTGGCCGAGGTTTATAATATTACTGCTACTTTACTTTATGCTACTCTACTCCCTCCTGTTGCTGCAAGATGGTGGTTTCCAGAAGATGCTAGTCTTTGATAGGCTAGGCTTTCCCCTTCCCTTCTGGCATTCTGCAGTTTAGTCCACAGATACAACCTATTCCTTTGATACAGATGCATACTTAGTTAAGATCTGATGTAAGTCTTGCGAGTACTTTGGATGAGTACTCACGGTTGCTTTGCTACTTCTTTTCCCCCATACCCGATTGTTGCGACCAGATGACGAACCCCTGGAGCCAGACGATGCCACTGATGACTACTACTTCCCGGAGGATCCCGACTACTATGTGACGACCGCCGATGACTTGGAGTAGTTAGGAGGCTCCCAGGCAGGAGGCCTTACCTTTTCGATCGTTGTTGCTTTTGTGCTAGCCTGCTTAAGGCAAACTTGTCTAACTTATGTCTGTACTCAGATATTGTTGCTTCCGCTGACTCTTGTGTATTCGAGCTTATGTATTCGAGCCCTCGAGGCCCCTGGCTTGTAATATAAAGCTTGTATTATTTTAATTTGCGTCTAGAGTTGTGTTGTGATATCTTCCCATGAGTCCTTGATCTTGATCGTACACATTTGCGTGTATGATTAGTGTATGATTGAATCGAGGGTGTCACAAGTTGGTATCAGAGCCGACTTCCTGTAGGAACCCCCTTTCCAACTCCTTGGCCAAAGTTGAGTCTAGAAACTGAAAACCATTTTACTAACTTGGTTGTGTGTCTTACGGGCCCACATCGCCAATTGAGTGATATTAGGATCTTTTATTCCTCGTCTATACTCTGGGACTCTGATCTCTCTTCTATTCGGGTTAAATGGTTTTACTAACTCGAACATTAGGATCTCGTGATCACATCTGCCCGGAGAGCCCCTTATTTTAGATGATCGCCTTCTGCATCAGAAGATTCCGAAGATACTCTATGATATTCTCCTGAGACTTTGTGCATGTTGCCTTTGAAATTCCCTACCACCGAAATATCCTTATGGATAACTACACACACTTGCCAATCTTACTTTCTATCCCATTGATCTTGTTATTACAAGATGCCCTGAACTGCTCTCCTTTTTCCGAGAATCCTTTGAGCTTACTGCCTTGCAGTTCCTTGTCATCTGAATACCCCTACGGATAACTTGGTGCGCCTATCGAGTATCCGCTCATCCTCACTTGATTCATGTACTTCACAAAAGTCTTCATAATACAACTCGTTCTTGTGAAAATCCTCAACAACCTATTGTTCTTGAATTTCTTGCTTGCTTGCATTATGGTTAATTCCATAAGTCTAGTAATCTTATTGCCAGCCTTTGTCATTATCATTTTGAGTCCGTTGATACAATATGTTGCGAATGCTCACAATCCTCAATCAGATCCTAGAATTCATCCTTCCGGCTCAGACGTCATTTTAACATGTGCTGAATCTTGATCAATCAAATCACCATCGATTGTACCCCTAAGGCTATTCTACCTATCCATCCCTAATCAGAGCATTGCTTCTGATCCCTTGTCTTGGAATTCATAATGACTTTGCAATTGAGCTTTGAGTTAGTCAGTTGTTTCTATAATCTGATCTCCTTGCATTCTTTCTTCCTCTAGTTGAATGTTGATGCTCACGTCGGATCCCTTGTGGACCACCAGACCCCCTTTTCAGATTTTATTCGACAACGTCCTTCATATTCAATAAGCTTGTGAGCTTTTTCTCGGATACATAATGCTTTTGGTAAATTGTATCCTCCACTTTCTCAAGCGTGCTCTACTATCGAGCTTGTGTTATTTATTCACGAAATTTATGATATATGTTCCTAAGATGCCCCGATGGGTTGAACCTATGCCTTCCCTAATCTGTGTGAACATGAAAGTTATGCGGGTTATACCCTACTGGCTTTTCGTCGGGTAAAATTTCAATACTACAGCTTCATCAAGAGCGAGAAGTAAAATGAAAGGTTATGCATTGTAGAAGTGGGAGACGACCCTGGACCTTTGTGTTCATGCCCATGGACACAGTGTGGGACTTATCATGAAAGCTTCTTGCAAGGAGGTTTAATCATTTGAATATTCTTCCGGTATCGTAAATTGGATCCCTTGCAGTTATGGTCCCGACCATATTTCCTCCTTGATCCCATTTACTGGGTAAGTTCAATTACTTATCCTCTGCAAATCATTTCCCCCATCCAACCTCTACTCCGATTTACCTTCTGGCATTACACCTAGTACTTGATACTGGGAAGCTTTATACCCCATCACATCATTCCTAGCCTGATCGGCTATATTTTATCATGACAACTTTTTAGCTGTGCTACCTGGTCCTTATGCCTGGAGCAACTTTCAACGATGAGCCAAGCTTATGTCTATCTTCCTCATCTTATCATTTCACCTCGAACAACAAGCTTGACTTTGAGCTTGTGTCGAATCCGTGGTTCTCATAGCCCTTCACTTCATCCTCCCTTTTTTGCTCAAGGGCATCTTCATAGAGTCTCTCGACAAACTTTGTCTTGATCACCATCACACTTTGGCTTCTTCAGAGATGTCAATTGAATTCATGGCTAGAAATACCATCCTTGCCTCTCGATGATTTGTGTCAGCATCAACAACATTCTTGTCTTCCCCCCAACACAAACTTGATCATATTGATTTTGGGAATACATCCTTGTTGACATGTCAATGGATTGCTACTGAGCCCGTCGGCCACACCCTCTTATTTTCCCTGCTAAAATTGTATGGCTTATTTTCTAAGTTGTTTCCGATGGATCCTTGGTGTATCCAAAGTTTGACCTTTGCTTGAAACCTTGACAATGCTATCTCGATGCATGTCTGTGGTAATTCGATCTCCAATAAGAACATTTGAAGCACGATACTAAATTTTCTATATCAATTATCCAAACACCGTTGTATGTGTAATGTCATGAAATTCTTTCTGTTTACCTAATTGGTTATCTACTTACTATCCTGTCATGGATATCATCCTTTGCTTGTCCTTGGGAAGGATATACTCCTAATAATTGTGTTTAAACACATTTTCCTTTCCATTGTTCTGATTAATATACTAATCATATTTTTTCCTTTCCATTCTTTTGTTTAACCTTTCTGGTTAACTAACTTATCTCAGTAGAGATAATTTTCCTGCTTATGTAAACACCTCGGTGTGCTAACTCTGTCAGTAAGACTGAAAGGATCGAGATGGACCTAGAGGGGGGGTGAATAGGTACAAATACAAATTTTAATTGTCACTTGGCAATTTTAAGCAATAGTGCGGAATATGAAAGTGAGCCTAACAATTGCAAGTGTGATGCTAAGAGCCAAACAAGATAATCAAGTAATACAAGTAGATGAGTAAGCTAACACAATATGATATAGGTAAGTGCAGATGAGACAAGTAACCACAAGCAGAGAGTTAAGGTTAGGGATAACCGCAACTCCGAGAGACGAGGATGTAAGGCGATGTTCACTTCCTTGGAGGGAAGCTACGTCACCGTTTAGAGAGGCGGGTGTTACCACGAAGGCACACCAACGCCACGAAGGCTCACCCTATTCTCTCTTTGAGACAACACCACGAAGGCGTTTCTCAACCACTAGTGGTAGACCTTGGGGTGGTCTCCAAACCCTCACAAACTTTTCCGGGGGTAATCACAAGGGTCGATTCCTCTCCGAAAGACTCCTACCGCCTAGGAGTCTCCAACCTCCAAGAGTAACAAGAACGATGGGAAAAAGCTCAAGACTTGCTCAAGTCACAAATTCCTTTGGTGCAAAGACGGGGAAGGGGTGGATCTATCACTTGATCGGACAACTTCTCTCAAATGCTCTCAAATCCCTTGGGGATCTAAGATTTGGTGTGGAGGAGTGAGAGAGAGTGTAATGTGTTCTAGGGTTTGTTCAAAGTGAGTGGTCAACACTATCTCGAGGGGGAAGAAAGGCTATATATAGTGGTAGTGAGAAGCTAGCCGTTTGGCCACTTAAGGCACAGGAGCTGCCGGACGTCCGGTGGGTACCGGACAACCGGTGACACAGATCGGACCGGACGTCCGGCCGGGAAGCCGGTCATCCGCTCACTGGAGTATAAATCTGACCATGAAAACAGCACAGGTAGCGGACATCCGAAAGGCGCCGGTCATCCGGAGCCCGGACGTCCGATGTTGTCAGAAATCCGTTAATTGTAGTTCTGTTGGAGTGCACCGAATATCCGGAGATGAGCGGACGTCCGGTGACCGGACATCCGGTGTGACCAGTCTTCCGCTAATATCAGTTC
This sequence comes from Triticum aestivum, assembly GCF_018294505.1. Lineage (NCBI taxonomy): Eukaryota > Viridiplantae > Streptophyta > Magnoliopsida > Poales > Poaceae > Triticum > Triticum aestivum. Next base: position 503,191,349 of record NC_057812.1, on the reverse strand, counting down.
TGTGAAGACTCACCGGACGACTGGAGAGAGTCGGATGTCTGGTTGGTTGAGAGAGGCCGGACGTCCGTAGACATCGGACGTCCGGTAAAAGTTGGAACTTTTAGCTTAGAAACATACTACCATTTTTGCACAAGTTAGAGGAAGAATTTAGATATGGTATGAGAGGGAATTTTTTGGTTTTGAGCAAGTTCTTTCGCGAAATCCATCGATACCCTCTTAATAGTGCGGGATCCCTACACTCAAGAGCAAACCGAAAACAAGGAGCCGAAGCTTTTTATCTTTGTCTTGTGTCTCTGCTCTTGAGTGATATATGTTTTATGTCCGTAGTCATGATCCACACACACACATAGCCCTTAAGACATAATCCTGAGAAATACTCAATAAACATGATTAGTCCCAATATGCATGTTGTCATCAACATCAAAATATGATTAAGGGCATGGTTGCACTTTCAATCTCCCCCTTTTTGGTAGTTGATGACAACATACATGCACTTTTTAGAATAAAACTTTGAATATCGGAAGAATTTAAAAACATTGAATATCGAAGGATTTGTTGTGGAGCTCCCCCTCAATATGTGCAATAACTAATAGGTAAGCATGAAGAGAGCTCCCCCTCAATATGATACCAACACAACCGAAACTCATACACAAGATAATCAAGATAACATAGATTTAGAATAGGCTTCACAAAGATTCATCACTCATAGCATATAACATAGGTCAGTACAAAACATATCATAAGTTCAATAACAGGTTAATTACATAGCATGAGTTCGATAACAAGATAATAAGATAGTATCATAGCATCATATCACATAAATAAGTGCCTACTCCCCCTTGGCAGCAAATACCCAAAAGGAGGTGTCATAACAGCATCAAAGAGCATCATCATCATCATCATCATGAGCACCACTACCACCAGCCTCGTCAAGGAAGTCAGCCCACTCAGGACCCGAAGGAAAACCGAAATCAGAAGGTGGATCATCAGGAAGACGTTCATCGTCACTCACATCGTAAACTCTGGAGTCTCTCAGACGAGCCTTCAAAGCATTCTTGGAGGTGACCAAGTGTGTGACAACGTCGTGATTTTGAGAGCAATGAAAGGTAAACATCTTCATCATGGCAGAGTGAGATTTCCCAAGAAAGCGAGAGATGCGACCAAAAGGTGCGGAGCCGGAAGAATTAGACCGAGTGGCGGAAGAAGGAACACTAGCCGGGGTACGACGAGTAGGAGCAGAGGAGTCCTTGGGAACCCAATCATCCTCCATGTGAGATGGAATGAACCACCGTTCGTGCAAGTGAGTGCGGGCAATGGGAAACGGAGCAACACTCTCGATAAATGCCTGAAGAAAGGGGGCATGAGGAAAGGTTCGCTTGTGTTGAAAACAGGCCAGACGGATCTCATGCCACAGAAAATGAGGGATATTTATCTTCCCTATGGGAGACACATAGAGGCAATGCATGAGATCAATGCAGTAGCTGTTACATGACCCCTTGTCACCCATCTTGGGATATATGGTGCGAATAACACACTGAAAAATGATGTAGAAGGGTGAGCGCCAAATTGAAACTTGGTTCAGGCCCTTTTGTTTCTCCTGATTAGACATTTCACTTATGGGCTTGAGAAGATCTGCATAGACCTCTATGCCCTTGGGCTTATGGTTAGGGTCATCCTTATGGATTTTGAAACCTGTGTTAGGAAAACCAAGAGCAGCAACAAATTGAGCATAGGATGCCGTGAGCATGGTGTCGGAGGTCATCCAAGTGACAGTTTTATCGGGACCAAAGTAACAAGTGGCATAGAATTGATGAATTGCAGCCTGGTTAAAATCATGCTGGAATTCAAATGGTGCAGCAAGACTGGAGGACTCAATGAGCTCAATAGCTCCCGGATATTTCGTCGGATGAGTGCGGATATGCTCTAAGTCGATGCACATATGGATAGATAAACCTTTAGGAATGACTATAGTGGTGAAAATGCCGGCTTGGACATTTGTGTGAAAACGAGCATCCTGTGAATCGCTAAGAACAGTGAATTGATTTACATCATGACGAAGCTTAAGGTAAGAAGCAATGGGAACCTCATTGAACCGTAATGATGTGGCTATGAGGGAGTGGAGGTTCAAGAGAGATGCAACGGGCAGCACCTGGAGGTTGAACCGGAGGAGGAGGAGGCTTGAATGTGGGCCGACGAGTTCCAGGCTTGGGTGCAGTGGTGCGAACAGCAACATAAGCGGGTTCCTCAATTTCTTCCAATTCATCCTCGTAATCGGATTCTTCCGTCGAAGAGGCACTAGTGGAGCTCCAAGGGTGAGCGGCATGCTTCCGAGGACGAGTGCGCTCCTGCGAATCATCGGACCCACCATGACGAGACGGACGAGAGCCCCCAGCGGTGACCTGCTTGCGAGCAGAGCGCTTTGTCTGTGGCATTGCTACCTAGGGAAGGAGGAGACTCCAAATCTTAACAATCGCCATAGATCAAGAAGGTTAGAGCAATGGGGGAAGGAAAATAGCAGTTGCTACCTCATGAGGTCGAGGAGAATATGCGACGGAGAAGAGGTTTCCCCCGAAGCCGACCGGGTCGAGAGAAGGGCGGCCGGAGGCGCGACGACAGCCGGAAGGGCCGAACGGGGTCCCGGCGGCGAGGTACCCAGCCCGTGAATGCAGCAAGGAGAGAGTGCGGCGGCGGCGGCGAGAGGAGGAGTGGATAGAAATTAGGTTTTAGAGACGACCGGATCGCAGGCCCCAGTATATATAGGAGGGCGAGAAACGTACCGTACATCCGATGTGAACCAGACGTCCGGGACCTGAGAGGGCAAACTGATACGAGAAGTAGCGGACGACCGGCAAAAAAACGAACGTCCAACGCGTTTAGAAAGAGCAGTAATTAACGGAAGTCCGGTTACAGCGGACGACCGGCAATAGGGCACCAGAGAGGATTTGACGGACGTCCGGTCTTGACGGACGTCCGGTGGCATATTTTTTTTTAATTTAATATCTTTTCGAGGAAGACTAGGGTGCCATAGTTGGTGCTAATGACAATGATGGAGAGATGATGAGTGAAATATGTAGTAGGATGCAAGGACACCCTAGATGAAGCAATGAGTTTCCTAAACCAACAATAATAAACACACATACTGCTCACATGTTGTTCTAATGACAAGGTGGTGGCTGATGCCACCATGTATGAGTATACGTGACATGACACTGCAAAGATTTGAACTTTGGGTCCATAATCACTACGCCATCATTGAAAGTACCATAGTTAGAGTAACATGGTAGCTTTGAGAGTGTTTTTTCTTTTTATGCATTTCATAGGGTGAGAGAACGCATGAGTTGAGTGTCTCCCCCTAAATATATGCATACATAGAGATAGGACATTATGACAATGCATGCATGAGTACTAGTTTTCACATAATGTTGTCAAGCTCCAAGATACCAAGTTCACGCCTAAGTTGACAAAATCTTGCCTCATCCAATGGCTTGGTGAAAATATCTGCAAGTTGCATATCTATGCCAACATGAGCAATGTCAATATCACCCTTCTCCACATGATCTCTCAGGAAGTGGTACCTAATGTCAATGTGCTTGGTGCGGGTATGATCTTTGGGATTCTCAGCAATATTGATGCACTTTCATTATCACATAGAAGAGGCACATGTCTATAGGTGATACCGTAATCCTTCAAAGTTTGCATCATCCATAGTAACTGAGTTGCACAACTGGTGGTTGCAATATATTCAGCTTCGGCAGTGGAGAGGGCAACACAATTTTGCTTCTTCGAGGACCAACTTACCAAGGAGCGTCCAAGAAATTGACATCCACCGGAGGTGGATTTACGATCCACTTTGTCTCCAGCCCAATCCGCATCCGTGTACCCAATGAGATTAAACTTAGCATCCTTGGGGTACCATAGACCCAACTTTGGGGTGTGAACAAGGTATCTAAGAATATGCTTAACCGCCTTATGATGGATTTCCCTAGGGGAAGCTTGAAATCTAGCACACATGCATACACTAAACATGATGTCTGGTCTAGATGCACAAAGATAAAGCAATGAACCAATCATAGAGCGGTATTTAGATGGGTCGAAGGGGATACCGTTTGAGTCTTCGGTGAGTACAGTCTTGGTTGGCATGGGGTCTTACATGGGTTGGCATCAGACATGCTAAATTTTGCTAGGATATCCTTGAGGTATTTGGCTTGAGACAAGAAAATTCCTTCTTGAAATTGTTGAATTTGAAAGCCGAGGAAGAATTCAAATCCGCATTGAGTGACATTTCAAAATTCTTGGTCATTGATGCCGCAAACTTCTTGCATAAATGAATGTTAGGAGAACCAAAAATGATATCATCTACATAGATTTGGCATAAGATCAAATCACCTTTGTCCCTCTTAGTAAAAAGAGTGGGATCAATCACCCCTCTGACAAAACCATCATCGAGTAGAAACTTCTTAAGATGATCATACCAAGCACGAGGTGCTTGTTTGAGGCCATACAAAGCCTTATGAAGTTTATACACATAGTCTTTGTGATCGGGGTCAATGAACCCAGGTGGTTGTGATACATATACTTCTTCTTGTAGAGGACCGTTAAGGAAAGCACTCTTCACATCCATTTGATGTAATGTAAAGCCATTGAAAGCAGCATAAGCAAGTAAGATGCGAATGGATTCAAGACGGGCAACGGGGGCAAAGGTCTCACCAAAGTCCAAACCTTCAACTTTTGAGTACCCTTGTGCCACTAACCTTGCCTTGTTGCAGATGATTACGCCATTCTCATCTTGCTTGTTCTTGAAAATCCACTTTGTTCCAATGACGTTGTGTTCCGTAGTTGGCCTCTTGACTAATGACCACACTTGATTGCACTCAAAACTATTCAACTCTTCTTGCATAGCAATAAGCCAATCGTTATCTATCAACGCATCTTGTACCTTGAGAGGCTCAACACTAGACACAAAAGAGAAGTGAGCACAAAAGTTTGTCAATTGTTTATGAGTGACTCTACCTTCCGATATGCCGGTGAGGATTTTATCAACATCAACACGACCGGCCACTCGAGGCATGATGGAGGTTAAGGTTTCACGAGGTTCAACTTCATGTCCATCATCCACGTCCTCAACATATGGATCATTAATGTGTGGTGGAAAATCTTCTTCTTCTTGCATCTGTTGAGGTTCATTGTCAATGATTGCACTTTCTTGTTCTTTCCCTTGAGGATGATCTTGTTCTTGATGATTATCATGAAGAGGAACTTGATCATCATCTTGTACTTGGACTAAGGGCATTGATTGAGTGATAGGTTCTTGTGGTGGTATGGGTGTGGAAGTAGTTTGATGGTGTGTGAGGCCTTCATCTTCTTCTTCATTATCATGAGGGTCTTGTTCCATTGGAAGAAGTGCACAAACACCCATCGTCAAGATATCTTGAGAAGAATCTTCTTCACCTACATCACTTAGATCAACTTGCTCCCCATGGGAGCCATTAAATTCATCAAACACCACGTCACAAGTTTCTACAACACATCCATTGGATTTGTTGTAGACTCTATAGGCGTGAGAGTTTGATCCATAACCAACAAATATGCCCTCAATGGTTTTAGATTGAAATTTTCCTAACCGCTCTCTTTTGTTGAGGATGAAGCATTTACACCCAAATACACGAAAGTACTTGACATTTGGCTTGTTCCCGGTTAGGAGCTCATATGGAGTCTTTTCCAATATCGTGCGGAGGAAGAGCCGGTTTGAAGCATGACATGTAGTGTTGACGGCCTCGGCCCAAAAACTATGTGGCGACTTGTATTCATCCAACATGGACCTTGCCATCTCCACAAGGGTGCGGTTCTTCCTTTCTGCAACACCATTTTGTTGGGGAGTGTATGGAGCTGAATATTGATGCTCAATCCCTTCATCACTAAGAAATCCTTCCAAGGTGTAATTCTTGAACTCTGAACCATTATCACTTCTTATTGCCATGATTTCTTTGTCAAACTTGCGTTGTGCTTGCTTGGCAAAATCAATGAAGGTGATCTTCGTCTCGTCTTTGGACTTGAGGAAAAACACCCATGTGTATCTTGAGTAATCATCAACAATGACAAGTCCATACTTTTTCCCACCAAGACTATCCCATGAAGGAGGCCCAAACAGATCCACATGAAGGAGCTCCAAAGACCTTGAAGTAGACACAATATTCTTGGGGGGTGCTTTGATTGATGTTGCTTCCCGGCTATGCATGCACTACACACACGATCTTTCTCAAAAGAGACATTTGTTAGTCCAAGGATGTGATTTCCCTTTAAGAGATCTTGAAGATTTCTCATGCCGACATGGGCTAGCTGGTGATGCCAGAGCCACCCCTTGTCGGCCTTGGCCATTAGACAAGTTGCATGGAATGTGCTCTCTTTCAAGAAATCAACCGTGTAAAGGTTGCCATCCAACTCTCCAACAAAGGCCACTTCGAGAGTATCTCTCTTAAAGACTTTCACATCCGTTAGTCCAAATAGTGTATCATAACCAACAAAGGCCAATTGGCGAACAGAAAGCAAATGGTATTTAAGGGATTGGACAAGCATGACATTTGCAAGAGACATGTCATTTGTGGTAGCCACCTTACCCAAACCGAGTACCTGTCCTTTTGATCCTCCACCAAACATAATGCTCATAAATGGTTGAATAGCTTCCATGAAATCGTAGAGCAACTTGCTATCTCCGGTCATATGATTGGTACATCCACTATCAATCACCCATTTTACTCCACCGGAGAAGGCAACCTACACACAATTATTGCTTGGTTAGAGGCACCCATTTTGCAATGGGACCTCTCAAGTTAGTCACAAGGGTCTTAGGGACCCAAATAGCATAAAACCAAAATGCATTTCGAGGACTAACAAACTTTGCACAAACTTCTCCATCCTTAGTCTTACGAAGAACATAGGATGGAGGCATGAACTCTTTTGGCTTGTTGACAGTGGGCATGCCCCTTGTGGCCTTCCCACAAACAACCTTATCTTTCTCCTTGTTCCCTTCTCGTACAAAGGTTTCTTTTAGAGGGGTGGTGCACTTTTGAGAGGATGTCTTCTTCTTGCTTGTGCTTGGGTCAAACCCGAGTCCTTCTTTGGCAAACACTTCATTGTGTTGGCTCAACACCTCATTAAGGTTCTTTTGCCCTTGAGCACATGTCATGAGCCCTTTCTCGATTTGAGCTTTGAGAAAGCGATTCTCCTCAAGAATAGATGCTAGATCACTACTAGAGTTATGTCGGATTTTGGGTTCCGGCAGACCCTTGAGGTTCGAACACTGGGGTGCGCACGGAGATTTTGCCTTCTACCTACCTGCACCCTTCCACCTCGCTAAGATCTAAGCTATGGAAAGAACAGCACAAGAGACACAGGGTTTATACTGGTTCGGGCCACCGTTGTGGTGTAATACCCTACTCCAGTGTGTGGTGTGGTGGATTGCCTCTTGGGCTGATGATGATGAGCAATACAAGGAAGAACAGCCTCGCGAGGGTCTGTTCTTGGCTGGGGGGATGAACTGCTAGGAGGAGTTCAGTCACCCTTCTCTCTCTCTCTCTCTCTCTCTCTCTCTCTCTCTTCTCGATTCTCTCTCCGATTTCCATCATAGCTAGTTTCTCTCTTGGCTTCTAGATTCTCCCTTGTTGATTCTGATTTCCATCATCCTACCCTGGGGGTGGCTAGTCCTATTTATAGGCAAAGGCCCTGGGCCTCTTCCCAAATATTGAGCGGGAAGGGCGCCAACAATTGGCCATTTTGAAGGGGAACATCCGGTACACTTATCCTGACTAAAGTTGGTCCTCGCCTGCCAAAGGCTCTGGTGGTGACGCTGTCTTGGGCTCCACAATGACTTCCTCCCTGCCATTGGACTGGTCTTGGTCTCGTTGCACCGAAACGGGTGCCTTTGCTTGATGCTCTCGCCTGCGCTTGCTCCCTTTGCACCAAAGAGGAAAGGAGGACACTGCGCGGGCTGGCGCCCGCCTGGCACCTTGGTCGTCATGGCTTGCGTCACAGGCACCTCATGAGGTACCCCGCCTTGATCTCTCCGCCTCCTCGCGAGCCAGCCTGATGAGGTCATGCCTGAGGAAGCTCCGTGTCGTCCGCCCCGCGAGGCTTGGCCCCTCGCGAGGGTCTTGGGTCTGTGTTGATGAAGATGGGCCGCGCTGGGCCCCCTTCTAAGCCACGCCGAAGGCCGCAGGAGGGCAAGTCTGGGGACCCCCGTTCCTAAAACACCGACAGTAGCCCCCGGGCCCAAGGCGCGCCCGGACTTGGCCGTGCAGGGAGGCGAAAGGGCAAGGGCGAAGCGCCGCGGGCCCTAACAGCCTGCGGCCTTGGGCGCCGCATGGCGGTTGATTGGACATGAGCGTCTCCACTTCCCCATGGCGCCTCGGCAACTGCACGGATTGGACAAGTCCCTGCATGCAAAGCGGGTCATGATTACCTGTGATCGTGCAGGTCGGCGGTTGGCCTTCGCCGGCCATAAGTACGGAACGGCGCGCGCCCTTCCAGTCCATCCCTTCTTGCTTCTCCTTCTTCCCGGTCCTTGCTCCGTCTTGCTGCGATGGCTCCGATCCGTCGGTTCTCGACGGCAGAGAAGGGAAAGGCTCCCCGAGAGGAACCAGACCCGCTCCCGTCGAAGAAACGGCTCGCCCTCCACGGCCGGGACGAGGGGGCCCATTAGGTGGTGTCGATGCCCTGGTGCGAGCGGCCACCGCCAGGGTTCCCGCTTCCCTTGTACGCCCACATCGACAGCTCTGAAGGAGTCGATGCCGATCGCCACGGGCGGCGCCGCCGTCGATGCCGACGGGTCACGAAGGTGTGGGTCGTCCCCCCTGGGGTCCACACCGAGGGCTCCTCCCGAGAGTTCGTGCTCCACGCCGCCATGCCTCCTCAGTCTTGGATTCGCCTTCCTCCCTTCTTCGCCTCCATCATCCCGCAGGGAGAACTCCTGGAGCTTTGGTTGCAGCATGCCGGCTGCAGCACCCTCGCGACCGAGGCAGAGGTCACGGTCGTTGCCCCGGGCGAGGTCTTCATGACTCGAGGCTGGAGCGAAATCGCCCGGGTTTGCAGGACAAGAGGCGCCTTCATGATCCACTTGGAGTACGACGGTGCTTCGGTGATGTTCTTCAAGGTCTTCGATGCGAACGGGCGCCGGCTGGAGTGCTGCCCCGGGAGAGGTGGTCGAGACCCTGCTACGGCGAGGACTGGGCCCACCGACCTCTCCCTTGGCGGCTGCTCAGGCGGCGGAGGCGTCGGAGGGTCCAGCGACTCCGGCGAGCTCTTCGCGACTCCAGAGACGAGCGATGACAGCTACGAGCCCCCGAGCCGGCGCCGCTCCTAGAGCAGGGCAGGCTCGTCAGGCCATCACCGACTCTGATCTGGATGGGGTTGGTGCCGATGCTTGACGGCCCACTGCTGACGATGGCGTCTTTCGCAGGGGCGCGTGTAGTTAGCGTCCTTTTAGGATTTGTTCCCTGCAAGGAATCAAAGACGCGTCCCGTGAGGGCTTGTAAGGTGCCTGTGATCCTGTTTGTTAATATAACCCTTGTCATAGAATTGTGCGAGTTGCTCATTCCATCTTAGCTCAGTCCGTCTTAGCTCAGTCCTCCCTTTCGAACCTCACGAGGGCTTGGTGCTCTGCGCCGACAGGTCCTAGTCCCAAGGCGGCTTCAGCCGTCGCTAGTATGCCAGGTCGCGATGCCGTGGTCAAGGCCAGGAGGTGAGCGACTCGGGGTCCGGTAAGAGCCCCTGAGTCGCGATGCTCAGGAGGTCCCCTTTGGCGCTCAAGCAGCCGTCATTCGGTGAGAAAGGAGAGCGGCATCGCTAACATGGGATTGCATTAGGTGCGGGGATGGTGCCACGGTAGCTGGTGCTTCCGGGTGGTGACTTATCTCGAGAATCAGGGACCGCTCTCTGGTGTGTCGCCGGGTCCGTGCATCGGTAGGCGCGAGGTTGCTCGGCGAGGTCCTCGCGTGTCCCTCCCCTCTCGCCTTTGCTCCCCTTTCTGCTCTACATCCTCGGGTCCCGGCCCTCGAGCGAGTCTCAGCCGTCGCTGGTATGCCAGGTCGCGATGCCGTGGACAAGGCCAGAGGGTGAGGGCTGGAGAGCCAGTAGGAGCCCTGAGTCGCGATGCTCAGGCACCCCCCTTTAACGTGCAAGCGGTTCACGCGGATGAGAGTGAAGGAGACACCACAAGGGCCTCGCCTGACGCAGCTCCTTTAGGAGATCCTGTAGACCCATCATAGAAAGAACGAGGGGTTGCCATGACAATTGACAGTCAGCCGTTGGTTGCTTCCGAGGGGCGATGAGGCACTGAAGGCTTGACGAGGTGGTGCCATGCGGGGCTGCCGCGGCCAAAGCTCAGCCATTCAGGTTTTCGGCGTTGCAGGGACAGACCCATGCGCAAGCGTCGTGCCATTTGGGAGCAGCTCCGTCAGTTGGCGTCAGTTGAGCGGGCAACTAGGTCAAACACATTAGCCGCGAAGGAGTGGATTCATTCAAATAGATGCTGGGAAGGCGGACATCACTGGGTTAGGCCCGAGCGACTTGGGGATGATGCAGCCCGTGGGGCGCCCCCAACAAAGTAAGCTAACAACATGAAATAAAAGGGATACATGCCGCAGGGACGGACCCACGCGGCCTGGGAATAATGCAGCCCTGGGGGGCACTCCCAGCTGGAAATGAAACTTGAAAGATGTCACCTGATGATGTTGAGGACGAAGGAGTGTTGGTGTAGCAGACTTGGTGGGCTGCGGAAGCCGATCCTCACGAGCCCCCAGGCCCAGGGGCCTCGGGAGGCTCCGGAGGCGCTGGTGGCTCCTCGCGGACCATCTCCATCTCCGCCAGGGCTGCGGAACGCCTGGCCTCTTGAGACTCCATGATACCCCTCATGAGGCGCTTGTAGTGGCAGCCACGTTCGGCAAGCCATAAGGCATGCGAACGTAGCTGTGGGGTGGGCCTTCGCAGCGCCCCACTCGCGAGGGCCAGAGGCGCTCCAGAGAGGCGACTCGATTGAGCCCTGGTATGTCAATGCAGACATGCAGCCCACCATCCTCGCCTGGATGGGGAGCCACAGCTGGTAGGCGGCGGCTGCCTTTCATGACTCTTGACTCCTGTAGCTCCTGAATGGCCTTGCTGACGAACTCTTGAGGGTCTGGCTCTCCTTGCCTTACTCCTTCTTGAGGGAAATGTGCTTCGAAACACGCCTCCATGTGGTGCCCAAGCGCCTCCCTCGTGACCTTAGCCAGGTCGGTGGCCCTCCAGGGGAGAGCCCCCGAGCCCTGCCTGAGGAGGGCGCCGGGCGCGCTTTCCTATGCGATGGAAGGAGGTTTCCCCTGGGCAAGCGCAGGCCCTGAGGGGCCTGCCTCCTGAGGGGCCGGGCCGGACGATGTCTTCTTCTTCTTGGGGGTGGTCTCGGGAAGCCTCCTGCTTCCGCGATCCGGGTCTTCCAGTAATGCGGCCTGAAAGGCTCGTTCCAGGGAACACACCGCGTCCTTCTCTTCACAGGGCACCATGATGACTCCGCCACTTCCTGGCATCTTGAGGACGTTGTAGCCGTGGTGAGTTACGGCCACGAACTTGGCCAGCGCTGGGTACCTAAGGATGGCGTTGTACGGCAGGCGAATGTGAGCGACGTCGAAGTCGATGAGCTCGGTGCGGTAGTTATCGCGTGCCCCGAAGGTGAAAGGGAGGCAGACCTGCCCAATCGGGACCGTGGAGCCGTCGGTGACTCCGGAGAAAGGCTTGGTTGGCTGAAGCTGGCTGTAGGGCACTTGGAGATTGTTGAATGTTTCCACGGACAGGACATTGAGCCCTGCCCTGCCATCGATGAGGGTCCTGGTGACCACCACGTTGCTGATGATTGGGGAACAAAGCATCGGGAGGACTCCGGTTGTAGCCGCACACTTGAGCTGATCTGCTGAGCTGAACGTGATGGCGCACGCCGACCACCTGAGAGGGCGTGTGGCTTTGAGCTTGGGGAGGACTGCATTCACTTCGCAGGCGGACTGCTTGAAGATGCGTTGAGAGGCTGGGGCTTGAGCCCCGCCCAGGATGCAGGCGATCGCGCGCAGCTCCTGGAAGCCCCCAGCCCCCTCGTCCTGATGGCAGTCCTCGTTTCTCCTTGGCTGCGGCGGCAGCGGAGGGAGGCCTGCGTTGCCTTGCGGGCGATCCTCGCGAGGCTGATCCCTCCAGTCTCCCTCGCGAGGCGGGTCTTGCCAGCGATCCTCGCGAGGTTGATCGCGCCACCCTTTGTGCGAGCCGCGGTCTTCCCAGTGTCATGCGTTCCTTCCTCCTCCTCGACCGTAGCCCCGGTCACCGTGGTCGGGGCGACGGCCGATCCTTCCTTCTCGCACGGCTCGGAGCTCTTGACATTCGTTGGTGTTGTGGGTGTGGAGGTCGTGGTACACACAGTACCGACTGCCCTTGGGAGATTCGGGCTGATCTCTGCCCCGCTTGGTGTCTGGTTCTGCCGCGAGCACGGCAGCCCCCTTGCGCTTCACATCCTTGGCCTTGGGCTTCTTCTCTTCTGGGTTTGCGGCAGGTAGCTCGAGGAGGGAGAGACGCCCTTCCTCAGCCCTGGCGCACTTGGTTGCCAAGTTGAACAGCTCCAAGGAAGTGCACAGGTCTTCATGCATCACCAGCTCCTCCTTCATCTTGACATCGCGCATGCCGTCGGAGAAGGCTGAGATGATGGCCTCCTCGGTCACCTTGGGAATCTTGAGGCATGCGTTGTTGAAGCGCTGGATGTACTTCTGCAGGGTCTCTCCAGATTGTTGCTTGATGCGGCGCATGTCGCTCACGACGGGTGGCCGGTCGCGAGTACCTTGGAAGTTGGCGATGAAGCGGGTGCGCATCTCGTCCCAGGAGGAGATCGTGCCTGGAGCCAGGTTCAGGAGCCAGGTGTGGGCCCCGTCCTTGAGCGCCATGGGAAACCAGTTCGCCATGACCTTCTCGTCTCCGTTGGCAGCTTCGATGCCCAGCTCATAGAGCTGGAGGAACTCCGCAGGATCGGCCGTGCCGTTGTAACGAGGAGGCAGGTCTGGCTTGAACTTGTCGGGCCACGCGATGTTGCGTAGCTCGGTGGTGAAGGCACGGCAGCCTCCTGTGGCCACGGGAGGCCTTGGGTGACGGAGAGCTTGGTCTTGCATGTCCCCACACGCTGCAGCTGGGAGCAGCGCGGGGTCTTGACGCGCAGGAGCAGGAGCATGGTCGCGACGTGCTGGAGCAGGGAGCGCCCGGGCAGCTTCTTGCGGGCGAGGGACTTCTTGGCAGCTCTGCTCTTGCCGCGCTGGCACCTGACGGAGCAGGTTCCGCCCAGGGGCCAAGCGCCTTGGAGCCATGGCGCCTTCTTGAGGAGGAGGCGGCTGGGGCGCCGCCGGAGCTTCGTTGCCCGTGCGGGGTGGGGTGCGGTGCAGCGGAACGGACGGCGTAGGAGAGCCCCCTGCAACGCGGACGAGCTCGGCGACGCGGTCGAGCCATTCTTCGTAGACGTCGTCGACGGGACGGTAGCGCAGGAGCTCGTTTGCTGCGATGAGCGCAGCTCGAGCCTCCATGGGTGCGCGGAGCGCGCAGGACGAAGAACCGGCTGGGGTGAGCGAGGGAGTAGCGGTGCGGCCGTCTTGCCGCACGGACGGATGCTGAGACGACGCTTGCTGCTCGTCCCCCACCGGGCCGGTGGCGGCGTTGATGGCAGGTGACAGGGAACGGCAAGGACGCCCGCTGACAGGAGCCGTCTGGGCGATGCGGGAAGCGAGAGCGGCCCGGCGCTCGGCGCGGGCCCGACGAGCGTCAGACATGGATGCGATGGTCGGAGGAGAACGGGGTGGTGGAAGACGAATTCCGGCGCACCCCTACCTGGCGCGCCAAATGTCGGATTTCGGGTTCCGGCAGACCCTTGAGGTTCGAACACTGGGGTGCGCGCGGAGATTTCGCCTTCTACCTATCTGCACCCTTCCGCCTCACTAAGATCTAAGCTATGGAAAGAACAGCATAAGAGACACAGGGTTTATACTGGTTCGGGCCACCGTTGTGGTGTAATACCCTACTCCAGTGTGTGGTGTGGTGGATTGCCTCTTGGGCTGATGATGATGAGCAATACAAGGAAGAACAGCCTCGCGAGGGTCTATTCTTGGCTGGGGGGATGAACTGCTAGGAGGAGTTCAGTCACCCTTCTCTCTCTCTCTCTCTCTCTCTCTCTCTCTCTTCTCGATTCTCTCTCCAATTTCCATCATATCTAGTTTCACTCTTGGCTTCTAGATTCTCCCTTCTTGATTCCGATTTCCATCATCCTACCCTGGGGGTGACTAGTCCTATTTATAGGCAAAGGCCCTGGGCCTCTTCCCAAATATTGAGCGGGAAGGGCGCCAACAATTGGCTAGTTTGAAGGGGAACATCTGGTACACTTATCCTGACTAAAGTTGGTCCTCGCCTGCCAAAGGCTCTGGTGGTGACGCTGGCTTGGGCTCCACAATGACTTCCTCCCCGCCGTTGAAATAGTCTTGGTCTCGTTGCACCAAAACGGGTGCCTTTGCTTGATGCTCTCGCCTGCGCTTGCTCCCTTTGCACCAAAGAGGAAAGGAGGACACTGCGCGGGCTGGTGCCCGCCTGGCACCCTTGGTCGTCATGGCTTGCATCACGGGCACCTCGTGAGGTACCCCGCCTTGATCTCTCCGCCTCCTCGCGAGCCAGCCTGATGAGGCCGTGCCTGAGGAAGCTCCGTGTCGTCCGCCCCGCGAGGGTCTTGGGTCTGTGTTAATGAAGATGGGTCGCGCTGGGCCCCCTTCTGAGCCACATTGTAGGCCGCAGGCAGGCATGTCTGGGGACCCCCATTCCCAAAACGCCGACAAGTTAGTAGTACAAGCATCAACATTGATAATAGGATAAGAGTAAACCTTGGCTAGAGTTTCAAGATAAGTAAGCTTGAGTGTCTCAAAACTCTTTGTAAGAAGGGTGAGCTCTTCTTCCTTGGTCTTGAGGGACATGGATAGGAGCTCACAATCCTTAGAGAGCGAAGCATTAGACTTTACAAGCTTACTTTTATCATTCATCAACTCTTCGCAAGAGTCGATAGCCTTTTTCAAAGAGGCAAGATCTCTAGTATGCGCATCAATGTTTGCACCAATTTTTAAGCATAGTTCATCATTGTGTGCTTCCTCATATTGGACTTTCCGCTCAAGGATTTCATATTTTTCCTTTTCCTCGGTGACGAGGGTTTCGATTTCCTTAATGGAAATGGTGTGCTTACTCACCATCTCCATAAGCATACGAAACATAGTGAGCTTCTTTCCTTTAAGAGAGCACATGAACTTATTTAGTTTAGCAAGCATAGCATCATTTATATCATCATCCTCTTAACTATCCTCCGCATCAAGATACTCATCACTAGGAGTAGGAGGAGTGAAAAAAGGAGGGTTTGATCGTGGGGTTACCTTGACCTTGTCAGGAGAGTGTTGGTCCTCTCCATCTTCTACCACGGCCTTCGCCATGAGACACTTTTGAGCGTTGCCCTTGTAATCCTTCATGTAGTTGTAGGTGACAACTTCACCACTCTTGTTGACAAGCCTCAATGTGTTTTGAGAATCTTGAGCAACTCCGGCAACACCACTAACATCATCCGGATCGGATTCTTCTTGAGCAACCATTGCTTTCCCATCTCTCTTCTTGAGCTTGGAGTTCAAAGGATTTGGAAACTTGTAACACCCTCGATGCGACTATAGCTCCCACGTGTCGAGGCACGACTTAGAGACATAATCGCATTGAAGGCATATGTCGCAAGTTAGGCAATCTTCACAACATCCCATGTAATATAAATAATAAAGGGGAGATAACATAGTCGGCTTACACTCGCCACGTCAATCTAGGTACATAAATAACGTTACATCATCCAAACACTCATGGCCCGACTACGGCGCCAAAATAAAAGATAACCCAACATGCGACACGGTCCCGATCACCCCAACTGGGCACCACTACTAATCATCAGGAAAGGAAACATAGTAACGTTGAGAGTCCTCGTCGAACTCCCACTTGAGCTCGAGTGCGTCACCTGGAGCGGAATCATCAGGCCCTGCATCTGGTTTAATAGTAATCTGTGAGCCACAGGGACTCAGCAATCTCGCACCCTCGCGATCAAGACTATTTAAGTTTATAGGTAAGGCAAGGTAAATATGTGGAGCTGCAGCAAGCGACTAGCATATATGGTGGCTAAACTGTTCGCAAAAGAGAGCAAGAAGAGGAGGCAAAGCGCGAGCGAGAAACTAGAGAGCAACCTGCATAAGCATTACTCCAACATCGTGTTCACTTCCCGGACTCCGCCGAGAAGAGACCATCACGGTAACACACTCAGTTGATTCATTTTAATTAAGTTAAGGTTCAAGTTATCTACAACCGGACATTAACAAATTCCCATCTGCCCATAACCGCGGGCACAGCTTTCGAAAGTTCAAATCCCTGCAGGGGAGTCCCAACTTAGCCCATGACAAGCTCTCACGGTCAATGAAGGAATAGACCTCCTCCCGAGACGCTCCGATCAGACTCGGTATCTCGGTTCTTCAAGACACTTCGACAGGTTAAAACAAGACCAGCAACACCGCCCGAATGTGCCGACAAATCCCGATAGGAGCTGCACATATCTCTTTCTCAGGGCACACTCAGATTGTCTTAGGTACGGGTAGGCCAGCCCAGAGTTGCCCCTGGTGGCCACCGGCAGCTGACAGGTGGACCAACACTCAGAGGAGCACTGGCCCGGGGGGGTTTAAAATAAGATGACCCTCGGGCTCCAGAAACCCAAGGGAAAAAGAGGCTAGGTGGCAAATGGTAAAACCAAGGCTGGGCATTGCTGGAAAATCTTTAATCAAGGCGAACTATCAAGGGGTTCCCATTATAACCCAACCGCGTAAGGAACGCAAAATCTGGGAACATAACACCGATATGACGGAAACTAGGGCGGCAAGAGTGGAACAAAACACTAGGCAAGAGGCCGAGCCTTCCACCCTTTACCGAGTATATAGATACATTAAGATAACGTGGCAATATAATGATATCCCAACAAGTAAATAAATGTTCCAACAAGGAACGGTCTCCAATCTTCACCTGCAACTAGCAACGCTATAAGAGGGGCTGAGCAAAGCGGTAACATAGCCAATCAACGGTTTGCTAGGACATGGTGGGTTAGAGGTTTTACATGGCAATTAGGGAGGCTTGAAAGCAAGTGGTAGGCATCGTAGCATTGGCATAGCAAAAGAGCGAGCATCTAGCAAAGCAAAGATAGTAGTGATTTCGAGGGTATGATCATCTTGCCTGCAAAGTTGTCAGAGTTGACTAGATCCTCGAAAGCAAACTCAACGGGCTCCTCGTTAGCGAACTCGTCTCCCGGCTCTACCCAAACAATACAAACAAGCAAACAGAACACAATCAACCACGTGCAAAGCTCAAACAATATGATGCGAGGATGGTATGCTATGCGGGATGCGATGCGGGATGCATATGCAAGATTTGACAAGGGATGCATGAACCTGGCCTCAACTTGGAAATCCAAGTGTGCCACTTGAAAGATGAGATGAAATCGCTTGAAAACGATATAAAGAACGCCGGAATCGGAGTTACGGTTTGGAAATGGCAAGCGAATCAAATATGGCCACGTTCTGCGATTTACAGCAAGTAGCCATCTAAATGCAACAAGATGAACATGCTACAGCATCCAATCATGGCATAAAAATACATGGCAGGGATGCATTCAAGATGCTTAACAAAAGTATAGCACTGAGCTACGGCCAATTCATCCATTAACAGGTTCAAACAAGCATGGCAAAAATGCATATGACAAACAGATCTCAGACTTAGTGAAATTAACACTTGTCTGGAATTTCAGATCAGGTAGCACACTTCGGAGCAACAAAACTATATGCTACAGGACCTGAACATGGCAAAGTAAAGCATGGCATGGAGCTACTCAAAGAGATTAACAAAAGTCCCTTAGTGACCTTGAGCCAAAAGGGATCATAAAATACATTTGCAAGCATGTGAACATGGAAAAAACATAATCAGTTCTCAGACTTAGTAAAAACTGGAGCATGCTGAAAACAGATATCAAGTAGGCATGTTTACGAGTTCGATGCACTCACTACAGAGCAAGTGATGACAATCTAAGCATACACCCATCAATAATACACAAAATGCAAGCTAGACATGGAAAGAACAATAACATAGCATGCACAGATCAACTACAACATCCTCGGCAAAATTGCTAACAAGTAGACAATCTGCCCAGATTCATGAAATGACAAAAGTAGAGCTCGATTGACTCAAGCCAGGGTGCTCCATAATTGTAAACAAAGACATGGATGGATAGAGCACTACAAGATTAACAAAACATCCTTACTGATCATCCTCAAAAGAGACACGGATCACTAGGAAACAACATGAACATATGACCACATGACATAAACAGCTCAAGGACTTGGTGGAAATGCTAAGTCCCTGAAATCAGCATTACCAAGTGCCTCACTTTGCAAGATTGTGCTAGTCACCACACACATCACAAAAAATACATGGGTTGCACCTCTGGAAAGATGGCAAAACCCTTAACAAAACATATGTAGAGCTCATGGGCATATCATGCACACAATAATCATGGCAAAAATGACAAATATCTAAATGGAGCAGCAGATCTGACAAATATCTCAAGTAGCACTCTTCTAACAGCATTTCGGGCATCAAGATGAACTCAAATGCAAATGATTCAATGGAATGAAATGATGTACTCTTTGAGACAAACATTTTGATATGCTATATGTGCAAAATGGAGTTACGGATGCAAAGTTACGGCATGATGAACAAGGGCATATGGATCTGGGGAAAACGGGGACTTAGAAGAAAATTTGGACCTCCAGATCTAGGGTTACTTTAGGCGATCTGGATCGGATCCGACACGATTTACGAGGTTCGCCGGGATCTCGGAGCTCGCCGGAGAGGGACTTGGAGGGCACCGGAGGAGGAGGAAGGCGGCCGGGCTTGGCAGACCGACCGGAGCTCTCGCAGGCGTCGACGGGAGCAGCTGCCGGAGTTGAGGAGGCGCGGGGCAGCGCCGAGGTGGCGGGGTCGTCTCCGGCAACGAGGCGGCGGGGCGGCGCCGGCGCGGTGGAGGCGGAGCGGTGGCCGACGACGAGGGAGGTCGGGCGGCGCGGCGAAGAAGACAACTCGGGCGGCGGCGCGCGAAGACCCGGGCCGCGGGGGCTCTCCTCGGGCCCGGCGGGCCACGGGCTTCGATGGGATGTGGGAGGCCACGTGGCACGCAGCCACTGGCCGGGCGCGGCGGCGCGAAACGTCTGGTGGCGGACGGACACGTCCGGTGTCGGCGGAGCGATTTTAGGGTTTGGACGGGGGAGAGATCCGGATTTTCGGAGGAGGACCTATTTATAGGCATAGAGGGAGCTAGGAGAGTCCAAATGAGGTGCGGTTTTCGTCCACGCGATCGTGATCGAACGCTCTAGATGATGGAGAGGGTTTTGGTGGGTTTTGGGCCAAAATGGAGGGGTGTTGGGCTGCAACACACACGAGGCCTTTTCGGTCCCTCGGTTAACCGTAGGAGTATCAAACGAAGTCCAAATGGTACGAAACTTGACAGGCGGTCTACCGGTAGTAAACCAAGGCCGCTTGGCAAGTCTCGGTCCAATCCGGAAATGTTTAATCCCCACACACGAAAGAAAGGTAGAATTGACCACCGAAGGAGAACGAAGCGCCGGAATGCAAAACGGATAACGGGGAAAAAGCTCGAATGCATGAGATGAACACGTATGCAAATGCAATGCACATGATGACATGATATGAGATGCATAACAATGAGAACAACACACGGAGACAAAAACCCGAACCCGAGAAAATCAAATAACTTAAGGCCGGAAACGGCAAGAGTTGGAATACATATTGGGAAAGTCATATCCGGGGTGTTACACAACTTCTTCTTGGGAAAGGTCTTGGGAAACCTTGGTTTATCTTCTCTCTTCTCATAAGGGCACTCGTTGGAGAAGTGGTTGGTTTCTTCACAGTTGTAGCATTTTCTTACTTTCTTCTTTTGAAACTTTCCCTTGAATTTCCCTGCGCTAAACTTCTTGACAAAGAGAGCCATGTCTTGGGCCCTCATCGGATTCGACCTCATCACCATCTTCTTCTTCATCATCATCTTCTTCTTCTTCACTTTGCTCATCTTCACATACATGCTTGGCCTTCAATGCAAGATTGATCTTCGGCAATGGAGTACCATGCATGTCAAGATGTTTTGTAGCATTTGCCTTTGACTCTTCAAATAGTTGGAAAGTGGGTATGATGTCATCTGTAGTCATTTCCTTGAAGGCATGGTGTTGTCTTATGTCCCATACCATCTGATGGTGATATGGAGCAAGAGCATGGAGCAACTTGTCCACAAGGAATCGCTTAGTCATGTTAAATCCATCTTATGTCTTGTCACACTCGCATGACTCAATATCAGCGGTGAGAGTCATGAGACGCTCAAGGAGTTGATTTGGAGTTTCACCTTTCTCCATACAAAAGTTTTGCAATTGCCCCTTGGCAATTTCATATTGAGCACTCCGGAGGGTGGAGGTACCGGTCCTTGATCTTATAATACTTTCCCATAATTCCTTGGCACTTGTGATGTGTATGAAAGGTCTCCTTTGCTTTTCAACCATACCTATCCTTATACACATGATTGCCGTGTCATTTAGATTCTTGTCATAAATTTCTCTTGGTGTAGGATTCTTTGTATCAACCACATGGTAACCATACTCCAAGATCTCTAGCATCTCATCGTTTCCAAATTGAAGATGATCCTGCATAGCAACTCTCCACAAAGCAAAATCAGAAGTGGAGTCAAGTAAAGGAGGTCTGCCTTGAGAGTTATATTTTGGTTTCTCAACTTGGGATCTTGCATAAAGCCAAGGAACACTAGAGTGTTCATTGCTAGGAGGTTGTTGACCAAGTGACGGAGTAGGCACAGTTGGTCTCGAAGTCACACCACCCGAAAGTGGTGCAAGCATCATGGACAATGTGGCTATCCTCATTTGGACCAAGGCCTCTACAGAAGCATCATGCTCCTCCTTTTGCTTAGCAAGGGCCCGTTCTAGATCCTCAGAAGTAAAGGTCTTGACTTCAGAAGAAGCCTCGCCTTTATCCTTCAGATCTACAACAAGGGGAGTCCCATCGGGGTTCATCTCGCTCTAGGGCGGTTAAGCCACAAGAATAGAGCACGAGGCTCTGATACCACTTGAAAGGATCGAGATGGACCTAGAGGGGGGTGAATAGGTACAAATACAAATTTTAATTGACACTTGGCAATTTTAGGCAATAGTGCGGAATATGAAAGTGAGCCTAACAATTGCAAGTGTGATGCTAAGAGCTAAACAAGATAATCAAGTAATACAAGTAGATGAGTAACAAGTACCCACAAGCAAAGAGTTAAGGTTAGGGATAACCGCAACTCCGAGAGACGAGGATGTAAGCCGATGTTCACTTCCTTTGAGGGAAGCTACGTCACCATTTAGAGAGGTGGGTGTTACCACAAAGGCTCACCCTATTCTCTCTTTGAGACAACACCACGAAGGCGTTTCTCAACCACTAGTGGTAGACCTTGGGGTGGTCTCCAAACCCTCACAAACTTTTCCGGGGGTAATCACAAGGGTCGATTCCTCTCCGAAAGACTCCTACCGCCTAGGAGTCTCCAACCTCCAAGAGTAACAAGAACGATGGGAAAAAGCTCAAGACTTGCTCAAGTCACAAATTCCTTTGGTGCAAAGACAGGGAAGGGGTGGATCTATCACTTGATCGGACAACTTCTCTCAAATGCTCTCAAATCCCTTGGGGATCTAAGATTTGGTGTGGAGGAGTGAGAGAGAGAGTGTGTAATGTGTTCTAGGGTTGGTTCAAACTGAGTGGTCAACACTATCCCGAGGGGGAGAAAGGCTATATATAGTGGTAGTGAGAAACTAGCCGTTTGGCCACTTAAGGCACAGGAGCTGCCGGACGTCCGGTGGGTACCGGATGACCGGTGAAACAGATCGAATCGGACGTCCGGCCAAGAAGCCGGTCGTCCGCTCGCTGGAGTATGAATCTGACCGCGAAAACAGCACAGGTAGCGGACATCCGGAAGGCGCCGGTCGTCCGGAGCCCGGACGTCCGATGTTGTCGGAAATCCGTTAATTGTAGTTCTATTGGAGTGCACCGGATATCCGGAGATGAGCGGACGCCCGGTGACCGGACATCTGGTGTGACCGGTCTTCCGCTAATATCTGTTCTGTAAAGACTCACCGGACGACTGGAGAGAGTCAGATGTCTGGTTGGTTGAGAGAGGCCGGACGTCCGTAGACTTCGGACGTCCGGTGAAAGTTGGACCTTTTAGCTTAGAAACATACTACCATTTTTGCACAAGTTAGAGGAAGAATTTAGAGATGGTATGAGAGGGAATTTTGTGGTTTTGAGCAAGTTCTTTCACGAAATCCATCGATCCCCTCTTAATAGTGCGGGATCCTACACTCAAGAGCAAACCGAAAACAAGGAGCCGAAGCTTTTTATCTTTGTCTTGTGTCTCTGCTCTTGAGTGATATATGTTTTATGTCCGTAGTCATGATCCACACACACACACATAGCCCTTGAGACATAATCCTGAGAAATACTCGATAAACATGATTAGTCCCAATATGCATGTTGTCATCAACATCAAAATATGATTAAGGGCATGATAGCACTTTCAAAGACCCTGTTACTATTGTTGATGACATTCCGGTAGCCACCGATGGACGAGAACTTTGCCTAATGGCCCGCCTCGTTCAATGAGCAGGATAATGGTTCTCTTCGTCCCTCGCCCTTGGGACCAACGTTGTTGCCGACATAACTGACAGGCTACCCTCTGACATGCCTTGCTATCATAGCCGTGCAAGATGCCAGCACCCTTCCTACTTTTAACCCACATGGTGGGCCCATAACCCAAAGTTCCACACGATCGAAACCTGACTCTCCTGTACCCCCCTGTTTCTAAGGTTATTCCTCACGCTTGGCTTCGTATCATGTCACGAGCCACCTTCCGAGAGATGATCTATTCCTGATGCTCTGAACTCCTTTCTTACACTTGGTTTAGGTATCAATCGTTTGTCCATCCGCTTGAAACTTCCTATTGTACCTCCTTACTTTGCTCTCGATATTTTCAGAGGTTTCAATTCGAGAGTAACTTTTTCCTCCTTCCCCGATGTTATCTACCAGATAGTCAACCTTGCCGAGGTCCGTTCTCCGGGAAGGCTCCCCCTTTATTCTACGTAAGTACGATGGAGTTCCCAAAGAAAGGATGACAACTTCGTCCCAGATGCACAGAAGCAGAGGCATGGAGGGATAAACATCATGGAGCAAACTCTTTGGGAACGGCAACCAAGACCGAGAAGATCCATTAGAATTCCGTAACCAGAACTTCCCCCCTTCTTCACCTCTTAAATCTCGGGACGAGATTTCTTGTAGTAGAGGAGAATTGTGATGTCCGGTTAGTTAAGCTACAGTAACCCTCTGCAAATGATGCCACGTCACTTCGATTAATGTTGCTAATTTCGTGTTAGTTCGAAATCGATTCAAATTCAAGTTCTAAAAACAAGTCAAAATTTATTTCTTCAAACTGATAGGGAAAAATGTTCGATGGGTTGAAAATATTCCCTAACTATTTTTCATGTAGGAGCCAACCCCTTTTGAATATTTAAAACTGGCCCTAACCTATTTTAAAACTAAATCACCAGTAATTATTTAAACCATTTCAATTTAAACAAATAGTTGAACTATTCAAAATAATTTGGAACTTTCTGTGCTGCTTCAAAACTTTGCCTAGTACTTATGTGCTAAGTGGCACATTTAACTATACTCATTTATTAGACCAACAAAAATACAAAACTATAAAGAAAACAAAACAAAAATAGGAAATAAACAAAGGCTAGAAAGGCCCCCCTGCTGGGCCATGGCCCAGCTGGCCACCAGGACAGGCCCAACGGGCCACTCCCCTCCATAACCCCCTCCCCCACTAACCTAAACCCTAGCCCACGCACACCACTCCCCTCACTCGCTTTCTCACTCTCCCCCCACCACTCTTGATCCCATCTGGATCGGGGTGGGGAGCAAACCACGTCGCCGCCGCCGATTCCCGTCGCCACCACGTCGACGCCCATCGCCGGACCGCCGCCCGGAACACCCCTCCCCGCCGCACTGCTTCCTCTCCGTCCTTGTCGTCCCCGTCGTCCTCCCCACGACCCACTGCCAGTGCCCTATGCCCGCTGTGAGGACCCCGGTCCTCCTCCCTCTCCTTCTCTCTCCCCTGTTCCTGGCCGCGCCCCTGCCGCTTTCCCCCGTGCGCCGCGCCCCCACCTCAGGCCGCCCCCCGCTTGTTGCTGCCTTCTACTTCTGCTGCGGCTGCTGCCGCCGTCCACCAGTCGCCCCGCCGCTGCATCGTGCCTTGCGCGCGCCCACAACCGCATCCGCGCCAGCGCGCGAGCCACCCACCTGCGCCTCTGCTCCTGCCGCAGTTGAGGTCCTCGCCGCGCTCGCCACCGCCCCCTGCGGGCACCTCGCCGGCCCCGCCCGCGGCCACTGTTCGCCGCGGCTCCCCTTGTTGTCGTGTCTGCCGCCACCGCGCTCGCCGCCTCCACTGCGCCCGCTCAGAGCCAGGCCCGCCGTCGCCATCCTCGCCCGAAAGCACACACTCGCCGGTCCGCCACTCGCGCCACCCGCGGCTCGTCGTGCTACCCTGCTCCGGCCGCTGTCGCCGGCGCCGGGCCACGCGCCGGCCCTCCCCTTCAACCGCTGGCCGCAGTGCCCTGTCGGGCGGGCTGGTGCCCGGCTCCGCCCGCGCCCGTCGCTCGCGCCCGCAGTGGCCTATGGGCCACTGATCTGTGGGCCTTGCCTCCCTGTGGCAATGAGAAGTGGGGCCTGCCCCTGTGAAACGTTTAAAATAAAATAAGATTTAAAAAAATATAATAAAATTAATAATTAATTAATTAATTAGTAAATTAATTAACTTAATTAAAACTTGATTAGGTAGCTAATTAAAACCTAATTAATATGCTAATAAAACTAACTAATGTTGATTAGTGTTCAGTCAATGACAGTTGGGGCCCACATGTCAGGTTGACCCGGTCAACTGCTGACGTCATGATGACGTCAACAAACACTATTCTGGATAATGTTGATTTAAATAATTAAATAAATCCTAAAAATAATTTAAATCTTTTAAAAATAATATAAAACAAACCGTAGCTCGGATGAAAAAACTTTGTACCTGAAAGTTGCTCAGAACGACGAGACGAATCCGAATACGCATCCCGTTCGTCCGCCACGCATCCCTAGCATAGCGAACACGCAACTTTCACCCCCCGGTTCATCTGTTCGAAAACGCGAAACACGGGGGATACTTTCCCGGATGTTTCCCCCCTTTGCCGGTATCACCTCCTACCACGTTAGATCACAAGCGGCACATCTTATTGCCATGTTATGCTTTGTGGTGCTATGTTTGCTTAATATTTACTGTTTCTTCCCCCTCTTCTCTCCGGTAGACCCCAAGAGCGATGCTACCCTTGTGATCGACTACGTCGACGACGACCCCTCCTTGCCAGAACAACCAGGCAAGCAAACCCCCCTTTGAGCATTCCGATATCGCCCATTTCTTTCCCTCTCATGCTTGCATTCGAACTGCTACTACTTTCTATATGATCCTACTCTGATGCATAGCCTGTTGTTGTTACCTGCTTTCATACCATACCTACTTATCCTAAACTGCTTAGTATAGGTTGGTTAGAGATCCATCAGTGACCCCCACCTTGTCCCAGTTGCCACGCTTTATGTTCGATAACTCGATCAACGTGATCGACGTCCAGGCCCCGACACCGCACATCACCCCCCTAGTTGTACGACTCTGCAAAGTTACCATCGAGTGCCGAGGGTGGAACCTCTTACATCACTCCTGATGAGATCTCTGTAGTGTAGCTTTACGGTCGAGGTCATCGAGGGTGATTTCCTCCTTAACCACTTCTGTTACGGCTCTGTTGTGCAACCCATCAAAAGTGAACCTCGAGGGTGGATCCTCTTATGTTCACCTTGATGACAACATCAAGTGGAATTCACCGGGGGTGATTCCTCGGGTTTTCCCTTTGGTGTTAGACACACAGTTACTATGGTTACTATGACTTTACACTGAACCATGTTACTAAAGACGGATCGACCCTAAGGGGTACCCGCGCGAGCTTAATAGCGAGTGATGTGGAGTCGGGTTGACCTGGAAGGTGCCCGCGAGATACTTACGAGGCGTGGCCAGGCATTCTTAGCCCTTGCCGCAAGTACTCGAGATGGGGTGACGGGGTCACATCGATCATGAGTCTCTGCTCGTTACCGCGTGTTCCTAATCCACTACGATTTGGATATTTGATCCGAGGGGCCTCTGGCCTGATAGCACTAACCATCACGTGGGCATAGTATGGGCGCTCTGCGTCGTATACATCAGCCGAAGCTTAATAGACGTCAGCGACTAAGCGGCGCGCGCCGGGTTGGACTATGTAAGCTCCTGCCTTGTTGAAGGAGGTAGCTAGGTCTGCTCACCGGCCGCGTACGCAACGTGCAGGAGTTCCCGGGGAGATGGCCCATGACCCCCGGGGGCATAGGTTTAGTCTGGCGTGCTGGCCTCTCTATTAATCCTAGGTCGGGTTGCACCGTATTGTTTGGCTGAGGCCGGACATGACCCAGGAAAGTGTGTCCGGCCGGAGTAAATCGAGTGTGGTGGATAAGTTGGTGCACCCCTGCAGGGAAGAAAACATCTATCGGTAGCTTGTCTTACGGTAACGGACACTTGGAGTTGTATCCCGATTGATACAACTAGAACTGGATACTTGTGATGAGAACTAGATGGTGATGAGATTTGGAATGTGTTGACACTTGGATAGTATGGCTCTGGGATTGCTTTCTCGCAGGGAGTCGAGAAAGGATCTCTGGCCGAGGTTGATAACATTACTGCTACTTTACTTTATGCTACTCTACTCCCTCCTGTTGCTGCAAGATGGTGGTTTCCAGAAGATGCTAGTCTTCGATAGGATAGGCTTTCCCCTTCCCTTCTGGCATTCTGCAGTTTAGTCCACAGATACAACATATTCCTTTGATACATATGCATACTTAGTTAAGATCTGATGTAATTCTTGTGAGTACTTTGGATGAGTACTAACAGTTGCTTTGCTACTTCTTTTCCCCCATACCCGATTGTTGCGACCAGATGATGAACCCCCGGAGCCAGACGACGCCACTGATGACTACTACTTCCCGGAGGATGCCTACTACTACGTGACGACCGTTGGCGACTTGGAGTAGTTAGGAGGCTCCCAAGCAGGAGGCCTTACCTTTTCGATCGTTGTTGCTTTTGTGCTAGCCTTCTTAAGGCAAACTTGTCTAACTTGTGTTTGTACTTAGATATTGTTGCTTCCGCTGACTCTTGTGTATTCGAGCTTATGTATTCCAGCCCTCAAGGACCCTGGCTTGTAATATAAAGCTTGTATTATTTTAATTTGCATCTAGAGTTGTGTTGTGATATCTTCCCGTGAGTCCTTGATCTTGATCGTACATATTTGCATGTATGATTAGTGTACGATTGAATTGAGGGCATCACAACAGGTTGCTACCATCACTCTGGATTTCTGCATGCACTCCTTACATAATCTCACTATGTTTTATTCCTATGCATGACAGTTATTGTAAACAATGGAACTGAATATGTAGAGCAAAAGAGACAAGCCTTGCGTGGCAATAAAATTTCATGCAGATGTCGCTCCATGGTAGGCGCAAAGGCAGCCCCCCCTCCACGCATTTCGGATTGTAATCGAGAGGAAGATATCTGTTCTGAGGGGGATTCAGAAGGAGAAGACAACTCCTATTTACCCCCTGAGGTCTTCGCTCTAACTTGGCATGCTGATGTTGGTTATATCATGCATATGGTGTCTTGCATTGCTTACTTTATACATCAAATATGTCATGTGCTTAGTTTAGACATCCTTTGTGCGAATGCCATCTGTTTAGTTTATTCATCGTTTATGTGAACTATGCAACGCCATCTTGTTTAGCCAGGCATCATATATGTGAATTTTGCAATGCCATCCTGCTTAGTCAGTCATCTTATATGTAAATTATATCAGGCCATCCTTTTTTTCGTTACATATTACATTTGTCAACAATGTTAGTACATTCAACTGCTCTTCGTGTGCATCAGCCATTTGACACGGTGATGGCAAATTCTGGAGTGAAAACAAGGTCTTCAGAGCAGACTATGCTATCTGACGAAGCGCATATCTCGCTGGTTACGGATAGCTCCTCACAAGAGGATTCAGAGACAGATGACTAGTCCTATTCCCCCCCCCCCCCGAGGTGTATGCTCTAACTTGGCAGGGTTATGTTGCTCATATCGTGCGTATGGTGTCTCGCATTACTATGTCATTTGATTAGTTTAGACATGCTTTGTGTGAATGCCACCTGTTCAGTGTCTAATTACCATATATGTGAATTATGCATTGCCATCTTGTTGCAAGACATTATATATGTGAATTATACAATGCTATCTTGTTGCAAAGGCATTAATATGTGAATTATGGAATGCCATGTTGTTTAGCCAATCATCATGTATGTGAATTATATCATGCTATCATTTTTTTGTATTACATGTTCCATTTGTCGACAACATTTGTATATTCAACTACTCTTCCTATGCATCAGCCACTTGAAGCGGTGATGGAAGTATCTGGAGTGAAAACAAGGTATTCAGAGCAGATAATGCTACCTGCTGAAACAGACATCTTGCTGGTTACAGAGAGCTCCTCAGAGGAGGATTCGGAGACTGATGACCAGTCCTATTTCCCCCCTGAGGTCTATGCTCAAACTTGGCAGGGTTATATTACCGATGTCATGCATGTTGTCTTGCATTGCTTAGTTTTTACATCATATATGGATTGCCATCCGCTTACTTGCTCACTATATAAATCATATATTTGAATTATATCATGCCATCATGTTTACATAGTACATACACATCATCTATCTGAATTATGGCATGGCAACCCATTTAATAAAGACATCATATAGTTATATCATCTCATCCTGTTTAGTGTTTACAGTCATCATATTTTGAATTATGGCATTCTATCTGTGATGTATGTGAATTATGGCATGCCAACCTATTTAATAAACACATTATATAGTTATGTCATGTCATCCTGTTTACATAGTCTCATATTTTGAACTATGTCTTTCCATCTTTTTTAGTTAGCCATCATAATGTGAAATTGTGTCATGCTATCCTGTTTAGTTAGCTATCATATATGTGAAATTGTGTCATGCTATCCTGTTTGGTTAGACAACATAAATATGAATTATTTCATGCCCTCTTTTATTCCCCACTATCCATTGCACCTGTCTATCATACAATGTCTATACTTTCAATTACTTTTCTTATTTATCATCCATTTGAATTGCAGAGCGTGATGGCAGTACCTAAGGGAGTAACAACACGGTCTTCAGAAAAGATAGTGCTACCAGTTGATGCAGATAGAACCACGGTTGTACTTGCCCAAGGACCAGATCCACCACACATAACCCAGACTCTCGCAGATTGTACCCCTACCCAGTTGGACAGAGAACCAGCTACACCCCTTCTAACCCCAACCCCGGCAGATAGTAACCCAGTTCCAGTTGACACAGCACAGTCTCCACCACAGAGCACCCAAACACGAGCAGTTAGTAAGGGAACTGCAATGCCCAAAGCACGAGGACCACCACTCCGAATCCCAACTCAACGCTTAAAGGAGAACAAGATTTGTTCTCAGCTCAGGTTCTGTAGCTATGGTTCATACTCCTTTGCTCTTGCATTACTGTATTTACTCATACAAACTATTTTCAAATTTGAAGGATGGAATTGAAACTCCAATGGCGCAACAGGTATGTTTTAAACCTATTTCTTTAACTGGTTTGCTGTTGTAACCTGCTCTATGTTGATTTCAGTTTCAATTGAATAAATAGTTATGTTCTCATGTCATGCACATTACAAGTGTTGTTATTGCTCTACAGTTACCCACACTTATATTCTGTCTATTCCGCTTTGTCTTGGACAAATATTATTTGAACTGTGTCTCTATCTTGATTTGGCAACAAAAACTAGAATGATATAGACCATAAAGTGACCATGGTACATAGATATATGTTTGTTTCATGTTGTTATCCTGTCCACTTTACTACTGAACTCATTTACCAAAATGAGTTTCATATACAACATGGTAAACATGTGATGTGTCTGCTTGTTTCTCTTTTAGAATGCGGACAAAATATTGGAGAACAGTACCGCGTTATCCAATGGTAAAGGAAGTAATGCAGATAAGGTTCAAGATAGTGAGACATCCCTGTTGGTCTCCAAGAAAGCTGATAAAAACTATCTTGACAACAGTGAGGGAACCCAAAAGTCATGTCTTGATGTAGTGTTCGAGTTACTGGCCACAACTGCTGGCACAAGCTCTTCGAACTCGCTGCCGGAATTAGTTCGTCTTCTTGAGTCTCAACTTTAAGTTGATAGACATCAATCAGATGTGCTGCGACAGGAAACTGAAGGACTGAGTAAGTCCCTGCAGAATTTAGATGCATATTTTCTGGTGCAACGGCAAGTGCTGGAGGATTTAAGCGCCAAACAAGAGAAAGTTAATAAGCTTGCTAAGCATCTTGCCAGCATTATGGGTACCCAAGATATTGTTTCTTAAGATCTTCTGAAGTGGTTTCAGTTCTGGATTTGTTTTGTTGCGGCGTTTATTTGTGCTGGCCGCCAACTTTGACAACCAGTGTATATGATATGCTGCTTTGTTCCCTATATTTGCACTGGTGGCGAACTTTGATGCCCAGTGGATGTAATATGTGTAATAGCCGTGATAGCCTAGCGTTAGTTGCTTGCTTATTTATTTCCTTGTTGTCTTGTTTATTTGTTTGCTTGTAGTCATTGCAGTTCTTTTTCCACGGTTAGCTAGTGGCTGCAATAACTTATTTTTTAAAACTAGGCCACAATAACCATGGGCTAATATTTACTGTAGTGACACTGGGCCTCCTACTGGCCGTAGAAACAGTGGGCCTTCTATGGGCCGTAGAAACAATGGGCCTTCTGTGGGTCGTATCATCAATGGGCCTTATACGGGCCGTATGATCGATTGGCCAAACATGGGCCAAACAAACCGCATTATGGCCGTAAACGGGCTAGAGTTGGAATCGTCCGTTCATGGGCCGACCATAACGGACCATCATTAATAGGCCGCATTTGATGACGCTATGAAAATGGCCCAACGTATTAATGGACCACAAACGGGCCGATTGTAACCACGGGCTGAATTTGGCCCACAAGCAGAAAATGACAGTAACGGGCCGTAAGTAAATGAATGCTGGAAATGAGCCCAAGAATAAATGGGCTCTGAGAAGGCTGAAAGATAACATGGGCTGGAAACGGCCCAACGGAATAACAGGCCGTTAATGGGTATAAAGCGATACATTGTTCATTACAGGCCAGTTTCACCATGGGCCGTTAATGGGTGTAAAGTGATACATTGTTCATTACGGGCCAGTTTCACCACGGGCCGTTAATAGGCCAAGAGTTACATAGGGCCTCATATGGGTCGAAAGACGTCATGGGACATACATGGGCCAGAAGTGAAAACAGGCTGGAATCATATTGGGTGGCCCAGATGACGCTACTGGGCCTAATTCGGACAGGGCGTAACGGGCCTTGGGTTAGCGGGCTGTAAATGGGCTATATGCGAATAGGCCGTTAACAGGCTTTACATGGGCCGGCCCGCCACCTTTTGACCAAGTCAAACGGGCCAGCCTTTTCACAGGAATGGGCCTTTATTAGGCCGTGCCACATGTCGATGTATCATAGGCGCCTTCTGTCCAATGGGTGGATGACATCTGTCCCAACGATGAGCCGACACGTGTTTCCTCCAGCCAATGATGATTTTACACGTGGAAAATCCCCATTGGTCAGGGTTGTTAACGGGTTATCGGATCCAAAACCCGACCCGATAGCTTAACGGTGTTCCGTTACGGTGGATGCCACGTGTCGGTCACCCTTGACGAAAGCACTTCTGTGACGCGGGATTTATCGTCATGGAAGTGGACACTTTTGTGATGATAATTTTGGTAATGTCATGGAACAATTCTACGACAGCACAGGTATGACTATCTTGATTCTGTCATAAAATCATCATGGATGTACATGCATGACAAAAAATGCGACCTACTGTGACAAACACGTATCATCATGGAAGTGTTTTTTTGTAGTGATGGGAGTTCTTAAGTAATATGATTAATTGAACTTTAATTTATCAAGAACTTAGTCCTGATAGTATTTGCATAACTATGTTGTAGATCAATAGCTCGCGATGTAGCTCCCCTTTTATTTTTTATATGTTCATAGAGAAAAACTATGTTGAAAGATGATAGTAGCAATGATGCAGACTGGGTCAGTGATCTGAGGATTATCCTCATTGCTGCATAGAAGAATTATGTCCTTGATGCACCGCTAGGTGACGGACCTATTGCAGGAGCAGATGCAGATGTTATGAACGTTTGGCAAGCTCGGTATGATAACTACTTGATAGTTTAGTGCGCCATGCTTTATGGCTTAGAACCGGGACTTCAAAAATGTTTTGAACGCCACGGAGCATATAAGGTGTTCCAAGAGCTGAAATTGGTATTTTAGACTCATGCCCGAGTCAAGAGGTATGAAACCTCTGACAAGTACTTTGCCTACAAGATAGAGGAGAATAGCTCAACCAGTGAGCATGTGCTCAGAATTTTTGAGTACTACAATCTCTTGAATCAAGTGTGATTTAATCTTCCAGATAAGATAGTGACTGACAGAGTTCTCTAGTCACTATCACCAAGTTACTAGAACTTTGTGATGAACTATAATATGCAAGGGATGACGAAAATGGTTCCCTGAGCTCTTTGTGATGCTGAAATCAGCGAAGGTAGTAATCAAGAAATAGCATCAAGTGTTGATGGTTTATAAGACCACTAGTTTCAAGTAAAAGGGCAAGGAAAAGAAAGGGAACTTCAAGAAGAATCACTTGCAAGTTGCCACTCCCATGAAGAAGCTCAAAGCTAGACCCAAGAGTGAAACTGAGTGCTTCTACTGCAAAGCAAATGGTCACTGGAAGTGGAACTGCCCTAGATACTTGGCGGATAAGAAGGATGTCAAAGTGAACAAAGGTATATTTGATATACATGTTATTGATGTGTACTTTACTAGTGTTTATAGCAACCCCTCGGTATTTGATACTGGTTTAGTTGCTAAGAGTAGTAACTCTAAACGGGGGTTGCAAAATAAACAGATACTAGTTAAGGGCGAGGTGATGATGTGTGTTGGAAGTGATTCCAAGGTTGATAAGATCACCATCGCACACTCCCTTTACCTTCGGGATTAGTGTTGAACCTAAAGTAAATGTTATTTGGTGTTTGCGTTGAGCATGAATACGATTGGATCATGTTTATTGCAAAACGGTTATTCATTTAAGTCAAAGAATAATTGTTGTTCTATTTACATGAATAAAACCTTCTATGGTCATACACTCAATATAAATGGTTTATTGAATCTCAATTGTAGTGATACACATATTCATAATATTGAAGCCAAAAGATGCTAAGTTAATAATGATAGTGCAACTTATTTGTGGCACTGCCGTTTAGGTCATATTGGTGTAAAGCGCATGAAGAAACTCTGTTCTCTGGAACAATGGAGCAAGCAACAAACTTGTTGGAAATAATACATGTTGATGTATGTGGTCTGATAAGTGTTGATGCTCGCGGCGGGTATCATTACTTTCTGACCTTCACAGATGATTTGAGCAGATATGGGTATATCTACTTGACGAAACATAAGTCTGAAACATTTGAAAAGTTCAAAGAACTTCAGAGTGAAGTGGAAAATCATCGTAACAAGAAAATAAAGTTTCTACGATCTGATCGTGGATGTGAATATTTGAGTTACGAGTTTGGCCTTCATTTGAAACAATGCGGAATAGTTTCGCAACTCACGCCACCCGGAACACCACATCGTAATGGTGTGTCCGAAAGTCGTAACCGCAATTTATTAGATATGGTGCGATCCGTGATGTCTCTTACTGATTTACCGCTATCGTTTTGGGGTTATGCATTAGAGATAGCTGCATTCACGTTAAATAGGGCACCATCTAAATCCATTGAGACGACACCGTATGAACTGTGATTTAGATAGAAACCTAAGTTGTCGTTTCTTAAAGTTTGGGGTTGCGATGCTTATGTGAAAAAGTTTCAACCTGATAAGCTCGAACCCAAATCAGAGAAGTGCGTCTTCATAGGATACCCAAAAGAAAATGTTGGGTGCACCTTCTATCACAGATCCGAAGGCAAGATCATTGTTGCTAAATGGATCCTTTCTAGAGAAGGGGTTTCTCTCAAAAGAAGTGAGTGGGCGGAAGTAGAACATGATGAGTTAATTGTACCTTCTCCCGAATTGGAAAGTAGTTCATCGCAGAAATCAGTTCCAGTGATGCCTACACCAATTAGTGAGGAAGTTAATGATGATGATCATAAAACTTCAGATCAAGTTACTACCGAACCTCATAGGTCAAACAAACTACGTTCCGCACCAGAGTGGTACGGTAGTTATGTTCTGGAAATGATGTTACTAGACCATGACGATCCTACGAACTATGAGGAAGTGATGATGAGCCCAGATCCGTGAAATGGCTCAAGGCCATGAAATCTGAGATAGGATCCATGTATGAGAACAAAGTGTGGACTTTGGTTGACTTGCCTGATGATCGGCAAGCCATAGAGAATAAAATGGATCTTCAAGAGGAAGACGCACACTGGTAGTAGTGTTACTATCTACAAAGCTCGAATTGTCACAAAAAATGTTTTCGGCAAGTTCAAGGTGTTAACTACAATGAGATTTTTTCACTTGTATCGATGCTTAAAAGTCTGTCCGAATCATGTTAACAATTGCCGCATTTTATGAAATTTGGCAAATGGGTGTCAAACCTGCATTCCTTAATGGATTTCTTAAAGAAGAGTTGTATATGATGCAGCCAGAAGGTTTTGTCGATCCTAAAGGTGCTAACAAAGTGTGCAAAGCTCCGGTGATCCATCTATGGACTGGTGCAAGCATCTCAGAGTTGGAATATACGCTTTGATGAGTTGATCAAAGCATACAGTTTTATACAGACTTGAGGTGAAGCCTGTATTTACAAGAAAGTGAGTGGGACCACTACAACCCTTCTGATAAGTATATGTGAATGACATATTGTTTATCGGAAATGATGTAGAATTTTCTGGAAAGCATAAAGGAGTGTTTGAAAGGAGTTTTTTCAAAGAAAGACCTCGGTGAAGCTGCTTACATATTGAGCATCAAGATCTATAGAGATAGATCAAGACGCTTGATAAGTTTTTTCAATAAGTACATACCTTGACAAGTTTTTGAAGTAGTTCAAAATGGAATAGTCAAAGAAGGAGTTCTTGCCTGTGTTGCAAGTGTGAAGTTGAGTAAGACTCAAAGCCCGACCACGACAGAAGATAGAGAGAGAATGAAAGTCATTCCCTATGCCTCAGCCATAGGTTCTATAAAGAATGCCATGCTATGTACCAGACCTATTGTATATCCTGCCCTGAGTTTGGCAAGGGAGTACAATAGTGATCTAGGAGTAGATCACTGGACATTGGTCAAAATTATCCTTAGAGGACTAAGGAAATATTTCTCGATTATGGAGGTGATAAAGAGTTCGTCGTAAAGAGTTACGTCGATGCAAGCTTTGACACCGATCTGGATGACTCTGAGTTTTGATCTAGATACATATTGAAAGTGGGAGCAAATAGCTAGAGTAGCTCCGTGCAGAGCATTGTAGACATAGATATCTGCAAAATGCATACGGATCTGAATGTGGCACACCCGTAGACTAAAACTTATCTCACAAGCAAAACATGATCACACCTTAATGTTCTTGGGTGTTAATCACATAGCGATGTGAACTAGATTGTTGACTCTAGTAAACCCTTTGAGTGTTGGTCACATGTCGATGTAAACTATAGAGTGTTGAATCACATGACGATGTGAACTGTTGGTGTTAAATCACATGGCAATGTGAATTAGATTATTGACTCTAGTGCAAGTGGGAGACTGAAGGAAATATGCCCTAGAGGCAATAATAAAGTTGTTATTTATATTTCCTTATATCATGATAAATGT
Source organism: Triticum aestivum (assembly GCF_018294505.1). Classification (NCBI taxonomy): domain Eukaryota; kingdom Viridiplantae; phylum Streptophyta; class Magnoliopsida; order Poales; family Poaceae; genus Triticum; species Triticum aestivum. The sequence goes on along the minus strand of NC_057812.1, from coordinate 503,155,042 downwards.
TTATTATTCATGCTAGAATTGTATTAACCGGAAACTTGATACATGTGTGAATACATAGACAAAATAGAGTGTCCCTAGTATGCCTCTACTTGACTAGCTCGTTAATCAAAGATGCTTAAGTTTCCTAGCCATAGACATGTGTTGTCATTTGATGAAAGAGATCACATCATTAGAGAATGATGTGATGGACAAGACCCATCTGTTAGCTTAGCATAAAGATTGTTAAGTTTTATTGCCATTGCTTTCTTCATGACTTATACATGTTCCTATGATTATGAGATTATGCAACTCCCAAATACTGGAGGAACACTTAGTGTGCTATCAAACATCACAACGTAACTGGGTGATTATAAAGATGCTCTACAGGTATCACCGATGGTGTTTGTTGAGTTGGCATAGATCGAGATTAGGATTTGTCACTCCGAATGTCGGAGAGGTATCTCTAAGCCCTCTCGGTAATGCTCATCACTATAAGCCTTGAAAGCAATGTGACTAATGAGTTAGTTGTGGGATGATGCATTACGGAACAAGTAAATAGACTTGCCAGTAACGAGATTGAACTAGGTATGATGATACCAACGATCGAATCTCGGGCAAGTAACATACCAATGACAAAGGGAACAATGTATGTTGTTATGCGGTTTGACCGATAAAGATCTTCGTAGAATATGTAGGAGCCAATATGAGCATCCAGGTTCCGCTATTGGTTATTGACCAGAGATGTGTCTCGGTCATGTCTACATAGTTCTCAAACCCGTAGGGTCCGCACGCTTAACGTTTAATGACGATTTGAATTATGATTTATGTGATTTGATGTACCGAAGTTTGTTTGGAATCCCGGATGAGATCACGGACATGATGAGGAGTCTCGAAATGGTTGAGAGGTAAAGATCCATATATTGGAAGGTTGCATTTGGACATCGAAATGGTTTCGAGTGATCCGGGCATTTTTTCGGAGTACCACGAGGTTACCGGAAACCCCGGGGATAGATACGGGCCTTATGGGCCATAGGAGGGAGGCTAATAAGCCCACAAGGGGCTAGTGTGCCCCCCACAAAGGAGGCGGCCGAATTGGACTTGGGAAGGGGGCGCCACCCCCCTTTCCTTCTCCTACTCCCTCTCCTTCCCCTTTTCCCCCTCCGGTAAAAGGAAAAAAAGTGGGGTAGAATCCTACTAGGACTGGAGTCCTAGTAGGACTCCCCTCTCCCTGGCGCGCCCCTTGTTGTCTGGCCGCCTCCTCCCCTCCTTTATATACGGGGGCAGGGGCACCCCAAAGACACAGAAGTTGATCTTTAGCCGTGTGCGGTGCCCCCTCCATAGTTTTACACCTCGGTCATATTGTCGTAGTGCTTAGGCGAAGCCCTGCGCCGGTAACTTCATCATCACCGTCACCACGCCATCGTGCTGACGGAACTCTCCCTCGGCCTCAACTACATCAAGAGTTCGAGGGACGTCATCGAGCTGAACGTGTGCAGATTGCGGAGGTTCCATGCTTTCGGTACTTGGATTGGTTGGATTGCGAAGACGTTCGACTACATTAACCGTGTTACTAAACGCTTCTGATTTCGGTCTACGAGGGTACGTGGACACACTCTCGCTGCTCGTTGCTATGCTTCTCCAAGATAGATCTTGCGTGATCGTAGGCAAATTTTTTGAAATACTACGTTCCCTAACATTGGCATCCGAGCCAGGTCTATGTGTAGATGTTATATGCACGAGTAGAACACAAAGAGTTGTGAGCGATAATAGTCATACTACTTACCAGCATGTCTTTGATTCGGCGGTATTGTCGGATGAAGTGGCCCAGACTGACATTACATGACTGCATTCATGAGACTGGTTCTACCGCCGTGCTTCGCACACAGGTGGCTAGTGGGTGTCTGTTTCTCTAACTTTAGTTGAATTGAGTGTGACTACACTCGGTCCTTGTAGAAGGTTAAAACAACACACTTGATGAAAAATCATTGTGGTTTTGATGTGTAGGTAAGAATGGTTCTTGCTAAGCCCGTAACGGCCACGTAAAACTTGCAACAACAAAGTAGAGGGCATCTAACTTGTTTTTGCAGGGCGTGCTATGATGTGATATGGTCAAGACGTGATGATATATAAATTGTTGTATGAGATGATCATGTTTTGTAGTAGTTATCGGCAACTAGCAGGAGCCATATGGTTGTCGCTTTATTGTATAAAATGCAATCGCCATGTAATTGCTTTACTTTATCACTAAGCAGTATCGATTGTCGTAGAAGCAATAGTTGGCGAGACGACAACGATGCTTCGATGGAGATCAAGGTGTCAAGTCGGTGACGATGGTGATCATGATGGTGCTTTGGAGATGGAGATCAAAGGCACAAGATGACAACGGCCATATCATATCACTTATATTGATTGCATGTGATGTTTATCCTTTATGCATCTTATTTTGCTTAGTATGGAGGTAGCATTATAAGATGATCTCTCACTAAAATTTCAAGGTATAAGTGTCCTCCCTGAGTATGCACCATTGCGACAGTTCTTCGTGCTGAGACACCACATGATGATCAGGTGTGATAAGCTCTACGTTCACATACAACGGGTGCAAGCCAGTTTTGCACACGCAGAATACTTGGGTTAAACTTGACGAGACTAGCATATGTAGATATGGCCTCAGAACACTGAGACCGAAAGTTCGAGCGTGAATCATATAGTAGATATGATCAACATAGTGATGTTCACCATTGAAAACTTCTCCATCTCACGTGATGATCGGACATGGTTTAGTTGATATGGATCACGTGATCATTTAGATGACTAGAGGGATGTCTATATAAGTGGGAGTTCTTGAGTAATATGATTAATTGAACTTTAATTTATCATGAACTTAGTCCTGATAGTATTTGCATAACTATGTTGTAGATCAATACCTCGCGATGTAGCTCCCCGTTTATTTTTGATATGTTCCTAGAGAAAAACTATGTTGAAAGATGATAGTAGCAATGATGCGGACTGGGTCCGTGATCTGAGGAGTATCCTCATTACTGCACAAAAGAATTATGTCCTTGATGCACCGCTAGGTGACGGACCTATTGCAGGAGCAGATGCAGACGTTATGAACTTTTGGCAAGCTCGGTGTGATGACTACTTGATAGTTCAGTGCAACATGCTTTACAGCTTAGAACCGGTACATTAAAAACATTTTGAACGCCACGGAGCATATAAGGTGTTCCAAGAGCTGAAATTGGTATTTCAGACTCATGCCCGAGTCGAGAGGTATGAGACCTCTGACAAGTACTTTGCCTACAAGATGGAGGAGAATAGCTCAACCAGTGAGCACGTGCTCAGAATGTTTGAGTACTACAATTGCTTGAATCAAATGGGAGTTAATCTTCCAGATAAGATAGTGATTGACAGAGTTATGTAGTTGTCAGTGTCAAAACCGGCGGATCTCGGGTAGGGGGTCCCGAACTGTGCGTGTAAGGTTGATGGTAACAGGAGACAGGGGACACGAAGTATTACCCAGGTCCGGGCCCTCTCGATGGAGGTAATACCCTACGTCCTGCTTGATTAACATTGATGAGTATGGGGCTTACAAGAGTTGATCTACCACAAGATCGTAATGGCTAAAACCCTAGGAGTCTGTATGATTATGATTGCCTCTACGGACTAAACCCTTCGGTTTATATAGACACTGGAGGGGCCTAGGGTTGTACAAAGTCGGTTACATAGAAAGGAAATAGTACATCCGGCCGCCTAGCTTGCCTTCCATGCAAAGGAGAGTCCTATCCGGACACGGGAGGAAGTCTTCTATCTTGTATCTTCATGGCCCAATAGTCTGGCCAACGTCACACAGGTCGGACGCCCGAAGACCCCTTAATCCAGGACTCCCTCAGTAGCCCCCGAACCAGGCTTCAATGACGAGGTGTCCGGCATGCAGATTGTCTTCGGCATTGCAAGGTGGGTTCCTCCTCCAATCACTTCAAAGTACCTGACTTAAAGAGCTGTATTCGACCCTCCATTTAATGTCACACCCATCGGCTTCTGTGCCTCCACACCTTCTGCTTCCACGTGTCGAGTGAATACGAGAGGTCAGGGTATTTTTTGCATAACCCCCCTCTGGCCACATAAGAGAGGCCTCTATTTAAAGGGATTGGATCTCAGATCCATTCCACACCCAGCGGAAAATCCTCAGAGTCTTTGCCATAGGAAACCATTCGACATGGCTAGTGTCCCTAGTTCCTCCTCCCGCCCTCACGGCTCCGAAAAAGGCGATTGGGAGAGATACTTTGTATCCCATGAGCAGTTGGTCAAGCTCCAAACACAAGGATTCCTTCCCCCCGCATTTGGTCCCTGTTCGAGCAGGATTGACCACCTTCACAAGCGAAGTTCTGGCGGAAAATTTCCCAATCCAACCAGGGGGAACGAGTGTGCTTCGTATATATCTTACTTGTTGAGAGGCGTCGGGTTTCCAATACACCCTTTCCTCCATGGACTCCTGGAGTATTACGGCCTCCAACTGCACAACCTCACGCTGGCCTCTATCCTGCACATTGCGGGTTTTGTTGCCATGTGCGAGCTTTTCCTGGGCTGTGAAGCCCACTTTGATTTGTGGAGGAAGCTATTCTGCCTCATCCCTCGCAACCGAGAAGGGTCGATATTCGAGGTGGGCGGCGTTGAAGTATGGCGCATAGCCGGGACCGGATACCTGTCCGGTACGCCGAAGAAGGCGCCCGAAGGATGGCCCTCAGAATGGTTCTATATCGAGGATGTTGCTCTCCCCGACCCAGTGCGAAGGGGTCTTCCCGAATTTTCAAGTGCTCCACTGAAGAAACGCCATAGCTGGCGCCCCCGGAGTCTCGAGGAGGAAGATAGCACGGAAGTCCATCAATTGATGGGCAAGATAAAGACACTTGCCCAGTCCAGATTATCAATAATCGAGGTGATGTCGACTTCCATAGTGCGGGGGGTCCAGCCACTTCAATACGGAGGGCTTCCCATGTGGCACTATAATCGGGAGGATGATGCCTCATGCTGCGGTCGGAAGGGTCTGAACACCCCCACCGCTTTGGTCAAAATATTGGCCGAATTGTACAAAGGGGAGAAAGAGGAGCTCATTCGTCTGAAACGTCGAGATGGATTTTCCATGTACAATCCTCCGAGCTGGGTGAGTTCTAATCCCACCACTTTACTCGATCCTCTCCCTGAATCGCTTTTAATGGATATTGACTCATCTATTTGTAACAGGAATGGCGGAAGGTCACCGAGGGGATTTATAGCCCCGCCCCACATCCAGAGGATCCCAAACGGGACCTAGACCCCAGATTCGAAGAGGATCTGGACATATTTGTGGAGCTCGAGGATGGAGTATTCTACCAGGCGAGCTATGATGGCACAGTAGTGCCAATCGTGGCTGACTATCCCGGCCTCCTTCCTGCCTCATATGTAAGTAATCAAGAGACATCTTCTTTGAAAGAGCTTCCTCATTATGCCTCACCCATTGCACTATTTCATGCTCCAAAGGGGAGGCGCTCGACGCCACAACATGCACCAGAGGCATCTCCTAGGAGAGCAGTGCCCGCACCGAGCAAAACTTCAAAGAGAAAGGCGAATGACAATACGGCAGAACCTTCATCAAAGAGGTATGATTTTTCAACCATGCCTCTTGGCAGTCATATCAAACTGTGACATTATCCGTTGTGTCTTATCAGGAAAAGCGTTCGCCGGACTATGTCTGGGGATCCTGCCGGCCATGCCTCCACTAGTCAGATTCCAGACCCTGCCCTAAGGGCGGGGGCTGACACGGGAGTGGCGCCGGACTGTCCTTCCGTAGAGGACTCAGATGATATGTCTGTTACAAACTCTGAAGTGGAGAGTGCCATGAATCATCGGCGCCGGAGGGCTGCTCTCCGCGACCCCAGCTTTTCAAAAGAGGCATTCAATGCCTTCAACTCGGTCGATGCATACATCTGAACTGCTCGGGATGGACTTGCCAGAGCCATGGACTAGCATTTAAAAAGTATGCGGGTAAGGGTAGATTTGATAATCATATACCAGTAGCCCCCGAGACTTGAAGCGGTTGATACAACTGATTTAAGGATCATTGTATAATCAGGTACTCACGGAGAAGAACAGCCTGTTGTGTCAAGAGATAGAAAAGTGTCAGACCCAGCTAGCTGTGGCTACCGCCGAATTGGAGAAATCCAAGGGGGCATCACCGGGTAATGTTTCCCCGCTATCAAGGGAAATGACACCTATGGTATCACTGCGGTCCCTTTTTGCTACGGTTGGCGGGCGCGGGGTTGTGCAAAGAGCGGGTCTAGAAGGCAGCACGAGGATCGTTTACCCAGGTTCGGGCCGCAAGGATTCGTAATACCCTAGTCCTGCTTTGGTGTATATTTGAGTGTTCTTGAGTTCTTGAAATAGCTACGACGTGTGCGTCGTCCAAAAAATACGAATCCTCTCTCAGTATGTCGCGGGCCTCCTTTTATAGTCAAAAGGGGCTGCCATAGTGGCACACAGGAGGTGGAAAGGTATACAGTAATCGAGCCTATCTCCTGGCACCGTAGGACACACGCATTTAATGTGCTGCCGACGTGCCCTTCTTGCTTTATTAGGGACAGCAAGGAAGCACGTCCCAGCTGTCGCCGCCTCGCCTGGCTTTGACGCCCGTCCGAACTGACGAGGCGTGTAGTGCCACGTTGGCTGGCTGCTGAGTTGGTGCGGTGGCTAAATCTTCATGAAGATCGGCATGCCACCACGCAGGTGCTTGTCGAGTCGGCCTAGAGGACGCACGTCTCCACGCAGGTGCCTGCCTAGCTGGTGGGCTGGTAGCTGCATGGGAACGGCGGTGGAGTCTTGGCAGATGTGGGACTGGCTGCGGCCCCACGGATGTTTTCGGCAAGAGTATTGCCGAGGACCCGACAAGGGTCTTGCCGCAGCATCTTGGTCGTCCCCGGCAAGGGTCTTGCCGGGGGTCTCGTGGGTATCCTTGGCAAGGATCTTGCCAAGGATCGTCGTCTTCTGGGCGCCATCTAGTCTTGTGTGTTTCTGGTTTCCACAAAGATTTGCATGCCACCATGGAGGTGCCTCCCGAGCCTCGGTTCCAATGATGTCGATGGCGTTGGAACTCACATGCTCAAGGGTGGATGTGACATTGGTGTTGGGAAAGTTGCCCCGGCAAGGTTCTTGTCGGGGCTGCGGAGGCCGCCCGGGCAAGGGCCTTGCCGGGGGAGTCCACTTTGCCCCTCTGCTCTTCGTGTTGCTAGCTTGGTGTTGTTCTGGCTGTCTTGTGGCTTTGCTTCCTTCCTATGCCCCGCTAGGTGCGGCCATAGGCGTGGCTCCAACTGCCCGCGCACAAGTAAAGGGGTACAAAAAAGGACCCCTCCTTTTATGCACCGACACCCGCATCAGAAAAAAGTATAATCATATACCAGTAATATTAATATTGTTGTGTTTCCACTGACGGGGTCAGTAGATCAACTGAGGGAAAAGCTGAAAATCGCCTAGGCTGGTGAATAGGAGGCCAAAAGGCAACATGCAGCAGGCGGGCGTGTGCTGACGCGGGCCAGGGATGAAAAGAAACAAGCTGCAAGATTCCAATACCCTGCTGGGTAAAGAACTAAAAGATGTGCGAGCCCAGCTGGCTGACGTCGTCAAAGAGAATATGAGGCTACAAGGCGACATATTCAGTATGTGTTTAACTTTACCTTTATGTAATTCGGCAAAGAAATGATCTGACAGATTTATGTCTGCGGGTATGTTGACTGGCCATCCCGAAGAGGAAATGTCCGGCTCTCAAGGCGACCTTCTGCAAGAGTTGTCCCAATTGCACGAGCGAGCTCGGCAAGCAATGCGAAGCATTGCCAAAGCTTTGTGGCCGTCCGCCTCTCCTCCAGGGAGTATGGAGGAGCTTGTGAAGCTATTCCAGGGAGTTCGGTGGCGCTTTCGATTATGGAAGATATCAGCCTGCCGAGAGGGTGCGCGAGAGGCCTGGGCCATGTTAAAAACACGGTACACCAAGCTCGATCCGAATCATATGGCCCGGGTCAGACCTAAGGGGTCAGATGGAAAGGAAACTCCGGTTAGTTTGGTATACGACCAAGTAAAGGTAGCCGCCACATATTCCCAACAAGATTGTAAGGTAGACAGCCTGTTAGACGGCATAGAATAAGAAGTTTTTGAGTCTAAATGACTATGTACTTCAATTGACAAATTTGTTCCTAGCCGGATTGTAAAACGATTGTCATGGCAGACCTTTTCGCTTCGAGCTCTGGACCCGAAGGCTCGGAGTGTTTTCGAATACCTACTCGGTAATATAAACCGGGGTATGCATGGAAACTAGGCGTAGGGGTCATAGTTGCTTGAACAGACAAGTTGTATCCGGCTAGCTATGTTATATTACATTGTAATTGTAAGAAACATCTTCCAGGGAGAATAGTTCCGTTAAGGGTTCCTTTCCCTGGGCGAATATGCGTTAGTATGCATGTCCGACTGTGATTGAAAAAATCGCAGTGTGAATGACATCTAGGGGTTCATAGTGTAATGAGTGTAACACGTCTTTAGTCCGCCGACCGAATATTCCCTTAATAACGCTAGCTTTTGGCTTCACCTAGTCCGAGGTATACGTCCGGATGACCCGGCAGTAACAATCGCAGAGGTGCTCCCTTTATGCCGTAGCTGAACAAACGGGAACATAGGGCATAAGCACGGGAGCCAGGCAACCCAGCTTGGCCAAAACTTAAGTCATAACGATGCATATAATGGCAAAGAAAAGGTACATATGCAGAAGAGGACACATATGTGTTGAGCTTGATGCTCGGAAAAGAATAATAAGCTTCTGTAAAAGAAGCCCCCAGGTATTATGAGTGTATACATTTAAGGATGTGCACATCATAGGTGTGCGGTGTGGTCACACAAGAGCTAAAGAGCTAAACGAAAAGTTAAAGAGAGGAAAATAAAATAATGGGAACAAAAGGAGAAGAAGACCAACAAAGAGTCCGGCTCTAGGCGTAGAATCTTCGGAGTCTGGCGGCATTCCATGGGTTCGGCTCTAAGCGGTTGTCCGATGCATCACGCGGGCGGTACACTCCTCCAATGAGAACTTCATCTATGATGAAGGGACCCTCCCACTTGGGCTTGAGTTTGTCCTTTTTCTTCTCTGGTAGGCGTAGAACAAGTTTGCCAATGTTATAAGTCTTGGCACGCACTTCTTTGCTTTGATATCTGCGAGCCTGTTGTTGATAAAATGCGAAACAGGCTTTTGCGATGTCGCGCTCCTCCTCCAGGGCATCTAAGTCATCCCGCCGATCAAGCTCGGCCTCTCTCTCTCTCCCTCTCTCTCTCTCTCTTCATACATGCGCACTCGATGTGAGTCATGAATAATGTCGCAGGGAAACACAGCCTCTACGCCATACACCATGAAGAAGGGTGTATATCCGGTAGTGCGATTGGGCGTGGTCCGCAACCCCCAGAGTACGGAGTCGAGCTCCTCAACCCAGTGCTTTTCTGATTCTTTCAAATACCACACTAGTCTAGGCTTAATGCCGCTCATAATAAGACCATTAGCTCATTCGACTTGACCGTTTGTTTGTGGATGATAGACCGAGGCATAATCGAGTTTAATGCCCAATTTAGCACACCAGGATTTCACTTCATCGGCTGTGAAATTGGAGTCGTTATCATTGATGGTTGTGTGGGACACCATAATGGTGCACGACATCGGATATAAAGTCTATCACCGGTCCAGCTTCGGCCGTTTTCACTGGTTTGGCCTCCACTTGGTGAATTTATCTACCATGACTAGCAGATATTTTTTCTTATGGCTACCTCCTTTAAGGGGCCCCACCATATCAAGCCCCCAGACCGCAAAAGGCCAAGTAATGGGGATTGTTTGTAGTGCAGTAGGCGGCATATGGCTTTGATTGGCGAAGAGCTGGCATCCGACACAACGTAGGACCAAGTCTTGTGCGTCTGCTCGAGCCGTCGTCTAGAAAAAACCTGTACGGAAGGCCTTACTTACAAGGGCCCGAGCCTCGGCGTGGTGACCGCCAAGGCCAGCATGAATTTCGGCCAGGAGTTGCCGTCCTTCTTCTTCGGAGATACATCTTTGAAGGACTCCAGTAGCACTTTTCTTATAGAGCTCTCCGTCATGGACCTTGTAGGCTTTCGAGCGCCGAACAATGCAGCGAGCCTCATTCTGGTCCTCAGGGAGCTCTCGCCTATTAAGGTAGGCCAAGGATGGTTTGGTCCATGGGGTAATTACTACCATGGTTAGATGGGCCGATGGTGTTATTTGGGTGGCCGAGCCCCTGATGATATCGGTATTGTGTTCGGAATCTGGGGGTCTAGTCGGATCCGGACTAGTGTTGCCGCTCTCATCCTGCCATACCACAGATGGCTTGAAGATCCTTTCCAAAAAGATGTTAGGCGGGACGGGGTCGTGCTTGGCGCCCATGCGAGTGAGGACGTCTGCCGCTTGATTACTTTCTCGAGCCACATGATGGAACTCGAGTCCCTCGAACCGTGCTGATATTTTGAGCACGGCATTACGATAGGCCGCCATCTTCGGATCCTTGGCATCGAAGTCTCCATTTATTTGGGATATTGTGAGGTTTGAATCCCCGCGCACCTCCAGGCGTTGTATGCCCATGGAGGTAGCCATCCGAAGACCGTGCAATAAGGCCTCATATTCGGCTGCATTGTTTGAGTCTGTGTATAGTATTTGGAGTACATACTGGACCGTGTCTCTAGTGGGGGACTTTAAAACGACTCCTGCTCCTAAACCAGCCAGCATTTTAGAACCATCGAAGTACATGACCCAGTTGGAATATGTGCCGTACTCTTTAGGGAGTTCGGCCTCTGTCCATTCGGCGACGAAGTCGGCCAATACTTGGGATTTAATAGCCCGGCGTGGTTTGTATGTTATGTCAAATGGTAGGAGCTCAATATCCCACTTGGCAATCCGACCCATAGCGTCGCAGTTATTTATTATGTCATTAAGTGGTACTTCGGAAGCCATTGTAATCGAGCACTCTTGGAAGTAGTGTTGTAGCTTCCGGGATGCCATGAATACCGCATATGCTATCTTTTGGTAATGTGGGTACCAGGATTTGCATGGTGTAAGGACAGTGGATATGTAGTATACCGGTTTCTGGAGTGGGAACTTGTGTCCATCCTCCTCTCGCTCAACGACGAGCACTACGCTCACCACCTGGTGCGTTGCAGAGATTATAATAACATCGGTTCACCGACGTTTGGCGCGGCTAGGATTGGGTTGCTTGCTAAAAGAGCCTTTATTTCCTCCAGTCCGGCCTTTGACGCTTCTGTCCACTCGAAGTGATCGGTACATTGGAGAAGTTGATAAAGTGGCAATGCTTTTTCTCCTAGTCTGGAGATAAAGCGGCTTAAAGCTGCCATGCATCCGGCTAGTTTTTGGACCTGTTTAAGGTCAGTTGGTGTAGCCAATTGTGACAAAGCTCGGATTTTGTCTGGATTTGCCTCAATTCCTATATTGGAAACGATGAAGCCGAGCAGCTTTCCGGCGGGAACGCCGAAAACACACTTTTCCGGATTGAGCTTAATGTCATATGTCCGGAGGTTGTCGAATGTGAGACGCAAGTCGTCGATTAACGACTCGACATGTTTATTCTTGATGATGACGTCATCCACATATGCTTCCACTGTCTTGCCGGTTTGCTTCTCCAGGCATATTTGAATCATGCGTTGGTAGGTGGCGCTAGCGTTTTTAAGCCCAAAGGGCATAGTGTTGAAGCAGAAAGGCCCATATGGGGTGATGAATGCCGTTGCAGCTTGATCGGATTCCTTCATTTTAATTTGATGGTATCTGGAGTATGCGTCGAGAAAACACAGTGAGTCGTGTCCTGCAGTAGCATCAATGATCTGATCGATGCAGGGGGTGTGGAAGGGATCCTTAGGGCAAGCCTTATTGACGTCTTTAAAGTTGACGCACAGGCGCCAGGATTTGTCCTTCTTTGGTACCATCACCAGGTTTGCTAGCTAGTCCGGGTGTTTTATTTCTCTGATGAATCCGGCCTCGATTAACTTCGCTAGCTCCTCCCCCATGGCTTGTCGTTTGGGTTTGGAAAAGCGCCGCAGTGTTTGCTTGACCGGCTTATATCCCTTCAATATATTGAGGCTGTGTTCAGCCAGCCTGCATGGGATTCCCCGCATATCAGAAGGGTGCCAGGCGAATATATCCCAGTTCTCGCGCAGGAACGTTCGTAGTGCGGCGTCAACCGTTGGGTCCAGCTGTGCCCCGATGGAAGCTGTCTTCTTGGGGTTCGTCGAGTGGACTTGGAATTTGACTATTTCGTCTACTGGTTTGAAGGAGGTGGATTTGGGACGCTTATCAAGGATTACGTTGTCCCTATCCACCATAGAGCGTAGTGCGGTTAACTCTTCGGCCGCGGGGGCCTCAGACAGTGCCTCGAGGGCTAGGGATGTTGTTTTGTTTTCGGCGCGGAGGGCTATGTCTGGATCACTAGCAAGAGTGATAATACCGTTGGGCCCGGGCATCTTGAGCTTCATATACCCGTAATGAGGTGTAGCTTGAAAGCGTGTGAATGCATCTCGCCCCAACAGGGCATGATATCCACTGTTGAAAGGGGCCACTTGGAAGGTTATCTCCTCGGACCAATAGTTCTCCGGCGTGCCGAATACCACATCGAGTGTAATTATCCCCGCGCATCGTGCCTCCCGACTAGGAATGATCCCTCAGAAGGTTGTATTACTATGCTCGATGCGGCTCCTGTCTATTTCCATTTTATTCAGTGTGTCCTCGTAGATGAGGTTTAGTCCGCTGCCACCGTCCATGAGCACTTTAGTGAGCCGAAAGCCATCCACAATTGGGTTGAGGACCAAGGCGGCTGGTGCCCGGACTGACCGAATTTTTGGTTCGTCACTAGCATTGAAAGTTATGGCTGTGTCGTTCCAAGTATTTATTGTTGTTACTTGGCAGACTTCGGCGAGGTCGCGGAGTGCCCTCTTGCGCCGATTGTTTGAAGTGAAAGTCTCAAAGACTGTCAATACTCTATGGTCATCATGTTCTGGGGGGAGTTGCTCCGTGGTGTTTTTGGTGAGGATATCCTCGCCGCTCTTGGCCACTTGCCGGAGTATCCAACATGCTCTAAGGCTGTGGGTTGGTATGATATCTGGTGTTGTGTGTATTTTGCATGGCCTATCGAGCCATACCTCCAGAACGGTTCTGCGGCCCGTGATGGGCTTAGATTTCTTTACTATTGGGTCGAGCGCCCCATGAGGGTGCATCCTTTTTGCCCGGACGAGGGGTTGAGTGGAAACCGGTGGTTCCCAGTGAGCTGCCTGAGTTTTCCAGGCACTTTCCATTGCGCAGTACTTCTGTACTATGGTTGCCAAGTCAGCAAAGTGTTATATGTGACGGCGGTTGATGGCATTGAGGATTCCTTCGTCCGTGCAATTATTGCAGAATACTAAGATCGCGTCTTCGTCGCGGCAATCTTTAATTTTGTCTTTGACAAGGAGGAATCTGGCCCAAAAGTGATGGACTGTTTCCTGAGACTGATGTCGTATGCACGTGAGATCGCGCATATCTGGGTGGGTGGGTGGATTTAGATCCGAACCCTAACCCAACTTGGGATCCGGAGTCTGAGGAACTTCCAAGCTTAATAGTTCGGGCTCCGGGATATCAACAGATTTTTCAGGTCAGTCGTCCGATTCTAGGTTCGGAGGACGGGGCGTGTTGTTCCGCGGATGGGTATCTGGCTCTTCGAGCTCAGAAATTCGAACATAGTTCGTCCTCAATATAGAGGAAGAGTTGTTGATTTGCTCCTCTACTACCGCTATCTGATGGGTGATCGACAAAGATTTGATATCTCTCTGATCGGGTTTAAGCCCAATCCGATCGTAGTCTGTAGCGACCCCCAAGGCAGCGATGCGACCCAGGAGCTCGTTTAAAGATGACAACTCTGTCGGATCCAACCATTTGGAGTATTCTGGGTCAACACGAAGGCGATTTTCGATGACCCAAGAAGTCATCATCTGCTTAACAGCTGGACGGGCGGTCATGGAAAGCGGCCCGGCCGGAGGATTTGGCCTGAGGCCAGGGCTCCTCCGGAGGTGATACTGTCCTTGATAACAAGGCGAGCCATCAATCCTGTCTTCGACATCGGAGAGGAACTCTCAATGAAAGCACCAATATCGGTGAACTAGCGGATCTCGGGTAGAGGGTACCGAACTGTGCGTCCAAGGTTGATGGTAACAGGAGACAGGGGACACAAAGTTTTACCCAGGTTCGGGCCCTCTCGATGGAGGTAATACCCTACTTACTGCTTGATTTATATTGATGAATATGGGGGTTACAAGAGTTGATCTACCAAGAGATCGTAATGGCTAAAACCCTAGGAGTCTGGCCTGTATGATTATGTTTGCCTCTACGGACTAAACCCTCCGGTTTATATAGACACCGGAGGGGCCTAGGGTTGTACAAAGTCGGTTACAAAGAAAGGAAATAGTACATCTGGCCACCTAGCTTTCCTTCCATGCAAAGGAGAGTCCTATCCGGACACGGGAGGAAGTCTTCTATCATGTATCTTCATGGCCCAATAGTCCGGCCCACGTCACACAGGCCGGACGCCCGAGGACCCCTTAATCCAGGACTCCCTCACTAGTCACTATCACCAAGTTACTGGAACTTCGTGATGAACTATAATATGCAAGGGATGCCGAAAATGATTCCATGAGCTCTTCGCAATGCTGAAATCAGCGAAGGTAGAAATCAAGAAATAGCATCAAGTGTTGATGGTTGACAAGACCACTAGTTTCAAGTAAAAGGGCAAGGGAAAGAAATGGAACTTCAAGAAGAATGACTTGCAAGTTGCCACTCCCATGAAGAAGCCCAAAGCTAGACCCAAGCGTGAAACTGAGTGCTACTACTGCAAAGGAAATGGTCACTGGAAGTGGAACTGCCCTTGATACTTGGCGGACAAGAAGGATGGCAAAGTGAACAAAGGTATATTCGATATACATGTTATTGATGTGTACTTTACTAGTGTTTATAGCAACCCCTCGGTATTTGATATTGGTTCAGTTGCTAAGAGTAGTAACTCGAAACGGGAGTTGCAAAATAAACAAAGACTAGTTAAGGGTGAGGTGATGATGTGTGTT
The DNA here is from genome assembly GCF_018294505.1 of Triticum aestivum. Lineage (NCBI taxonomy): Eukaryota > Viridiplantae > Streptophyta > Magnoliopsida > Poales > Poaceae > Triticum > Triticum aestivum. The sequence goes on along the minus strand of NC_057812.1, from coordinate 503,139,907 downwards.
GGAAGTGATTCCAAGGTTGATAAGATCACCATCGCACACTCCCTTTGCCTTCGGGATTAGTGTTGAACCTAAAATAAATGTTACTTGGTGTTTCCGTTGAGCATGAATATGATTGGATCATGTTTATTGCAAAACGGTTATTCATTTAAGTCAAAGAATAATTGTTATTCTATTTACATGAATAAAACCTTCTATGGTCATACACTCAATATAAATGGTTTATTGAATCTCAATTTTAGTAATACACATATTCATAATATTGAAGCCAAAAGATGCTAAGTTAATAATGATAGTGCAACTTATTTGTGGCACTTCTGTTTAGATCATATTGGTGTAAAGCGCATGAAGAAACTCCATACCGATGGGCTTTTGGAATCACTTGATTATGAATCACTTGATACTTGCGAACCATGCCTCATGGGCAAGATGACTAAGACTCCGTTCTCCGGAACAATGGAGCGAGCAACAGACTTGTTGGAAATAATACATACTGATGTATGCGGTCCGATAAGTGTTGATGCTCGCGGCGGGTATCATTATTTTATGACTTTCACAGATGATTTGAGCAAATATGGGTATATCTACTTGATGAAAGATAAGTCTGAAACATTTGAAAAGTTCAAAGAATTTCAGAGTGAGGTGGAAAATCATCGTAACAAGAAAATAAAGTTTCTATGATCTGATCGTGGAGGTGAACATTTGAGTTACGAGTTTGGTCTTCATTTGAAACAATGCGGAATAGTTTCACAACTCCCGCCACCCTGAACACCACAGCATAATGGTGTGTCCGAACGTCGTAACCGCACTTTATTAGATATTGTGCGATCTGTGATATCTCTTACTGATTTACCGTTATCGTTTTGGGGTTATGCATTAAGACAACTACATTCACGTTAAATAGTGCACCATATAAAATCCATTGAGATGACACCGTATGAACTGTGGTTTAGCAAGAAACCTAAGCTGTCGTTTCTTAAAGTTTGGGGTTGCGATGCTTATGTGAAAAAGTTTCAACCTAATAAGCTCGAACCCAAATCAGAGAAGTGCGTCTTCATAGGATACCCAAGAGAAAATGTTGGGTACACCTTCTATCACAGATCCGAAGGCAAGATCATTGTTGCTAAATGGATCCTTTCTAGAGAAGGGGTTTCTCTCGAAAGAAGTGAGTGGGAGGAAGTAGAACTTGATGAGGTAATTGTACCTTCTCTCGAATTGGAAAGTAGTTCATCGCAGGAATTAGTTCTAGTGATGCCTACACTAATTAGCGAGGAAGTTAATGATGATGATCATAAAACTCAAGTTACTATTGAACCTCGTAGGTCAATCAGACTATGTTCCGCACCAGAGTGGTACGGTAATCCTGTTTTGGAAATCATGTTACTAGACCATGACGAACCTACGAACTATGAGGAAGCGATGATGAGCCCAAATTCCGCGAAATGGCTTAAGGCCATGAAATCTAAGATAGGATCCATGTATAAGAACAAAGTATGGACTTTGGTTGACTTGCCCGATGATCGGCAAGCCATAGAGAATAAAATGGATCTTCAAGAGGAAGACGGACGCTGATAGTAGTGTTACTATATACAAAGCTCGAATTGTCACAAAAAATGTTTTTGACAAGTTCAAGGTGTTGACTACAATGAGATTTTTTCACTTGTATCGATGCTTAAAAGTCTGTCCGAATCATGTTAACAATTGCCGCATTTTATGAAATTTGGCAAATGGATGTCAAACCCGCATTCCTTAATGGATTTCTTAAAGAAGAGTTGTATATGATGCAGCCAGAAGGTTTTGTCGATCCTAAAGGTGCTAACAAAGTGTGCAAAGCTCCAGCGATCCATCTATGGACTGGTGCAAGCATCTCAGAGTTGGAATATACGCTTTGATGAGTTGATCAAAGCATACAGTTTTATACAGACTTGCGGTGAAGCCTGTATTTACAAGAAAGTGAGTGGGAGCACTACAACCTTTCTGATAAGTATCTGTGAATGACATATTGTTGATCAGAAATGATGTAGAATTTTCTGGAAAGCATAAAGGAGTGTTTGAAAGGAGTTTTTTCAAAGAAAGACCTCGGTGAAGCTGCTTACATATTGAGCATCAAGATCTATAGAGATAGATCAAGACACTTGATAAGTTTTTTCAATAAGTACATACCTTGACAAGTTTCTGAAGTAGTTCAAAATGGAATAGTCAAAGAAGGAGTTCTTGCCTGTGTTGCAAGGTGTGAAGTTGAGTAAGACTCAAAGCCCGACCACGACAGAAGATAGAGAGAGAATGCAAGTCATTGCCTATGCCTCAAGCATAGGTTCTATAAAGTATGTCATGCTATGTACCAGACCTATTGTATACCCTACACTGAGTTTGGCAAGGGAGTACAATAGTGATCTAGGAGTAGACCATTGGACATTGGTCAAAATTATCCTTAGAGGACTAAGGAAATATTTCTCGATTATGGAGGTCATAAAGAGTTCGTCGTAAAGAGTTACGTCGATGCAAGCTTTGACATCGATCTGGATGACTCTGAGTTTGATTGAGATACATATTGAAAGCGGGAGAAAATAGCTAGAGTAGCTCCGTGCAGAGCATTGTAGACATAGATATTTGCAAAATGCATAAGGATCTGAATGTGGCAGACCCGTAGACTAAAACTTATCTCACAAGCAAAACATGATCACACCTTAATGTTCTTGGGTGTTGATCATATAGCGGTGTGAACTAGATTATTGAGTCTAGTAAACCCTTTGAGTGTTGGTCACATGGCGATGTAAACTATAGAGTGTTGAATCACATGACGATGTGAACTATTGGTGTTAAATCACATGGCGATGTGAACTAGATTATTGACTCTAGTGCAAGTGGGAGACTGAAGGAAATATGCCCTAGAGGCAATAATAAAGTTGTTATTTTTATTTCCTTATATCATGATAAATGTTTATTATTCATGCTAGAATTGTATTAACCAGAAACTTGATACATTTGTGAATACATAGACAAAACAAAGTGTCCCTAGTATACCGGAGGAACACTTTGTGTGCTACGAAACGTCACAACATAACTAGGTGATTATAAAGGTGCTCTACAGGTGTCTCCGATGGTGTTTGTTGAGTTGGCATAGATCGAGATTAGGATTTGTCACTCCGAATGTCGGAGAGGTATCTCTGGGCCCTCTCGGTAATGCTCATCACTATAAGCGTTGCAGGCAATGTGACTAATGAGTTAGTTGCGGGATGATGCATTATGGAACGAGTAAAGAGACTTGCCGGTAACGAGATTGAACTAGGTATGATGATATCGACGATCGAATCTCGGGCAAGTAACATACCGATGACAAAGGGAACAATGTATGTTGTTATGCGGTTTGACTGATAAAGATCTTCGTAGAATATGTAGGAGCCAATATGAGCATCCAGGTTCTGTTATTGGTTATTGATCGGAGATGTGTCTCGGTCATGTCTACATAGTTCTTGAACCCATAGGGTCCGCACACTTAACGTTCGATGATGATTTGTATTATGAGTTATGTGATTTGATGTACCAAAGTTTGTTCGGAGTCCTGGATGAGATCACGGACATGACGAGGAGTCTCGAAATGGTCGAGAGGTAAAGATTCATATATTGGAACGTTGCATTTGGACATCGGAATGGTTCCGGGTGATTCAGGCATTTTTTCGGAGTACTAGGAGGTTACCGGAACCCCCGGAGAAAGATATGGGCCTTATGGGCCATAGAAGGGAGGCTAACCAGCCCACAAGGGTTGGTGCGCCCCCCACAATGGAGGAGGCCGAATTGGACTTGGGAAGGGGGCGCCACCCCCCTTTCCTTCTCCTACTCCCTCTCCTTCCCCTTTTCCCCCTCCGGTAGAAGGAAAAAAGTGTGGGGTCGAATCCTACTAGGACTGGAGTCCTAGTAGGACTCCCCTTTCCCTGGCGTGCCCCTTGTTGGTCGGCCTCCTCCTCCCCTCCTTTATATACGGGGGAAGGGAGGCACCCCAAAGACACACAAGTTGATCTTTACCCGTGTGCGGTGCCCCCCTCTACAATTTTACACCTCGGTCATATTGTCGTGGTGCTTAGGCGAAGCCCTGCATCGGTAACTTCATCATCACCATCACCATGCCATCGTGCTGATGGAACTCTCCCTCGGCCTCAACTAGATCAAGAGTTCGAGGCACGTCACCGAGTTGAACGTGTGCATATCGCGGAGGTGTCGTGCGTTCGGTACTTGGATCGGTTGGATCGCTAATACGTTCGACTACATCAACCGCGTTACTAAACGCTTCCGCTTTCGGTCTACGAGGGTACGTGTACACACTCTCCCCGCTCATTGCTATGCTTCTCCTAGATAGATCTTGCATGATCGTAGGCAAAATTTTTGAAATACTACGTTCCCCAACACCTGGTGACTGCCACGTTGCAGATGGTGGGGGTGCAGAGCATCGGGAGCGTGTCAGCGCCAGCCGTGGTTGCGGGGTGGTCCCTTGAGTCGAAGGTGAGGTCGGCCATACGCGCTTGGTGGCGCTCCTCGCTGTATGTGGGCGGCGCCCACTTGGCAAAAGAACTGCTTGACGTGGCGGTCCAAGGCCGACGCTTGTGAGCCGCCGAGGATGGCCGCAACGGCATGAGGCGCTGGCGCCGTGAAACATGTGATAAAAAGGCCGTGCAGCTCCTCCCAGGAGGCCATTGAAGACTCCGGCAAGCCCATGAGCCAGGCGCGCGACACGCCCGTGAGGGCCATGGGTAGCCAGTTTGCCATGGCCTTGTCATTGCCGCCAGCCACCAAAACAGCCTCCGCGTATGCCTGGAGAAACCCCGTCGGGTCCGCCGCGCCGTCGTAATGAGGCGGCAGCTCCGGCCTGAACTTGGGCGGCCACTGCACCAAGCTCTGAGACCCACGACTCCCCCGAACACACCCATTAGTCCGGTCGGTGGAGCGACGCCCGCCATGAGAGCCAAACGGCGTGGTGGAGTGTGGCAAGCGGAGAGGCGAATCTTCAACGCACCCCTACCTAGCGCCAAATGTCATATTCCCGGCTCCGCAGACCTTGGATAGATTCGAACTCTGGGGTGCGTGCGAAGAACTCGACCTCCCTAGCCTGCCTACTCGCCGATCTCACAGCCTGGCTCAATGAACAGGAAGGAAACAAGACAAGGCAGTTTATCCAGGTTGGGGCCATCTTGCAGTGTAAAACCCTACTCCTACTTTGTGGTGGATTAGCCTCGAGGTGGGCTGAGGATGAACTAGTACAGTGGGAGAACAACCTCACGAGGTGTGTTCTTGTGTGGGTGTGAGCTGGTGAGGGAGGAGTGGATTCGATCCCCCTCTATGGTAGTAGCTAGACTATATTTATAGTGGCCTTGGTCCTCTTCCCCCAAAACGAAGGCGGGAAGGGATCCCCACAACGGCCAAATTCGAAGGGGGACAACTAGTACATCTTATCCTGACGAAAGGTGGTCTTCGCCTGCAAAGCTTCTGGTCGTGACGCCGTGGTGGGCTCGGTGATGACCTTCATCCTGCCGTCCTGAGGGTCTTGGCCTTGTTGCATGAGAATGGAAACCTTTGGCTGATTCATCGGGACTCCGTGCCTGCGCTTGCCTCCTTAGCACCAAAGAGAAAACTGTTGTACTGCACCCTCTGGCGCCCGCCTGGCCTTGGTCGTCATGGCTTGCGTCATCTGAACCTCACGAGGTGGAAAGCTTGCATAGAGATCTCCGCTCCTCAGGAGCCAGCCTGAGGAGGCCGCTCCTCCTGGAGGTCTTGGTGTCGTCTGCCTTGCGAAGCTTGGCCCCTCGCGAGGGTCTTGTGTTGGTGACGCTAAAGGTGGGCCATACCAGGCCGTCGGTGGAGCCACGTTGTGGGCCGCGGACAGGCAAGTCTGGGTACCCCCGTTCCCAGAACACCGACAGTTACAATCCCCCCAACATCAATCATATGACCATTCATTAAAAAAATGAATCTCCAACTAATTTTGTGATGAACTAGGGTTCATATGGAAACTACATAGAATCTCTCCAACTAGTTACTAGAGTTCATATTCAACTCCATACATCATATGGAATCAAGCTAAACAAACCTAGCATCGATCAAAATTAAAATCTAGTAGGAAAATAGGGTTTATTTGGACCAAATAATGCATCGAATCGAATGCTTTTTGACTAAAACAAATTGGAGGGATTGAGAGAGCTTACTTTTCTCGTTTTGGAGCCATATCGATCCGCAAAAATGGTGAAGAGACGAAGAAGATCAGAGGAGGGGAGTGGGGGGGGGGGCTCTCTATTGCTAGGCGACGCGGCGCAGTCGCGGGAGAGAAGATGGGGGCTGGAGTTCGTGGGTGGGCCCCGCGCCCCGGTCTTTAGCGGTAGGGTTGCATAGCCTACCACTTAGGACTCTGGCGGTAGGGTGGGCCGCAGGAGACGTCTATCGTTTACTCGGATTGACGTGGAAGAGTGAGCTATCGCCTAGGCTTCTGGTGCTAGCCTTTACAACCCTACTTTCGAGGACCCTGGCGATAGGAAAAAGGCTCAAATCTCGAAAAACTTTTAAACCGGGGTCAGATCCGGCTAAACTTTTCGAAAAAGGTCAAAACACAAAAATTAGCCATGTGTGAAGAACTTTGTGTGATGTGATGAAGAACTGCCGCTTGATCGTCAACAATTTCTGGCGCGGATGTTTTTATTATTAAATTTGCAGTATCGTTTTAGAGGATCTGTTCAGTCATTGTTTGCGCGATACCGTAAATCAGTATATCCCTCAAACGTTTTTTGCGGTACCGATTTATAGCTGATCTGGAGATGCTAAGTGTGATTCAGAAAAAGTACGAGAGAGTTAGCAGCAGCAAGTCAATAAAGACAAACTAGGGTGGGTGTCGGCCGAGGAAGCGAGAGAAAGAGGAGCGCACGGAGGGTGTCTTCTTTCGAGAGGGGGAGGGGAGAGGGGAGAGACCAAGGGAAGCTTCGCCGAGGATGGCCGCCGTCCCTCCGCCGGAGACCGCGCTCTCCTCCGCGGCGGACGGCTCGGATGACGAGGATGGGGACCAGTGCCGCATCTGCCGCTTCCCAGCCGAGGCGGATCGCCCTCTGCGCCGCCCCTGCGCCTGCAGCGGCAGCATCAGGTTCGTCCACGACGACTGCCTCCTCCGATGGCTCGCCACCAGCCGCCAATCCCGGTGCGAGGTATCCCTCTAGTCTTCGCCTCCGCCTGCCCTCTCTCGGCATCGATCATATCCGCCATGAATGGTCCATGCCCTTGTTTGCTAATTTCGATTCATGCTGTTGCTGTGTGGTTCGCGCTTAGCTTAATCTTCGAGTTCCAATTCGACGCGATGCTCATGTTCCTCTGCTCCTTCGATCAGGTGTGCAGCCGCGAGATCACCATCAGCCCTCTCTACGCTCCAAACGCCCCTGCGAGGCTGCCCCTTTCCGAATTCATGCTCGGCTTGGCCAACAAGGTCATGGGTTGGGTTATCGTGCTGCTCTCCCTCGTCGTCGCGGTCCTCGTCTGGGAATTCATCATGCCCGTCACCACTCTCTGGACATGGCGCCTCGCTCTCTCCAGGAGCTTTGCTCAAGTGAGACACCTGCTCTCCCTCCGGCTCTCCGCCACCTCCTTCTTTGCAGATGGGTTCTACAGGTTCAGGTTCATGCCTTCCGTGGATACCATATTCGCCTGTGTTTCTATCAGAAGAGCCTTCGTCAGGGACCTTGGCCATTTTAGACAGCTTAACGGGCTCGCCAGAATTGGTGCTGATGCTGTTGCTCCATTTGCTCTCTGGGTTGCTCGCCTGGAAACTCACCTTCAAAACAGATTTGGGGGATTGGATAGCCTGCAAGTCCTTGCGCTGCATACTGTGGAAGCTTCCTTGATGGTACGCTTCTTGCTTTGATCTCCCCACTGTCCTCTGACTGTACATTTATCGTTTTCCTTTTCTGAGGGAACGTCCACAAGCTTTGCACATCTTATGACTAAGTAGAGAAGCAAATTCTAATTCACAAGAGCCTGGCATTAAGGGTTTTTTCATCCAACACCAACTACTGTTTCTTGTTTACTGTGATGGGAGGATTCTACATTCTACCTGCAGGAGTAGAGCACTGATTAATGAAGTTATATTCTAGAGATTAAGCACATCTTGTCATGGTTTTGCTTAACACTGGTCATAGTAGAGTATAACTTCAGTTCAAAGGGAAGATGCCGCTTACGGTCCTGGCTATTGCGAGTAATAGCAAAACTTAAATGATTTGGTCATCACATGGACCAAAATAGTACGAGTTCTTTTGTAAAACTGGATGGCGTTCAGTTCTTTACCTTTTTCCTACCCTGCAATTGGGAGAGACATCATCAATATGGTTTGCTGTCCATCAGTCTGGACCCTGGAGGCGTAGAAAGTGCAATGTTGGATGACTATTCCTAATATGTAGGTTTAGGATTTCTTAGGCCATTATTTTGAGTGCACCTCCATGAGTGGCTAACCTTGTCCTCCTTGGTGCTTTAATCATTGTGTTGTTGCTGTAGCTTTTGTTACCTTGTTGGGCTAGTTCCACCATGGTTTTAATTAACATTTTTGGACAATGCTTCAACACCACATGTGGATGCTTTATTGCTTTTGTAGGATGGAGGCTTCAGATATCTTCTGCTTATCTTTTTTAATATACTTAATTTCGGAAAATTCTAACTAAATCATTTTCTATTCAGGTGGTAATAGTTGACATAGGCATTGCTTTCATGTTTGGTTTTGTTCCCTTCACGTTGGGAAGGATAATCCTATGGTGCGTTTCGTGTTTCAATTTTGGAAATGTGGATGATGTCAACTCATACGCTTCAACAGCTTATATCCTTTTAATTGGATATGGATTTATCTTTTCACTGGGTGTAACTTTTGGTGGGATGCATACTTTCCATCAATACTCGAGGGGAGAACGACTTCTGATTGCCATTTTCTTCAAGATCTTGGCTGATGGGACATGCTGGTTGTTGAGCCCCTTTAGATGGCTGCATCGTATACATGTAATGATCCGCAAGACATTCTCTCTCTGCCAGATGTTCTTCAGAGGGATCGCAAATTTGATCACTTTTGCCAACTTTTCTCTTAATGTCATAAACATGATTATAGTATTCCCCTTGCTCTTTGGCTGGTCTCTTGATATCTGTACTTCGAAAATGTTTGGTGCAACAATACATCAAAGGTTCAAACTTCTGTGGGCTTCATCCTTTTCTTCTATTACTCTACATTGGCTTACTGGATGCATCTTTTTGATACTACGCTCCAAATTGTCCAGTCTTCTTCGCCCGGTATTTATCGTACTGTATTTGTGGTCTCATCATTTCGTAGTGCATGCAGTATATGTTTCAGGGGTGTAACAGTAATTTTTTTGTTTGCTTGTGAATAGATACTGAGGCCAGGAGTTAGTATTCCATTTTTCCATCTTGCTGAAGAGCATAATGTGAAACCATGCATGCGCGAACCATTCTATATTATCTCTTTCAAGAAGCTTCCTCGTCTTTTTGTTGGCATTATCAATGTTGGTATGGTCTTTCTTGTTCCTGTTCAAATCGCTGGTGGATTGGCACCTAAGTTGTTCCCATTAGATATCATGTAAGTATTCTTTTTTCTTCTTCATCTTATGCATCTGCCAGTCTTTGGTGATTCAACGCATTTATTTTAATATTATGAACTGTAGCTACTTCGATCCACCTACTAAGGGCACATCATTTTGGCAAGCGCCACGGACCTACGCAGAGTTACTTTCTGGCATTGTCCTTCTGAGGTTTCTCATTTGCAATACACTCAAATACCTTCAACCTCGCAAACTGGTGGAGAAGATACTGCGAAATTGGTTTGCCACTACTGGACAAGCTCTTGGTCTATTAGATTTGTTGATTGTCCAGCCTGACGGAGCATCTGGACATGAGGTTAGTAATAGTGTCGCACCAAATGACCAGTATGGCAGCACTTACGAAGCTATGGCTAATAGGTAAACTCCCATATTTTTGTTCACTCAAGGGACTGTACATTCTGCACTATTTGTAACCTGATGCTCCCACACCCATTCTCTAATATGATCTAATTTTATTTCTTTATATGATTTCATTGTTGACTATTCATTTAAGATACATGCATTCTGGTGGTTAGGCAGTAGTGTTGGTGTTTGTTCTTTTTGCACACTTTTATCTTTAGAATGAAGAGGGTACCCAATCTCGGTATATATCTTCCCAAATGTGTCTCGTCACAGGAATTTCCATCTTTTGGGGGTTAAACATTGCATAGGTGGTTCTAGTATGCCACAGAACTGGTAATCGAATATTTGGATCCTCAAACTTGTACAAACTGGATCAAATATTGAAGTGAGATCCATATATGGTTGTACTGTCTGACATTACTTCCATATGGGCACTATGGATCATGTAAAAACAATACTTCAAACACTGTTCCAAATATAGGTCAGTTAACTGCTATTCAGACCCCTCCCGATATGAGAACGCGCTATTCGAGCCATTAACTGGTAGGTTCAGTTAATTTGTCTGACAAGCCGATTTATCAGTTGTCAAGCTGAATTATCGGCTGGGTCAATTAACTGCTAGGCCTTTTTTAGCCCAAAACTGGCCCGTTCCCTCCCTATGTTTCAATGTTCAGGTTTATGGCCTTCCAGATCGGCTGCAACATCAGAACATCAAGGCAACAATTTCCTTGTTGCTATGTAGCCTAGGATTGCATATTTAGATACTTAGTACATTGCATGTTGCTATATAGCCTAGGATGTATTGATATGGCCCTAGTTGACCTCCTGATAAATGGGTTACCGATAAATTTAGTTAAATGGCTGATTCACCGTTTAATCCCTACCCAGCACCCAACTGATATGGTACCAGTTACCGATATCCTGAACATTGACTTCAAGAAACAAATATGCGTACCATTGTTGCATCTTCAGTACGGCAATTTTAGTCTTCAGTCAAAATAAATTATATTTTCTTTGAATTCTTTTTCTAATCTCGTTTTTATTTCCTATACTTGCCTGCTCATTTTTTACCATTCAACTAATTAATGTTTTGCAAACTCAAGATGTTGGCTGCACAATTTTTCTAGAAGATATTTACCCTTCTTACACATTGTAACAGGAGATCTGTTGCAGTTCGAATGACACTACTTGTAGTGCTAGCATGGTTGACTGTTGTGATACTCAACACTGTTGTGCTTATCTTTCCAATCTCAGTTGGGCGTGCATTATTGTTGGCCATCCCTCAGCTGCCAGTAGCAGGTGGATTGAAGTCCAATGGTAATAATTGCTCAGAGATGATCACTGAAATTCCTCTGTAAATGAAGTGAATGTTTGTTTATGTTATTCATCTTATTTGGGCTTACTTGGGTAATCTTTCTTTTAGATCTGTTTGCGTTTGCTGTTGGATTTTGCACCATATCAACTATTATTGCCGCCTCTAGAGATTCATTTGTCTACATGACATCTGGGAGAACATGCATTCTAGCTTCTGTTATCTGCAAGTGGGGTATAACTGCTCTGAAGAGCTCTCCTCTTTTGTTCATATGGGTGAGCATTTTAATTGAGGTGGTTTCATTTTTATTTTATTTTGATAAAACAGTTCAGTAACTTGTTGTTTGTTGCCAGATTGTTATCATTCCCATTCTAATAGGATTGCTGGTTGATTTTCTCCTGATATCACCCTTCAAGTTCCTGGTTGATTTTCTGGTGATGTCACCCTTCATTGTGCCCTCTGATGACATTCCAGTTCTAGACTTCTTCAGCATTTGGTTCCTGGGGATGCTATTGCTGAAATTCTGGACTAATTTGGTGAGATGCAACTTGTCTTGTCACTTTTCTGATGTCTTAACTTGTATTTATCATGTATGCACCATACTTGGCATAATCAGGCGATCGCAATTATTTGGGAAAATTTGCTACTCCCTCCGTTCTAAAATGCTTGTCGTAGTTTTAATTCGAACTAAAACCATGACAAGTATTTTGGAAAGGAGGGAGTACATGACACCAAAAGTGTACCAGTTGCAAAATGCATAGTTTCCTTGCTAAAGCGAATTATCAAAATGAACAGTGCATATTTTATTTTAGTCCATCTCATTTGCAAAGCTGTTTTGTTGTTATTAGTCACAATATTTTTGTAATTGACTCTTCCCATTGAGAAAGCCTGCAATATTTAATTCGTCTCCCGTGCCGCCTCAGGCATGCTATCAAGTATCAATTGCCAATATCTGCCCAATGATGGCTGAGTTTCTATTCTGACTGATCTTGCAATGGGCACATGGTTACTTAATGTAGTAGTTTGCTGGTAATTTGCCAGGTTATTCTAATTAGATATTTTTGTTACCATTGTTGAAGGCTCATTGGACAAGGGACGCGCCTTTCCTGGCTCATTTCATTGATGGAAGATGGGACTGGAAGCTTACTCGGGCAAAGGATGATGGCTTTGCAGGGTTGAGGGCAAAGTGGGTCTTGCAAGATATATTGATGCCTATCACCATGAAGCTAGTGATTGTTCTGTGTGTTCCTTATGTGCTTGCGAAGGGCCTTTTCCCAAGGTTTGGCTACTCTGCTGCGGTGAACTCGACGGTGTACCATTTCGCATGGCTGGGCAGCCTCGCCTTATATGCGCTCTGCTACCTTGCCAAGGTATTCTGGGGTGTCCTGGTGAAACTCCACGATTCTATCAGGGATGAGCGCTATATTATCGGGCAGAGGCTGCAAGACTACACTGACAACAGCTGAAGGCCCTTCTCCTTGCAACTCAGTTTTCTATAGTAGTTAGGTTTAAACATAACAACAGTCGGCATCAGGAAGCGAAGAGGCCGTGTTACAGATGGAGATGATACAGTGAGATGTCGGAGAGGTAGTTTGCTTGTAAATATGGATGTAGTTTTAGTTGCCATCACCTGTTGGTCACGATCTTTTGTGCCGGTTCGGTAGGTTGCTGAGTCTTGAGAATTTGATCGTAATCGTGGTTGTAATAGCCTATGGTTTTTAGGAATCTCAGACACCTTTTGCAATCGTCATTACATGAGGGCCTTGGTCTGGTGCTGATTCGGGCAATGTTATCAAATTCTGAGGTTTTCACTTGTTTCTGGGGCTGTAGCCATATGGGTGTGGTGTTTCTCGGCATTTTGGTAGCCCTCAGGACCCATGGGTCGTGCACTCATGTTCTGCTGCCGATTCAGGCATGTTGCAAAATCTATCATTTGGACAAATTTCACATAACTTTGTTGCTAGCCAGAAAACATTTTTTGTTGGTATGTTGTAACCGTGGGTGTCATGTAGGGAGGCAGGGGAAAGAGCTCTCATAATATGTTGTACTCCTAGTTTATTGACACTCAACAAAAAGATATATTGCAGTTTTTCCTTCTTCTGAGACGGGGTAGGCTGTAGTTTCCACAGACCGACAATCAGCTAATTACATCATATATAACAAATGTACACATAAGATAGTGTGCTTTCAAAAATAATAATTTAATTTACACTCAGCGAGGATAAGGGAGGGCCACGGGAAGATATAGCAGAAAGGGTTTATCCATAAAAGCAAGTTGAGATCCAGGAATGACTCCTACTAGACTGCCTCTTCGACGCTTCCTCAGATTCCTAACAGCTTTTGGCCTGCCCAGCACCTTGTATGATTTAGTTTGCGGCTGGCATGTCTTTCTGCTCCCATTTAAAGAAATAAGATCAGGAGAGTACTTGAATGAATAATGGGCATCATTGAACAAAAAAAAAATATGATTAACTGTAGTTACAATTCCGTTTATGGAAAGCACATGATCAATTTTATTATTAGTATGCACCTACCACAAAATTTGACATACAGAAGGGCATTAGCAAACAGCCAGTAGTAAAGTAAAAATGGACAGCGTTTGCATAACGCAAATCCGTCTTCAATAAAAAATTACAAGTTAATTGATTTTTGTAATAGCAAGAACCTACTATTTGCCACCTCTATTATACTGCCGTTTTACAAAAACATAAATACTCTGTAATACAGAGTACAGTTTGTGTTTCTAAGGTCCAGATTCTAAGTGTGTCACATGTGCCACTGTATTAATCATGGACCATATTGTGGTTGAGAACAAAGTTAGGCTGGTAATCACGACTCCTTTCTTATTAGTATTTTTTTGCAAGATGCTAAATAAATATATTCCATGATAGACACATTTCAAATTATTTCAGTTAAATATTCATGAGTAGATTGAGAGCTTCCACCTTTGCACTGGATATATTATTAGACCTGGAAATTGCTCTCCTGCCCAGATTGACGTGCACGGTGACACTGGCTTGTGACAAATCGATGCCCAAATTTTCCATTGCATTAGTCAAAGCCGTAAATAGGCTGTTTAAGAAGAATTACAAATAATAGTTGAGTGAGTCAAAGCTGTTCAAGATGAATGTCAAAAGAACATGTAGGAATACCAAATGCAGAGCAATTGATCAGAAAAGAAAATGTATCTAAATGGATGACAAAGATAATTCCATCCTCAAGGTTAACAAAAAGATGCAAACATACGGAATCACTTCTTATGAACTGCAGTGAATAACATGTGTGTATTTTGCCCAACCCAATACTGGGTGGACATGTATCCAAGTGTATCCATGGCATAACATGTACTCCCTTCGTTCTTAAATATAAGTCTTTTTAGAGATTTCAACATGAACTACATACGGATGTATATAGACGTATTTTAGAGTGTAGATTCACTCATTTTGCTCCGTATGTAGTCCATATTGGAATCTCTAAAAAGAATTATATTTAGGAACGGAGGGAGTATTCGATATAGGTATCAGATACGGATATGAAACCTTGTATTGGGGCATCAGAGGCGACTAGGGTAAATATTTATACATTTACATACACTTTTTCCATCATACACACACTGGAGTATGAAGAAATGCATAAAATATCAGGCAAGAACAAGTTGAGAAATCTTTTGCAGTTAACATTATATGTACCATAAACGTTAGCAATCCCTTTCTTCGTTCCAGAAACTCTAAAACTACTAGTAGCAATTATCAGTAAGGAAAACTTCACAGAATTTTGCGAAGGCTAGAAACATACTTTTGGGAGTACACGCTGGAAACAGTTATGGTACCCTCATCTATAGTCAATTCTTCTTTTTCATTGCTCATTTCACTGTCCACAAGGCAATCTTGCCATTGGGACTGGTACTGTGATTCTATAATATCTGAGAGAAAAAGGAGAGCAATTAGCACTCATTGTTGAATAGTACAATCTAAAAGGCTAACAACTCACACAGACTATATTATCTACGTATACCTGCATTTAACTTGGCTGGTTCTACTACCGTTTCAGCATTTTGCAGCATTTCTGGCATGGTGGGGATACTGTTGTCCAGAAAGTTCCCAGCAGAGCAATTTTTTGTTGTGGGTGCTGCTACACCTGGCATGAGGTCAACTGGTACTCGGTTGCTACTCTGTTATAATATAACATGTTATTTCAATAATTTTAAGGTTTCAACACCAGGCATTGCTGAACGCTACTAATCCATCTGTTCAGAAACTTACCTAGAAAGAGTGCAGTGAAACATCCCTAACTTTAACAACTAATATAAAATTTCCAATTATTGACTGCATGGAAATGATAACATCAGATTTGGCCAGATTTTCTTTCTTAACACGACAATATTTGATTTCAACTAACATATCAGAAGTTAAATATGAGATACTGCGCCGCTGTTCAGCAGTGTATATTCTTGAGCACAAGGAGTAAAATATGACAGCCATAAATCATAACATAATGTGTGAGTTACTATTATTGGTTTACTGTTTTTTTCCAAACAGAAGAATTCGGTTAATTACCTATGACTGAATCATTGTGCATATACCTACGGTGAACGTTAGTCGCGACTTACTGACAAAATTCAAAAGATTTGCGGTGCTAAATTATAGTGAACTTCACCTTTGCACACTTTCCATCATGGAAATTCTATGGTAGAACTTTCTACTCGGCTGCATAGGATTTCAGAGATAGAGATTTCCAGTGAACAGCAATGAAATAAGTTGCTAGTTGCAGATCTAATAAACGAACCGGACAAATTTCTCCTGAATGTGTACTGGAAAGTAAATTCGAAATAATCTATAATTTCTGTTAATGCTTTAGTGGTGCAAATTGTAATGGCTGTCATGTTAATCTTTATTTAGGCTGCCACATATGATATTTTCATATAATTCTTTCACATACAAATTTGACTGTCATGACAAAGCAAATAGCAGGCACGCTTATGTAATGAATACGGGAGGACAGTGAAATGTGGATTACCCAAGGCGCCAATTTTGTATTTTCTTGGTTCCAGTCTCCACCAGCACATGCTTCATGGTTTTGTACCTTTTCTTGTAAGAATTTGACATATTCAATCACCTGCAGAGGATAACAACTGCTTATGTGCACTGGAGTATAGACACAGGTATCCTTATCGAAATAGGGGAAAGGGAGTGATGAGAAAGGGAAGAAAACAAGGACCTCCAAAAGGAATGTGGCCTTATCTCTCTTCTGGTCACTTTGTGGTACAAGATCACGGAGTATCTGAAATCTGCATTGCAGTTAGTAATGCTAACAGTTATTGGTAGATAGGGGGTAATATCGCAGAAAGAATAATATAGTTCATAATGGATTGGCTAGGGTGGGCAGTTGGGGGCTTGCCTCTCATTGATTTTGCAGCGACGTCTCTGCTCGGTAGCGGAATGCTTGGACCTCGGGGAGCCCGGTGCTTTGTGGTCTCCCCCGCTGCCAGCTTCGATTTCCACTGCAATATGGCATTGTACGGTTGTACCAGATTCATTGACACGAGTTCATAGATGATGTGAAGGGGTTGACAGAAGAAAACTGACTTATATCACTGAGGCAGAAGCCTGAACCAGAGCCGTCTCCGCCGCTGGAGGCAGAGGACGAGGCTCCGGCAGGATGTACTCGATTCTGCATGAGAGAGGAGTCCGGTCCCGCCGCCTGCCCTAGCCAGCCGACCACCGCACGGCAACCAAATCCTGCACAAACTGAAAAGGAGAAGAGGAATTTGGATCAAATTTGCTGCAGTAAAGGAGAATCAACCCAGGACAATCAATGCTAGGGTTTCATTACGCAAAATCCAAGCTAGGTTTCGTCAGCGACAATTCCAAGGAATTAACCCATGTTGGGATAGATCTTCACTCCACGCCACTGCAGTAACGGAGGAGTATTTGAAAGAAGAATACCTTGGGGTGGAGATCCTCAGACCAAGGAGGAGCGAAGCAAAACAGCCACCGCCGCCTCCACCGCCGCCGTCGCCGGAAAAGAAGATCGGAGCGGCGCGGGGGTTTAATGAGTTTTTTTCTCAGTCAAAATTGTAAGGTGCGCGGGGAAAAACTTGTACGGACATTTTTGCAATTAGCCAATTAGGGTAACTCAAAAATCTGATCTCTCTAAATCCAAATCGACCGTAAATGTCTAAAGCGGATGGTCAGGACACTTTGGGTTGGATATTGTGGTTATCAAATTTGTTCACATCACCCGTAAACTGGCATCAAACAGGGAGGTTTGGGGGAGTCAGGACGTTGTCATGTCGAACTTCGAAGCGTCATGCCCATTCATAACCTTTTTCGGCCGCGTCTGCTTCGGCCTCGCATTCACTCCGGCAAATCGGCCTATTCACATTCATGATGGCGCAACGATCGAGAAGCCTAACCCGACTTTAAAGCCGATCAGACTTCTTCTCCGTAAACCCTACCCTGCACAGTCCTCATCCTTTCTCACACATCCACCGGCCGCCGCACACCATCACACCTCCGACCACCACGAATGGCCAAGAGGTGCAACACCGAAGTGGTCGTCGGTGCTGTTATATTCTGTCGAATATTATGTACGCAAGGGGTTACGTGGTCTTGGAGTTGTAATTGGTGTGGTTAGGTAAGAGTTGTGTAGGAGTCGGACACGTTGTATCCGAGGCCTTTTATATATGGAGGGGCACCACACGTTATAACCCATGACGACTTGATAGTAACGGGTATGCGGGGAGCCGATGGCTTATGCCGGCGCCCGGTCGGTCGGTGTTGTGATATCTTGGGGAGGAGCGCCCGTAGTCATGCCCCAGGGATGTAGCCATATTGGTGAACCTCGTTAACAAATATCGTGCATCATGCGTCGTCTATGATTTTGCATTAGCGTTTTATTCTAGCAAGTGGTATCATGAGCAAGGTTGCGAGAAGGCTATGCGAAAGATTATCCGGAGGTATGAGGATCATGCTCGACGGGTGCCATGGAACGTTCGTTTGGTGCAAGGTGGAGCATGGCGGCATCGCGGATGCGGTCGGTGGTGTCGGACACTTCGGGCGGGAGGCTTGGACCGTTCGATGCATTGTGGTGGTAATGATCGGTTAGACGTGGCGATCGGACCAGCGTAGTGGTTGTTGAAGACGTTGTAGAGGCGATGGATCCAGCTCGCGATCAGACCCACGACTAGACGTTGGGGGCGGTCGGATACATCGAAGTGTGAGAGCATCGAGATGGTGCGCTCGGTGTTGTACAAGGGGCGCGGCACTACGGACGGATTGTGTCGGCGACGTGGATAGCCAAGATACAGCACGGCTTGTGCACGAATGATGCGCGAGGTGGCGACGGTTACGGTAGGGTTAATACGCGCGACGGGGCAGTACAGATCACTGGCGAGAACCAAGGTCAGAGGTGACGGGGTGAGCTGTTCGTCGGATACGGCGACGAGTTTTTTCCAAGATGCATGGACCGAGAGAAGGAAGGTTACGATACAAGGCTGTGCGTACACGAAGAGGCAGTTTGCGACGTGCGGCAGCAGATCTCGTCACGCAAAGTACAACGCAAGGAAATAGGCGTGTTTGTTCAGGAGTCCAACGGATGCCATGGAGAAACCACCGGTTGTGATACGTGTACAAATTGAATTTTGTGAGTTTCCTTTTGTATGCATGTAGGGCCGATTCGGACTAGTGCACAGGCACGGTGGTCCATGGCTTGCATGCACGTACAGTTTTGGATTGAACAAAAGATAATCTGCGTGGATGCATGTTCGGCCGACATGATTGTTGGAGTTGGGTTCGACTACGGCTGCTGCTTGGAATATGTGATGCCGTGACGGTTTAGACTCGTTTTTTTATAAATAAAAGGTAGATCTCGTTCTACCTTATGCATTTTAAAACAGCCACAACATGATAACCAAAGGTCAATTACATGAAACTTATGTTACACACCGTGGTGCAGAGGCCATAAGTTGCCTCGGAAAAGAAAAATAGGAGGGTCGGAAGAAAGTACATGGCATTGGCGGACCTAGAGGGTGTGCCGGGTGTGCCGTGGCACACCCAGCATTTTGCAGATTTTTTTCACTATATGTCATCTTTTGCTGATTTTGTTGGTTTTATTTGTAGTCCTGAACTAATTCACCTCAAGCTGTACACGTACATGCAAACCTAACAAACCATCTTGACTGATTTTTCTACTAGCAGTACTACATGAGCTCGGTAGTAGCTAGCTAGATCAATTCCATCGGTCAACTCGACGGAAACTCTAGCGGCGACTCGCGTAGATTGCAAACGGGAAAAAATAGGACTCTTCAATCTACCACGTTATTTTTGTGAGACAACTTCAATCTACCACCTGGCCCTACCTTTTTTTTATAAAAGGAAGATGACCCCCGACCTTGCATCTGGGTGATACAGGCAACCACTTTATTAATTATTCACAAGGACCTTATAAAATAATACATACACTAGTAGAAAAGGGAGCATCTGTCCCGGTTCGTAAGGGCCTTTAGTCCCGGTTCCTGAACCGGGACTAATGGATCGTTACTAATACCCCCCCCCTAGTCCCGGTTCAAACACGAACCAGGACAGATGTGCCTCCACGTGGCCGGTGCACCGAGCCCAGGCAGGGGGGGGGGGGGCTTTGGTCCCGGTTGGTGGCACCAATCGGGACCAAAAGGAGATGTTTTTTTTAAAAAAAGTGGCTGCTTTAGGGGTTTGGGGGGTTATTTTTAGGTTGTTATTAGTTAGCTAATAGAGAGAAGTGTCCTCTCTTATATCTTCGTCCTTGGTTTACCACTGCTGCTATGTTCATTTCACCCGCTGCATGTTCGCATCATACATCATCATATATAATAACAAGTCCTACTAATCATGCATCATATGCATCATACAACTTTTACTCGTTATTAATAATAAGTCATACGACCATCATCCTCATAGTCATCGAACCCAACCCTACATATAATTGTTCTTAGCACATGATCATCACTATCAGGTAGGACCTAAACACCCTTAAGGTAAAATAGCATAAAATAATATAGACCCTGACTCTCCATTATGAAGAATGGAGATCATCCTGTCTCCAATTTTTGCGCTTCGCCGTCTCTATTTTCATTTTGAGAGGAGCTCAACAAGGCAGAGAGGGAGGGGCTTATAAACCGGTGTGAGTGCCCTTCGGTTGGCGAGATGGGACTAAACTCTGACCGCAACGAGGACAAACCCTTTAGTCCTGGTTCGTGGCTCGAACCGGGACTAAAAGGTAGCCTTTGGTCCCGGTTCAGGCCACCAACCGGGACCAATGGTGGTGGGCTAGGAGCGAGGCCTTTTAGTCCCGGTTCGTCCCACCAACCGGGACCAAAAGGCCCAGACGAACCGGGACCAATGGCCCACGTGGCCCGGCCGGCCCCCGAGGCTCACGAACCGGGTCAAATGCTCCCATTGGTCCCGGTTCTGGACTAATGGGCCGGCCCTGCCTGGACCATTGCCCCCTTTTCTACTAGTGATAGTAAGTCTAAGGCCACCATCTCGGCAACATCTATCGCTACTTCTATCCACTTGATAAAGAAGTGCCGAAAATTTGAGCCGAATGCCAAATGAATTTCGCACCAAAGCCTAACATTTAAAGCCGGAGGCCCCAACCAAGCCACAATGACAGGTCCGGGGCACACATCAATCCAACGCACTCTTAGAGGCTACCGCTGCCGTCTTCCACCTATCCATCTCAGAGGCCACCACCACCCCAAGGACAGTACCAGCCGCCGGTCTGTGTCATATGTAGCCTGCGCCAGGCAGGCTTCGTCCGCCGACGCGCCTGTGCAATGATGAGGGGGGAGGAGGGCCGGGGGACAATGGCGGCGGGAGGCCTCCCATGTCACCCGCGGGTGCGTCAGAGGAGAGCGATTCATTTTTTGGGGGAGATTTGTGCATGTGTGTGTTCTGCTATCTTAAAATGGAAGAGATTTTCACTTCTCGGCTTCTACACCAACTAGGTATGCATACAACCAATTTAGTATGACTACCAAAATAAACATGGTCCTCAGTATTTTGCAAAATTGAAATGACTTTCGGAAATGTAATATTGTGAGACTTGATTGAGCTATTTGTGTTATTCTTTCGCCATATATGATACGACACTTCGATTAGGCAGATTTTTTCTGAAGTGTGCACACCCTCCAATTTTTTCCTGGGTCCGCCACTGGTACATGGCATCAGTTTAAATATCTATGCTAGGAACTAAGTTGATGTACTCAGGAAACTAAATACTCTATATCCTTCATGCGTGTAGCCCTGTTCATCCAAAGGGATAAGAGTTGGACTGCATATTGTCTGGTATAAGAGGGCGACCAGCGCTTGAAATGGAATACCCTGTCGTTTCTGGCGTGCCATAATGTGACGGCACAAGCAACAAAAAGAACATGCACTTCCCTAGTAGAAGGCCAATAGAAATGGAGTTGTTGCACAAACACCAGAATGTCCGGGGAGCAGGAGGCATGGCTGGCCACACTCAACTTGTCTCAAATTGCATCAGCCGGTACGCAACGCAGAACTATGTGATTGATGGACTCAGTAGCTGGGCAGATATTGCAGTCAGGGTGAGTAGCAACTGGGTACCACTTCTTCTTTGTCATATTGTCCCGTGTGTTGAGCCGCCCCAAAAAGCGAGCCAAAGAAAAATCCGATATTTGAGAGGGATGATAGGATCCCAGATCCAATGCGCGAATGTGTCTTGGTACTGACCTCTTTGTTGCAGATGGCGGTTCAACGAAGGTCTGGGTGAGCCAAATTGGGTAGCACGTCCAACAGGAAAGAATTGAGGCGATGTAGCTCCTGAACCGCTGAGCTTGATAGGTTAGGATGCAACTGGACAACCCAGCGGCCATTGTCAAACTGAGAGGCGACGGAGCAACGACTATCCCTTGCATATGAGTACAAGACTGGTAGGACGAAGCGAAGGCGGCCGACCCCTAGCCACTTATGATGCCAGAAAGAGATCATCTTGCCACCATCGAGAGAGCAATACGTCGAGGCCATAACCAGGGAAATGCATTCCTTGAAGCCCTTCCAAATAGCAGTGTCTCTGCTGGCTGAGCCATGTGGTATGCGAGTATAGCAGTACCGATGGGCGAACCACTGATAGCAGGGGACATCGGAGTTTTGTAGAACCCTGGCAGTGAACGTGCATAACAGTGCATTATTGTGCGCCACGAGGTTCCGAACTCCCAGCCCATCGGCGTATCTAGGCAAAGAAACATATTCCCATGCGACCAAACATTGACCACCCTTGACAGAATTCTTTGAAAGAAATATGCCCTAGAGGCAATAATAAAGTTATTATTTATTTCCTTATATCATGATAAATGTTTATTATTCATGCTAGAATTGTATTAACCGAAAACATAATACATGTGTGAATACATAGACAAACAGAGTGTCACTAGTATGCCTCTACTTGACTAGCTCGTTGATCAAAGATGGTTAAGTTTCCTAACCATAGACATGAGTTGTCATTTGATTAACGGGATCACATCATTAGGAGAATGATGTGATTGACATGACCCATTCCATTAGCTTAGTGTAGCGACCCGACCTCACATGGTCAAGTCTCTGTGCTTCAGTGTCATCCCTGGATCGGTAATGCTGACACACACAGTACTCGAAGGATTTATAACAGAGTAGCAATCACACACTTATTACATCGAATGTCTCAAGAGAGAACTTATTACAATAATATGGCTTAAGGCCATATAATACGATAACAGCGGAAGGCTTGGAAGATAAGGTGAGTCCATCAACTCCAACGACATAGCTGAGCTGCACGGCAACGACCTAACATACCTTACTCCCTGTCTGAAAAGTCTGCAACATAATACGTTGCAGCCCGAAATGGGTCAGCACATGGAATATGCTGGCAAAGTAACACAGTAGAGCAAGAACAAAATAATGCTATCACTACATGCATATTTGGCTAGTGGAAAGCTCTATGGTTACAGTTTTGCGAAAAGCCAATTTTTCCCTACAACAAATGAATAGATTTTAATTTTTACTATCATGGTAGTTGAAACATCATTGAGAAGGTTCCTCCAACTCAATCCCAATTAAAGTGATTAACAACCCAACAATATTAATTAAACATGATGAGATACATGTGATAACCCAAGTACTAGATACTCAAGAATTGTCCATAACCGGGGACACAGCTAACCATGATTAGATTGTACACTCTGCAAAGGTTTGCGCATTTTTTCCCACAAGACTCGATCTCCTCCGTTGGATTTCTCGCACTACGGGGTGTTTGAGAAATGGATGACCGAGACACAGTGTTTCAGAAACATTAACTCTCTACTCCGGACAGACCATACCAAACCTACATCCTACTACCTGCTGATCTGCCTCTTCAAGAGCTTCACGTAACTTACTCAACTATGCTAGAGCCCATAATAGCTTGTGGCTGCACACGGAAGTTTCTAGCATGAATCATCTCAGTTCCCTTTGAGCCTGGGTGACGGTCCATAGGAAGATCACACGGGTACTCCGGGATTTCCAAAAAAATACAGGCAACACTGGGTACTCCAGGTGCCTCAATCCACCCAGTTGTTTTATTAAGTTGCCACCTTAAGTTGAACCATTAATTTAATAATCTCACATCTGTCATGGATTTCATTCAAACCCAACCACGTCTACGAGCATAGCATAACATAGTAATATAAGCAACACGTAGAGTAACTCCCAAGGGTTTGAATGTAATAGGACAATAGGTTCTACCTCATCAACTACTTTCCAACCCACAAGTTAATGACATCCTAATCATGCAATGTTTGAGGATTGGAACTAATGCATAAAAACTGGGTGATAAAGGGGTATGATCAAAGTGTTACTTGCCTTGCTGACGATCTGCGAAACCCAGGGACTCGTAGTAGCACGCTTCGCACTCCGGGTGTTCTATCGCAAGCAAACAATAGCATACATAAGTAACAAGCAACGATGCACAAGCAAAACTCAAATAAAAGAGGTTGACGAGAAAGTTCAAATTAAGAACTCTGGTTCGCAAAAAGAATCAAATCAAACGAAGCAACAAAACTCAAACGTCGAAAGAAAGAAGCTTCATTTACTAATCTGAAACTAGGTCAAATTTAAAGTAGAGAAAACTTGTTTGAGTTGGTTAAACGGAAAGAGGGTTTCGAGATGAAACTCTAGGCGCTTGAATCGCCTGATTCCGACTAACGAGCGAAAAGATAAACAGAAACTAAGATCGAATCAGAAATAGCGATCAGAGAAAATCGCGGATTAAATCCGATAAAAGAAAACCGACGAACAGACTAACGAACGAGCATTCGTTAGCTGTATCTAACGGGCGAAGAACCGTTCATTAACACGAATGTTCGGACGAACGTACGCTAACTAGAAGAACCGAGAAAAACCGGCGAATCCGAAAAAAAACGGATCTAGGGTTTTAAAAAAAACCGAATGGTTTTATAAAAAAATCGGCGACGGAGTCCGGCGACTACCTCTGGCGAGGGGTCCGGCGAGGCGAGGTGTGGCGGCGGAGCGGCGGCTCGCGGGGGCGGCGGCGGCGTTCGGCGGCGGCGGCGGCTAGGCGCGGCGCGGGCGGCGGGGCTAGGCGGCACGACGGTGGCTGCGGCAGCGGTGGCGGTGGCGTTTGGGGAGGGGTGGTGGCGTATATAAAGGGGCGGGGCGGGGCGGCTTGGAGGAGGGGTTAAGGCGGCGGTGGAGTGGAGTCCGGCTTGGACTCCTTGTCTGAGTCGGCGGCGGCGGCGCGCACGCAGGGAAGGCGGTGGCGGCCTGGCTCGGCTGGGCCTTAGGCGCAGTCGGGCGCGGGAACTTTTGTTTTTTTTTAAAATAATAATTTCGCCGACCGAAATAAAATCCTAGAAAAATAAATAAAAAAACTAAAAATGCCAAAATAAATTTTCACCGTCTAAATAAAATATTTAGAACGAGATGAACATTTTCTTGGCCCTAAAATGCAATTTTGAAAACGCGCAATTTTTCTAATGCAAACAAAATTGCAATAAAATCCAAATGGAACAAATATTTGATTTTAGTATTTTTCCTCCAATATTTCATTTATTTTGGAGAAGTCATATTATCTCCTCTCTTGTATTTTAATATGAAATATTTTCGGAGAGAAAAATAATTAAAACCAAAATTCTCGTTTCAAAATTTTATAAAAGAATCAAATATGAAAATCGGGAAATCCCCAACTCTCTCCGAGGGTCCTTGAGTTGCTTAGGATTTCGAGGATTACAGAACGGAAAAGCAATAAAACATGATATGCAATGATGATCTAATGTATAACATTCCAAATTGAAAATTTGGGATGTTACAAACCTACCCCCCTTAAGATGAATCTCGCCCTCGAGATTCGGGCTGGCTAGAAAATATGTGCGGGTGGTCTTTGCGGAGATCATCCTCTCGTTCCCAGGTGGCTTTGTCCTCGGTATGGTGGCTCCACTGAACTTTACATAACTTGATAACCTTACTTCGGGTGATTCTGCTGGCAAACTCAAGAATCTTAACTGGTTTCTCCTCATAAGTCAAATCACTGTCCAACTGAATCGCCTCTAGGGGTACTGTATCTCTTAGCGGTATATCTGCCATCTCAGCATGACACTTCTTCAGCTGTGAAACGTGAAACACGTCATGAACTCCTCACAGTCCTTTGGGTAACTCCAACTTGTAGGCAACTTCTCCCATCCGTTCCAAAATACGATACGGTCCTACAAATCTCGGGGCTAACTTTCCCTTAACTCCAAAACGTTTCACTCCTCGCAAGGGTGACACTCGCAGATATGCTCGCTCTCCAATTTCATAGGTTACCTCCTTGCGTTTTGAGTCAACATAACTCTTCTGCCTGGACTGAGCAATCTTCAGTCTGTCACGAATCAATTTAACCTTCTCCTCAGACTCCTTGATCAAGTCTGGTCCAAACAACTGTCGGTCTCCTACCTCGTCCCACATCAATGGTGTTCTGCACCTTCGTCCATACAGGGCTTCAAATGGTGCCATCTTCAAACTGGCTTGATAGCTATTGTTGTAGGAAAACTCTGCGTATGGAAAATTGTCATCCCAACTAGATCCATAATCTAACGCACAGGCTCTCAACATGTCCTCCAAAATTTGGTTGACTCTCTCTGTTTGTCCATCCGTCTGCGGGTGAAATGTTGTACTAAACTCCAATCTCGTTCCCAAGGTCTGGTGCAACTGGTGCCAAAACTTTGAGGTAAATTGTGTTCCTCGATCTGATGCGATGGTCCTCGGAACTCCATGCAGACATACTATCCTGGACATATATATCTTGGCCAGCTTTGCACTCGTATAGGTGGTTTTCACTGGGATGAAGTGAGCTACTTTGGTCAAGCGATCAACTACTACCCATATGGAATCGTATCCTGCTTTGGTCCTGGGCAATCCGGTGATAAAGTCCATGCCCAGTTTATCCCACTTCCATTCGAGTATCGGCATAGGCTGTAACAGTCCTGCTGGCTTCTGATGCTCTGCCTTCACGCACTAACATACATCACATACGACTACATACTCGGCAATATCCTTCTTCATATCGGTCCACCAGAAACGTTCCTTCAAATCCAAATACATCTTGGTGTTTCCGGGGTGTATCGAGTATGGTGAGTCATGGGCCTCTTGAAGTATTAACTTCCTGATCTCCTGGTTATTGGGCACATAAACTCGGTCCTCAAACCATAGGGTATCGTGCTCATCTTCATGAAAACCTTTGGCCTTTCCTTTGCTCATCTTCTCCTTTATCTCAGCAATCTCCTTGTCCTCTTTCTGGGCTTCCCGAATCTTGTCCAGCAATGTCGACTGGACCTCCATTGTTGCAATAAATCCTGTAGGAACAATCTCCAATCGAAGTTCCATGATGTCCTGTGCTAATTCCTTCGGCAGTCCCTTACTTTCAAGGATATTAGCATAACTCTTCCAGCTCAAAGCGTCTTCTACGACATTGGCCTTTCCTGGATGATAGTGTAGTTTCATGTCATAATCCTTTATAAGTTCCAACCATCTCCTCTGTCTAAGGTTCAGTTCCTTCTGGGTGAAAATGTACTTCAAACTCTTATGGTCCGTGTACACATCACAACGGTTTTCAATAAGGTAATGTCTCCAGGTCTTCAATGCATGTACTACGGCTGCTAACTCCAAATCATGCGTGGCATAGTTCAACTCATGAGGTTTTAGTTGTCGTGAGGCATACGAAACAACTCTCCCGTCCTGCATAAGCACACATCCAAGTCCTAAGCGTGAGGCATCGCAGTAACTTGGAACTCCTTATGTATATCTGGCAGTGTTAGTACTGGTGCTGTAGTCAAACGTTTCTTCAATTCCTGGAAACTTGCCTCGCAATCTTCTGTCCATTTAAACTTAGTATCCTTCTTCAACAGTTCAATCATTAGCTTTGCAATCTTGGAAAAAATTTCGATGAATCTCCGGTAGTATCCTGCGAGTCCAAGAAAACTACGGATCTCGCTAACTGAAGCGGGTGCCAACCATTTAGTGACTGACTGAATTTTGCTGGGGTCTACTGCTATACCTTCTCCCGATATAACATGTCCAAGGAACCCGACTTCCTTCAACCAAAATTCGCATTTTCTAAACTTAGCATACAACTGGTGTTCCCTGAGTTTCTCGAGAACTAAGTGCAAATGCTCCTTGTGCTCCTCCTCGTTCTTTGAGTATACCATAATATCATCAATAAATACCACAACAAACTTGTCCAAATACTCCATGAACACCTTGTTCATTATGCTCATGAAATAGGCAGGGGCGTTAGTCAGTCCAAATGACATGACCGTGTACTCGTATAATCCATATCGTGTTGTGAATGCTGTCTTCGGTATGTCCTTCTCTCGTATCTTCAACTGATGATACCCCGATCGCAAATCGATCTTCGAAAACACTTTAGCTCCTTGCAACTGATCAAACAGATCATTGATCATCGGCAGTGGGTACTTGTTCTTAATCGTCACTTCATTTAATGCTCGATAATCAACAACCATCCTCAGGGATTTATCCTTCTTCTCAACCAAAAGTACTGGGGCTCCCCAAGGTGATGAACTTCTTCGGATGTATCCTTTCTCCAATAATTCCTTGATCTGTTTCTTAATTTCTTCCAGATCATTTGCGGGCATCCGATAGGGTCTCTTGGATATTGGTCCTGTACCTGGCAACAACTCTATCAAAAACTCAATGTCTCTATCCGGTGGCATGCCTAGTAACTCCTCTGGAAAAACATCCGGGTAATCCTTCACTACATGCACTTCCTCCTGAACAACTCCCGTAAGGGCATTCACTTGACTCCTCCTAGGCACATGCCTAGATACATACTTAATCCTTTTTCCTTCCGGGGTGGTGAGATAAATCGACTTACTAGCACAGTCAATGCTTCCTCCAAATTTTGACATCTAGTCCATACCCAATATCACATCCAATCCTTGTGACTCCAAGATAATTAGGTCAGATGGAAAAACATGTGTACCAATGGTTAAGGGTATCTGGTCACACCATCGGCTGGCCATATACTCTGCTCCGGGTGAACTTACTAAAAGAGGGGTCCTAAAGGTTTGGATTGGTAGTTTAAACTTATCCACGAATCCCCTTGATATGTATGAATGCGATGCACCATTATCGAAAAGAACAAGAGCAGTAAATGACTTAACCAAAAACTTACCTATTACCGCGTCCGGCTGCTCTTCAACCTCCTCCACGTTAACGTGGTTCACTTGTCCTTTGTTGAATGGATTTGGCTTCTTCCCAGTGCTCCCATTTCCATTTCCATTCTTTTCTTCAGGGCACTCCGTGGCGTAGTGTCCAGTCTCCCCGCACTTGAAACAAGTAACATGACTTAAGTCCCTTTTGGCGGGTGTGGCTGGGTTGAGGCGGTTATGATTATTGTTGGTTCTGTTCCCATTCCCATTCTTAGAACCATTGTGGTTATGCGATCCTCCTCCAGTGTGGTTGTGACCTCCATGGTTATGAACAAGTCCTCCCGAGTTCGGGGCTAGGCGAGGTTTCTGCTGAGCTCCTGAGTTATACTTCCCTTGTCCATACTGTTGGGTAATGTAGTAATTTCAAAAAAATTCCTACGCACATGCAAGATCATGGTGATGCATAGCAACGAGAGGGGAGAGTGTAATCTACGTACCCTTGTAGATCGACAACGGAAGCGTTAGCACAACGTGGTTGATGTAGTCGTACGTCTTCACGGCCCGACCGATCAAGCACCAAAACTACGACACCTCCGAGTTCTAGCACACGTTCAGCTCGATGATGATCCCCGGACTCCGATCCAGCAAAGTGTCGGGGAAGAGTTCCGTCAGCACAATGGCGTGGTGACGATCTTGATGTACTACCGTCACAGAGCTTCGCCTAAGCACCGCTACAATATTATCGAGGACTATGGTGGAAGGGGGCACCGCACACGGCTAAGAATATGATCACGTGGATCAACTTGTGTCTCTAGGGGTGCTCCCTGCCTCCGTATATAAAGGATCAAAGGGGAGGGGGGGTGCAGCCGGCCAGGAGAGGGCACGCCAGGAGGAGTCCTACTCCCTCCGGGAGTAGGATTCCCCCCTTTCCTAGTTGGAATAGGATTCGGGAGGAGGGGAAGGAGGAGAGAGAGAAGGAAGGGCGGCGCCGACCCCTCTCCTTGTCCTATTCGGACTAGGGGGGGGGGAGGGGCGCGCGGCCCAGCCTTGGCCACCTCTCCTCTCTTCCACTAAGGCCCACTAAGGCCCATATACCTCCCGGGGGGTTCCGGTAACCTCCCGGTACTCCGGTAAAATCCCGATTTCACCCGGAACACTTCCGATATCCAAATATAGGCTTCCAATATATCAATCTTTATGTCTCGACCATTTCGAGACTCCTCGTCATGTCCATGATCACATCCGGGACTCCGAACAACCTTTCGTACATCAAAATGCATAAACTCATAATATAATTGTCATCGAAACCTTAAGCGTGTGAACCCTACAGGTTCGAGAACAATGTAGACATGACCGAGACATGTCTCCGGCCAATAACCAATAGCGGAACCTGGATGTTCATATTGGCTCCTACATATTCTACGAAGATCTTTTATCGATCAGACCGCATAACAACATACGTTGTTCCCTTTGTCATCGGTATGTTACTTGCCCGAGATTCGATCGTCGGTATCTCAATACCTAGTTCAATCTTGTTACCGGCAAGTCTCTTTACTCGTTCTGTAATACATCATCTCACAAATAACTCATTAGTTGCAATGCTTGCAAGGCTTATGTGATGTGCATTACCGAGAGGGCCCAGAGATACCTCTCCGACAATCGGAGTGACAAATCCTAATCTCGAAATACGCCAACCCAACATGTACCTTCGGAGACATCTGTAGAGCACCTTTATAATCACCCAGTTATGTTGTGACATTTGGTAGCACACAAAGTGTTCCTCCGGTAAACGGGAGTTGCATAATCTCATAGTCATAGGAACATGTATAAGTCATGAAGAAAGCAATAGCAACATACTAAACGATCGGGTGCTAAGATAATGGAATGGGTCATGTCAATCAGATCATTCACCTAATGATGTGATCCCGTTAATCAAATAACAACTCTTTGTCCATGGTTAGGAAACATAACCATCTTTGATTAACGAGCTAGTCTAGTAGAGGCATACTAGTGACACTAAGTTTGTCTATGTATTCACACATGTATTATGTTTCTGATTAATACAATTCTAGCATGAATAATAAACATTTATCATGATATAAGGAAATAAATAATAACTTTATTATTGCCTCTAGGGCATATTTCCTTCAGTCTCCCACTTGCACTAGAGTCAATAATCTAGATTATATAGTAATGATTCTAACACCCATGGAGCCTTGGTGCTGATCATGTTTTGCTCGTGGAAGAGGCTTAGTCAACGGATCTGCTACATTCAGATCCGTATGTATCTTGCAAATCTCTATGTCTCCCACCTGGACTAGATCCCGGATGGAATTGAAGTGTCTCTTGATGTGCTTGGTTCTCTTGTGAAATCTGGATTCCTTTGCCAAGGCAATTGCACCAGTATTGTCACAAAAGATTTTCATTGGATCCGATGCACTAGGTATTGTTGGGGAACACAGTAATTTCAAAAATTTCCCTACGCACACGCAAGATCATGGTGATGCACAGAAATGAGAGGGGAGAGTGTTGTCTACGTACCCACGCAGACCGACTGCGGAAGCGTTGACGCAACGTAGAGGAAGTAGTCGTATGTCTTCCCGATCCGACCGATCCAAGCACCGTTACTCCGGCACCTCCGAGTTCTTAGCACACGTACAGCTCGATGACGATCCCCGGGCTCCGATCCAGCAAAGCGTCGGGGAGGAGTTCTGTCAGCACGACGGCATGGTGACGATATTGATGTTCTACTGTCGCAGGGCTTCGCCTAAGCACCGCTACAATATGATCGAGGTGGAATATGGTGGCAGGGGGCACCGCACATGGCTAAGGAACGATCTCAAGGATCAACTTCTGTGTCTAGAGGTGCCCCCTGCCCCCGTATATAAAGGATCCAAGGGGGAGGGGGTGGCCGGCCAGGAGGAGGGCGCAGGAGGAGTCCTACTCCTATCGGGAGTAGGACTCCCCCCCCCAATCCTAGTTGGAATAGGATTCCCCGAGGGGGAAAGAGAGAGAGGGTGGCCGGCCACCTCTCCTTGTCCTAATAGGACTAGGGGAGGGGGGAGGCGCGCGGCCCACCTTGGGCTGCCCCTTTCTCCTTTCCACTAAAGCCCACTAAGGCCCATATAGCTCCCGGGGGGTTCCGGTAACCTCCCGGTACTCCGGTAAAATCTCGATTTCACCCGGAACACTTTCGATATCCAAACATAGGCTTCCAATATATCAATCTTTATGTCTCGACCATTTCGAGACTCCTCGTCATGTTCGTGATCACATCCGGGACTCCGAACTAACTTCGGTACATCAAAATGCATAAACTCATAATAACTGTCGTCGTAACGTTAAGCGTGCGGACCCTACGGTTCGAGAATAATGTAGACATGACCGAGACACGTCTCCGGTCAATAACCAATAGCGGGACCTGGATGCCCATATTGGCTCCTACATATTCTACGAAGATCTTTATCGGTCAGACCGCATAACAACATACGTTGTTCCCTTTGTCATCGGTATGTTACTTGCCTGAGATTCGATCGTCGGTATCCAATACCTAGTTCAATCTCATTACCGGCAAGTCTCTTTACTCGTTCCGTAATACATCATCTCACAACTAACTCATTAGTTGCAATGCTTGCAAGGCTTATGTGATGTGCATTACCGAGAGGGCCCAGAGATACCTCTGTGACAATCGGAGTGACAAATCCTAATCTCGAAATACGCCAACCCAACATCTACCTTTGGAGACACCTGTGGAGCTCCTTTATAATCACCCAGTTACGTTGTGACGTTTGGTAGCACACAAAGTGTTCCTCCGATAAACGGGAGTTGCATAATCTCATAGTCATAGGAACATGTATAAGTCATGAAGAAAGCAATAGCAACATACTAAACGATTGGGTGCTAAGCTAATGAAATGGGTCATGTCAATCAGATCATTCAACTAATGATGTGACCTTGTTAATCAAATAACAACACCTTGTTCATGGTTAGGAAACATAACCATCTTTGATTAACGAGCTAGTCAAGTAGAGGCATACTAGTGACACTAAGTTTGTCTATGTATTCACACATGTATTATGTTTCCGGTTAATACAATTCTAGCATGAATAATAAACATTTATCATGATATAAGGAAATAAATAATAACTTTATTATTGCCTCTAGGGCATATTTCCTTCAGGTATGACACCTAGATCGGATATGAACTCCTTCATCCAGACTCCTTCATTTGCTGCTTCCGAAGCAGCTATGTATTCCGCTTCACACGTAGATCCCGCCATGACGCTTTGTTTAGAACTGCACCAACTGACAGCTCCACCGTTTAATGTAAATACGTATCTGGTTTGCGATTTAGAATCGTCCGGATCCGTGTCAAAGCTCGCATCAGTGTAACCACTTACGATTAGCTCTTTGTCACCTCCATAAACGAGAAACATATCCTTAGTCCTTTTCAGGTATTTCAGGATGTTCTTGACCGCTGTCCAGTGATCCACTCCTGGATTACTTTGGTACCTCCCTGCTAGACTTATAGCAAGGCACACATCAGGTCTGGTACACAGCATTGCATACATGATAGAGCCTATGGCTGAAGCATAGGGAACATCTTTCATTTTCTCTCTATCTTCTGCAGTGGTCGGGCATTGAGTCTGACTCAACTTCACACCTTATAACACAGGCAAGAACCCTTTCTTTGCTTGATCCATTTTGAACTTCTTCAAAACTTTGTCAAGGTATGTGCTTTGTGAAAGTCCAATTAAGCGTCTTGATCTATCTCTATAGATCTTAATGCCTAATATGTAAGCAGCTTCACCGAGGTCTTTCATTGAAAAACTCTTATTCAAGTATCCCTTTATGCTATCCAAAAATTCTATATCATTTCCAATTAGTAATATGTAATCCACATATAATATCAGAAATGCTACAGAGCTCCCACTCACTTTCTTGTAAATACAGGCTTCTCCAAAAGTCTGTATAAAACCAAATGCTTTGATCACACTATCAAAGCGTTTATTCCAACTCCGAGAGGCTTGCACCAGTCCATAAATGGATCGCTGGAGCTTGCACACTTTGTTAGCTCCCTTTGGATTGACAAAACCTTCTGGTTGCATCATATACAACTCTTCTTCCAGAAATCCATTCAGGAATGTAGTTTTGACATCCATCTGCCAAATTTCATAATCATAAAATGCGGCAATTGCTAACATGATTCGGACAGACTTAAGCATCGCTACGGGTAAGAAGGTCTCATCATAGTCAATCCCTTGAACTTGCCGAAAACCTTTTGCGACAAGTCGAGCTTTGTAGACAGTAATATTACCGTCAGTGTCCGTCTTCTTCTTGAAGATCCATTTATTCTCAATTGCTTGCCGATCATTGGGCAAGTCAACCAAAGTCCATACTTTGTTCTCATACATGGATCCCATCTCAGATTTCATGGCTTCAAGCCATTTTGCGGAATCTGGACTCACCATCGCTTCTTCATAGTTCGTAGGTTCATCATGATCTAGTAGCATGACTTCCAGAACAGGGTTATCGTACCACTCTGGTGAGGATCTTACTCTGGTTGATCTACGAGGTTCAGTAGTATCTTGTTCTGAAGTTTCATGATCATCATCATTAGCTTCCTCACTAATTAGTGTAGGTGTCACAGAAACAGGTTTCTGTGATGTGCTACTTTCCAATAAGGGAGTAGGTACAGTTACCTCGTCAAGTTCTACTTTCCTCCCACTCACTTCTTTCGAGAGAAACTCCTTCTCCAGAAATTTTCCGAATTTAGCAACAAAAGTCTTGCCTTCGGATATGTGATAGAAGGTGTATCCAATAGTTTCCTTTGGATACCCTATGAAGACACATTTTTCCGATTTGGGTTCGAGCTTATCAGGTTGAAGCTTTTTCACATAAGCATCACAGCCCCAAACTTTCAGAAACGACAACTTTGGTTTCTTGCCAAACCATAGTTCATAAGGCGTCGTCTCAACGGATTTTGATGGTGCCCTATTTAACATGAATGCGGCCATCTCTAGAGCATATCCCCAAAACGATAGCGGTAAATCAGTAAGAGACATCATAGATCGTACCATATCTAGTAAAGTACGATTACGACGTTCGAACACACCATTACGCTGTGGTGTTCCGGGTGGCGTGAGTTGCGAAACTATTCCACATTGTTTCAAATGTACACCAAACTCGTAACTCAAATATTCTCCTCCACGATCAGATCGTAGGAATTTTATTTTCTTGTTACGATGATTTTCAACTTCACTCTGAAATTCTTTGAACTTTTCAAACATTTCAGACTTGTGTTTCATTAAGTAGATATACCCATATCTTCTTAAGTCATCTGTGAAGGTGAGAAAATAACGATATCCGCCACGAGCCTCAATATTCATCGGACCACATACATCTGTATGTATGATTTCTAACAAATCTGTTGCTCTCTCCATAGTACCGGAGAACGGTGTTTTTGTCATCTTACGCATAAGGCACGGTTCGCAAGTACCAAGTGATTCATAATCAAGTGGTTCCAAAAAGCCCATCAGTATGGAGTTTCTTCATGCGCTTTATACCGATATGACCTAAACGGCAGTGCCACAAATAAGTTGCACTATCATTCTCAACTCTGCATCTTTTGGTTTCAACACTATGAATATGTGTGTCACTACTATCGAGATTTAATAAGAATAGACCACTCTTTAAGGGTGCATGACCATAAAAGATATTACTCATGTAAATAGAACAACCATTATTCTCTGATTTAAATGAATAACCGTATCGCATCAAACAAGATCCAGATATAATGTTCATGCTTAACGCTGGCACCAAATAACAATTATTTAGGTCTAATATTAATCCCGAAGGTAGATGTAGAGGTAGCGTGCCGACTGCGATCACATCGACTTTGGAACCATTTCCCACGCGCATCGTCACCTCGTCCTTGGCCAATCTTCGCTTCATTCGTAGTCCCTATTTCGAGTTGCAAATATTAGCAACAGAACCAGTATCAAATACCTAGGTGCTACTGCGAGCATTAGTAAGGTACACATCAATAACATGTATATCACATATACCTTTGTTCACCTTGCCATCCTTCTTATCCGCCAAATACTTGAGGCAGTTCCGCTTCTAGTGACCAGTCTGCTTGCAGTAGAAGCACTCAGTTTCAGGCTTAGGTCCAGGTTTGGATTTCTTCTCTTGAGCAGCAACTTGCTTGCTGTTCTTTTTGAAGTTCCCCTTCTTCTTCCCTTTGCCCTTTTTCTTGAAACTAGTGGTCTTGTTGACCATCAACACTTGATGGTCCTTCTTGATTTCTACCTCCGCAGCTTTCAGCATTGCGAAGAGCTCGGGAATAGTCTTATTCATCCCTTGCATATTATAGTTCATCACGAAGCTCTTGTAGGTTGGTGGCAGTGATTGGAGAATTCTGTCAATGACGCAATCATCTGGAAGATTAACTCCCAATTGAATCAAGTGATTATTATACCCAGACATTTTGAGTATATGCTCACTAACAGAATTGTTCTCCTCCATCTTGCAGCTATAGAATTTATTGGAGACTTCATATCTCTCAATCCGGGCATTTGCTTGAAATATTAACTTCAACTCCTGGAACATCTCATATGCTCCATGACGTTCAAAACGTCGTTGAAATCCCGATTCTAAGCCGTAAAGCATGG
Source organism: Triticum aestivum (assembly GCF_018294505.1). Taxonomy (NCBI): domain Eukaryota; kingdom Viridiplantae; phylum Streptophyta; class Magnoliopsida; order Poales; family Poaceae; genus Triticum; species Triticum aestivum. The sequence continues at coordinate 503,103,289 of NC_057812.1, read as the reverse complement.
CACACTGAACTATTGAGTAGTCATCAGCTTTGCTCTGCCAGACATTCATAACATCTGGTGTTGCTCCAGCAGCAGGCCTGGCACCCAGCGGTGCTTCCAGGACGTAATTCTTCTGTGCAGCAATGAGGATAATCCTCAAGTTATGGACCCAGTCCGTGTAATTGCTACCATCATCTTTCAACTTTGCTTTCTCAAGGAACGCATTAAAATTCAACGGAACAACAGCACGGGCCATCTATCTACAATCAAACATGAATAAGCAAGATACTATCAGGTACTAAGTTCATGATAAATTTAGGTTCAATTAATCATATTACTTAAAGAACTCCCACTTAGATAGACATCCCTCTAATCCTCTAAGTGATTACGTGATCCAAATCATCTAAACCATGTCCGATCATCACGTGAGATGGAGTAGCTTCATTGGTGAACATCACTATGTTGATCATATCTACTATATGATTCACGCTCGACCTTTCGGTCTCCGTGTTCCGAGGCCATATCTTTATATGCTTGGCTCGTCAAGTATAACCTGAGTATTCCGCGTGTGCAACTGTTTTGCACTCGTTGTATTTGAACGTAGAGCCTATCACACCCGATCATCACGTGGTGTCTCAGCACGAAGAACTTTTGCAACGGTGCATACTCAGGGAGAACACTTCTTGATAATTAGTGAGAGATCATCTTATAATGCTACCGTCAATCAAAGCAAGATAAGATGCATAAAAGATAAACATCACATGCAATCAATGTAAGTGATATGATATGGCCATCATCATCTTGTGCTTGTGATCTCCATCTTCGAAGCACCGTCATGATCACCATCGTCATCGGCGCGACACCTTGATCTCCATCGTAGCATCGTTGTCGTCTCGCCAATCTTATGCTTCCATGGCTATCGCTACCGCTTAGTGATAAAGTAAAGCATTACAGCGCGATTGCATTGCATACAATAAAGCGACAACCATATGGCTCCTGCCAGTTGCCGATAACTCGGTTACAAAACATGATCATCTCATACAATAAAATTTAGCATCATGTCTTGACCATATCACATCACAACATGCCCTGCAAAAACAAGTTAGACGTCCTCTACTTTGTTGTTGCAAGTTTTACGTGGCTGCTACAGGCTTAAGCAAGAACCAATCTTACCTACGCATCAAAACCACAATGATAGTTTGTCAAGTTGGTACTGTTTTAACCTTTGCAAGGACCGGGCGTAGCCACACTCGGTTCAACTAAAGTTGGAGAAACTGTCACCCGCTAGCCACCTTTGTGCAAAGCACGTCGGGAGAACCGGTCTCGCGTAAGCGTACGCGTAATGTCGGTCTGGGCCGCTTCGTCCAACAATACCGCCGAACCAAAGTATGACATGCTGGTAAGCAGTATGACTTATATCGCCCACAACTCACTTGTGTTCTACTCGTGCAAATAACATCAACACATAAAACCTAGGCTCGGATGCCACTGTTGGGTAACGTAGTAATTTCAAAAAAATTCCTACGCACACGCAAGATCTTGGTGATGCATAGCAATGAGAAGGGAGAGTGTAATCTACGTACCCTTGTAGATCGACAACAGAAGCGTTAGCACAACGTGGTTGATGTAGTCGTACGTCTTCACGACCCGACCGATCAAGCACCGAAACTACGACACCTCCGAGTTCTAGCACACGTTCTGCTCGATGACGATCCCCGGACTCCGATCCAGCAAAGTGTCGGGGAAGAGTTCCGTCAGCACGACGGCGTGGTGACGATCTTGATGCACTACCGTCACAGGGCTTCGCCTAAGCACCGCTACAATATTATCCAGGACTATGGTGGAAGGGGGCACTGCACACGGCTAAGAATATGATCACGTGGATCAACTTGTGTCTCTAGGGGTGCTCCCTGCCTCCGTATATAAAGGATCAAAAGAGGGGGGGGGGGTGCGGCCGGCCAGGAGAGGGCGCGCCAGGAGGAGTCCTACTCCCTCCAGGAGTAGGATTCCCCTCTTTCCTAGTTGGAATAGGATTCGGGAGGAGGGGAAAGAGGAGAGAGAGAAGGAAGGGGGCGCCGGCCCCCTCTCCTTGTCCTATTCGGACTAGGGGGGGGGGGAGGGGCGCGCGGCCCAGCCCTGGCCACCTCTCCTCTCTTCCACTAAGGCCCACTAAGGCCCATATACCTCCCCGGGGGGGGGGGGTTCCGGTAACCTCCCGGTACTCCGATAAAATCCCGATTTCACCCGGAACACTTCCGATATCCAAATATAGGCTTCCAATATATCAATCTTTATGTCTCGACCATTTTGAGACTCCTCGTCATGTCCGTGATCACATCCGGGATTCCGAACAAACTTCGGTACATCAAAATGCATAAACTCATAATATAACTGTCATCGAAACCTTAAGCGTGCGGGCCCTACGGGTTCGAGAACAATGTAGACATGACCGAGACATGTCTCTGGTCAATAACCAATAGCGGAACCTGGATGTTCATATTAGCTCCTACATATTCTACGAAGATCTTTTATCGGTCAGATCGTATAACAACATACGTTGTTCCCTTTGTCATCGGTATGTTACTTGCCCGAGATTCGATCGTCGGTATCTCAATACCTAGTTCAATCTCGTTACCGGCAAGTCTCTTTACTCGTTTCGTAATACATCATCTCACAACTAACTCATTAGTTGCAATGCTTGCAAGGCTTATGTGATGTGCATTACCGAGAGGGCCCAGAGATACCTCTCCGACAATCGGAGTGACAAATCCTAATCTCAAAATATGCCAACCCAACATGTACCTTTGGAGACACCTGCAGAGCACCTTTATAATCACCCAGTTACGTTGTGACGTTTGGTAGCACACAAAGTGTTCCTCCGGTAAATGGGAGTTGCATAATCTCATAGTCATAGGAACATGTATAAGTCATGAAGAAAGCAATAGCAACATACTAAACGATCGGGTGCTAAGCTAATGGAATGGGTCATGTCAATCAGATCATTCACCTAATGATGTGATCCTGTTAATCAAATAACAACTCTTTGTCCATGGTTAGGAAACATAACCATCTTTGATTAACGAGCTAGTCTAGTAGAGGCATACTAGTGACACTCTGTTTGTCTTTGTATTCACACATGTATTATGTTTCCGATTAATACAATTCTAGCATGAATAATAAACATTTATCATGATATAAGGAAATAAATAATAACTTTATTATTGCCTCTAGGGCATATTTCCTTCACATACTTCCTCTTGTGGCTCTCAATCTGCTGTTGCTTCCCTTCAATCATAAGAGCCTTATCTACCAACTCCTGGTAGTTGTTGAAGGTTGCTGCCATCAACTGCATACTCATCTCATCATTCAGCCCTTCCATAAACTTCTCCTGCTTCGCGGCATCTGTGGCCACATCATCAGGGGCGTAGCGAGATAACTTGCTAAACTCATTCACGTACTGAGCCACAGTACGGTTCCCCTGGCGTAGGTTGTGGAACTCCTGCTTCTTCATTTGCATAGCTCCAGTGGAGACATGGGCTGTGCGGAAAGCTAGCTGAAACTGGTCCCAAGTGACATTGGCTATAGGAAAAGTGGCTGTGTAATTCTCCCACCATGAGTCTGCTGGTCCATCCAATTGATGTGCGGCAAAGCGCACTCTCTCAGCATCTGTGCAACATGCGGTGGTCAACTCCCTTCCAATACGACATAGCCAATCGTCCGCAACTATGGGCTCGGTGCTACTGGAAAACACCGGCGGCTGTAACCTTAGAAAATGGTCTAGGTTGTCCACGGGCGGCGGGTTGTTGTTGTTGTTGTTGCCCTGATTCTGAACTAGCAATTGCATCAATGTATTCTGCTGTTGGATCAACTGGGTGAGCTCCGGTGGGAAGGCAAAACCGGTGTCACGTCTCGGAGGCATCTAAGGGGTTTAGATGGAAGAGATTTAGAATAGAAAAGAGGTCTAATGAGAAAACACTACCCATATGCACATGAGACAAACACAATCATTTCACTCAATCAATCAAGCAAGGGCATACAAACGATCTAGAACTATCGCACAAGTGTTCAATTACTACTAAATACATGGGGGAATACTAGTGATATATGGCAGTCATCTAGAAATTTTGATCGGTGGAAGACTCCATGATGTCTGCTCCAGCTTCGTCTTCATAGTCATCATCACTAGGATCAGAATCAGTGTCGTCGATGATGATGTAGTTGTCCGGGCAAGTGGGATCTTCGTCTTCGTCTCCCGGTGCTGGTCCTCCCATGATTACTCCGATCTTCTTGACTAGGTCGTCATTCTTCTCCAGTAGTGTCTTGATTTCCTCCTCATACCCATCGCGTGTAAACTTGAGTTCTTCCTCCAGCTCGATGATCCTAGTCTTCGCCTTCTTTAAGTCCATCATGTCCACGCACATCTGGTTCTCCTGGCGTCGAATGTGCTGGTTTAACTCCTGAATGAAGGCTGCAATGGATCTTCCTTCCTGGTGCTGATTACTTCCCATTGCTCGTCTCGGCACCCACATATTTGGTAAATAGTGTCCTTAAGCTCCCTGTTGTAAACTTCTCCAATGCATCCAATGGTAATGTGGGCTGCCATGCTCTTGCCTAGACTCCAGGTGGGTGCTTCGAAAGAAAACTCTATGGGTTTAGAAGTTGGCGAGAACGTCCTTCCTAGAACTTGTACTTGAATCATCCAACGCTCCTCTTCAGGTAAAGTGGCGTTGTACGTCCCGGTGAAGCTTGGTACTCCAATGTTCAAGTACCTAGTGACTTCCTTCAAGTGACGTCCAAAAGGTGTGTCTTCATCCGGTTGTGCAAACTTGTTCTTCATCTCCGTCATCCTAAAGAGTAGAAAATGGAGAGGAGTCAGAAATGAGAAGAGAGGTGTGACCTAGGGTTTATCTTAGTGGTCGTGTCCTACACTCAGCGTGTGCTCTGATACCATCTTGTAGCGACCCGACCTCAAATGGTCAAGTCTCTGTGCTTCAGTGTCATCCCTGGATCGGTAATGCTGACACACACAGTACTCGAAGGATTTATAATAGAGTAACAATCACACACTTATTACATCGAATGTCTCAAGAGAGAACTTATTACAATAATATGGCTTAAGGCCATCTATTACGATAATAGCAGAAGGCTTGGAAGATAAGGTGAGTCCATCAACTCCAACGACACAGCTGAGCTGCACGGCAACGACCTAACGTACCTTACTCCCCGTCTGAAAAGTCTGCAACATACTACGTTGCAGCCCGAAACGGGTTAGCACATGGAATATGCTGGCAAAGTAACACATTAGAGCAAGAACAAAATAATGCTATCACTACATGCATATTTGGCTGGTGGAAAGCTCTATGGTTACAGTTTTGCGAAAAGCCAATTTTTCCCTACAACAAATGAATAGATTTTAATTTTTACTATCATGGTAGTTGAAACATCATTGAGAAGGTTCCTCCAACTCAATCCCAATTAAAGTGATTAACAACCCAACAATATTAATTAAACATGATGAGATACATGTGATAACCCAAGTACTAGATACTCAAGAATTGTCCATAACCGGGGACACGGCTAACCATGATTAGATTGTACACTCTGCAGAGGTTTGCACACTTTTCCCCACAAGACTTGATCTCCTCCATTGGATTTCTCGCACTACGGGGTGTTTGAGAAACGGATGACCGAGACACAGTCTTTCAGAAACATTAACTCTCGACTCCGGACAGACCATACCAAACCTACATTCCACTACCTGCTGATCTGCCTCTTCAAGAGCTTCACGTAACTTACTCAACTATGCTAGAGCCCATAATAGCTTGTGGCTGCACACGGAAGTTTCTAGCATGAATCATCTCAGTTCCCTTTGAGCCTGGGTGGCGGTCCATAGGAAGATCACACGGGTACTCCGGGATTTCCAAAAAAATACAGGCAACACTGGGTACTCCAGGTGCCTCAATCCACCCAGTTGTTTGATTAAGTTGGCACCTTAAGTTGAACCATTAATTTAACAATCTCACATCTGTCATGGATTGCACTCAAACCCAAACCACGTCTACGAGCATAGCATAGCATAGTAATATAAGCAACACATAGAGTAACTCCCAAGGGTTTGAATGTAACAGGGCAATAGGTTCTACCTCATCAACTACTTCCCAACCCACAAGTTAATGACATCCTAATCATGCAATGTTTGAGGATTGGAACTAATGCATAAAAACTGGGTGATAAAGGGGTATGATCAAAGTGTTACTTGCCTTGCTGACAATCTGCGAAACCTAGGGACTCGTAGTAGCACGCTTCGCACTACGGGTGTTCTATCGCAAGCAAACAATAGCATACATAAGTAACAAGCAACAATGTACAAGCAAAACTCAAATAAAAGAGGTTGACCAGAAAGTTCAAATTAAGAACTCTGGTTCGCAAAAAGAATCAAATCAAACGGAGCAACGAAACTCAAACGGCGAAAGAAAGAAGATTCGTTTACTAATCTGAAATTAAGTAAATTTAACAGTAGAGAAAACTTGTTTGAGTTGGTTAAACGGAAAGAGGGTTTCGAGATGAAACTCTAGGCACTTGAATCGCCTGATTCCGACTAACGAGCGAAAAGATAAACAGAAACTAAGATCGGATCAGAAATCGCGATCAGAGAAAATCGCGGATTAAATCCGATAAAAGAAAACTGACGAACAGACTAACGAATGAGCGTTCGTTAGCTATATCTAACGGGCGAAGAACCGTTCGTTAACACGAACGTCCGAATGAACGTCCGCTAACTAGAAGAACCGAGAAAAACCGGCGAATCCAAAAAACGGATCTAGGGTTTAAAAAAAAACCGAATGGTTTTATAAAAAAAACCGGTGGCGGAGTCCTGCGACTACCTCCGGTGAGGGGTCCGGCGAGGCGAGGTGCGGCGGCGGAGCGGCGGCTCACGGGGGCGGCGGCGGCATTCGGCGGCGGCCGTCGCTCGGCGGCGGCGGCGGCTAGGGCGGCGCTGGCGGCGGGGCTAGGTGGTGTGGCGGTGGCTGCAGCGGCGGTGGCGGTGGCGTTTGGGGCGGGGTGGCAGCGTATATAAAGGGGCGGGGCGGGGCGGCTTGGAGGAGGGGTCAAGGCGGCGGCGGTGGAGTGGAGTCTGGCTCGGACTCCTTGTCCGAGTCGGCGGCGGTGGCGCGCGCGTGGGGAAGGCGGCGGCGGCCTGGCTCGGCTGGGCCTTAAGCCCAGTCGGGCGCGGGAACTTTTTTATTTAAAAAAAAATAATTTCACCGACCGAAATAAAATCCTAGAAAAATAAATAAAAAACTAAAAATGGCAAAATAAATTTTCACCGTCTAAATAAAATATTTAGAACGAGATGAACATTTTCTTGGCCCTAAAATGAACGTGCAACTTTTCTAATGCAAACAAAATCGCAATAAAATCCAAATGGAACAAATATTTGATTTTAGTATTTTTCCTCCAATATTTCATTTATTTTGGAGAAGTCATATTATCTCCTCTCTTGTATTTTAATATGAAATATTTTTGGAGAGAAAAATAATTAAAACCAAAATCCTCGTTTAAATTAGATAAAAGAATCAAATATGAAAACCGGGAAATCCCCAACTCTCTCCGAGGGTCCTTGAGTTGCTTAGGATTTCGAGGATTATAGAACGGAAAAGCTATAAAACATGATATGCAATGATGATCTAATGTATAACATTCCAAATTGAAAATTTGGGATGTTACACTTAGCACACGATCGTTTAGTATGTTGCTATTGCTTTCTTCATGACTTATACATGTTCCTATGACTATGAGATTATGCAACTCCCGTTTACCGGAGGAACACTTTGTGTGCTACCAAACATCACATTGTAACTGGGTGATTATAAAGGTGCTCTACAGGTTTCTCCAAAGGTACTTGTTGGGTTGGCGTATTTCGAGATTAGGATTTGTCACTCCGATTGTCGGAGAGGTATCTCTGGGCCCTCTCGGTAATGCACATCACTTAAGCCTTGCAAGCATTGCAACTAATGAGTTAGTTGCAGGATGATGTATTACACAACGAGTAAAGAGACTTGTCGGTAACGAGATTGAACTAGGTATTGAGATACCGACGATCGATTCTCGGGCAAGTAACATACCGATGACAAAGGGAACAACGTATGATGTTATGCGGTTTGACCGATAAAGATCTTCGTAGAATATGTAGGAGCCAATATGAGCATCCAGCTTCCTCTATTGGTTATTTACCGGAGACGTGTCTCGATCATGTCTACATAGTTCTCGAACCCGTAGGGTCCGCATGCTTAATGCTACAATGATAGTTATATTATGAGTTTATATGTTTTGATGTACCAAAGGTTGTTCGGAGTCCCGGATGTGATCACGGACATGACGAGGAGTCTCGAAATGGTCGAGACATGAAGATTGATATATTGGAAGCCTATGTTTGGATATCGGAAGTGTTTCGGGTGAAATCGGGATTTTACCGGAGTACCGGGAGGTTACTGGAACCCTCCCCCCCGGGGGGCTTAATGGGCCTACATGGGCCTTAGTGGAAAAAGGAGGGAAGCAAGGGAAGTGTGGGGAGCGCCCCCCCAAGGCCCAAACCGAATTGGTTTAGGGCAAAGGGGGCCGACCCCCCTCGTTCCTTCTTCCCCCCTCCCAAGTCCTAATCCAACTAGGAAAGGGGGGGGGGGTCCTACTCCCGGTGGGAGTAGGACTCCTCCTGGCGCGCCTATGCCCTGGCCGGCCGCACCCCCTTGCTCCTTTATATATAGGGGCAGGGGGCACCCTAGAGACACAACATTAGATCATTGATCTCTTAGCGGTGCTTAGGCGAAGCCCTGCGTCGGTAGAACATCAACATCGTCACCACATCTTTGTGCTGACGAAACTCTCCCTCAACACTCGGCTAGATCGGAGTTCGAGGGACGTCATCAGGCTGAATGTGTGCTAAACTCGGAGGTGTCGTACGTTCGGTACTTGATCGGACGGATCATGAAGAGGTACGACTACATCAACCGCGTTGTGCTAACGCTTCCGCTTTCGGTCTACGAGGGTATGTAGACAACACACTCCCTCTCATTGCTATGCATCACCATGATCTTGCGTGTGCGTAGGAATTTTTTTGAAATTACTACGTTACCCAACAGTGGCATCCGAGCTAGGTTTTATGCGTAGATGTCATATGCACGAGTAGAACACAAGTGAGTTGTGGGCGATATAAGTCATACTGCTTACCAGCATGTCATACTTTGGTTTGGCGGTATTGTTGGATGAAGCGGCCCGGACTGACATTACGCGTACGCTTACGCGAGACTGCTTCTACCGACGTGCTTTGCACATAGGTGGCTGGCGGGTGTCAGTTTCTCCAACTTTAGTTGAACCGAGTGTGGCTACGCCCGGTCCTTGCGAAGGTTAAAACATCACCAACTTGACAAACTATCGTTATGGTTTTGATGCGTAGGTAAGAACGGTTCTTGCTAAGCCTGTAGCAGCCACGTAAAACTTGCAACAACAAAGTAGAGGACGTCTAACTTGTTTTTGCAGGGCATGTTGTGATGTGATATGGTCAAGACGTGATGCTATATTGTATGAGATGATCATGTTTTGTAACCAAGTTATCGACAACTGGAAGGATCCATATGGTTGTCATTTTATTGTATGCAATGCAATCGCCCTGTAATGCTTTACTTTATCACTAAGCGGTAGCAATAGTCGTGGAAGCATAAGATTGGCGAGACGACAACGATGCTACGATGGAGATCAAGGTGTCGCGCTGGTGACGATGGTGATCATGACGGTGCTTCGGAGATGGAGATCACAAGCACAAGATGATGTTGGCCATATCATATCACTTATATTGATTGCATGTGATGTTTATCTTTTATGCATCTTATCTTGCTTTGATTGACGGTAGCATTATAAGATGATCCCCCACTAAATTATCAAAGTATAAGTGTTCTCCCTGAGTATGCACCATTGCGAAAGTTCTTCGTGCTGAGACACCACGTGATGATCGGGTGTGATAAGCTCTACGTTCAAATACAACGGGTGCAAAACAGTTGCACACACGGAATACTCGGGTTCAACTTGACGAGCCTAGCATATGCAGATATGGCCTCGGAACACGGAGACCGAAAGGTCGAGCGTGAATCATATAGTAGATATGATCAACATAGTGATGTTCACCATTGAAACTACTCCATCTCACGTGATGATCGGACATGGTTTAGTTGATTTGGATCATGTGATCACTTAGAGGATTAGAGGGATATCTATCTAAGTGGGAGTTCTTAAGTAATATGATTAATTGAACTTAAATTTATCATGAACTTAGTACCTGATAGTATCTTGCTTGTCTATGTTGATTGTAGATAGATGGCCCGTGCTTTTGTTCCGTTAAATTTTAGTGCATTCCTTGAGAAAGCAAAGTTGAAAGATGATGGTAGCAATTACACGGACTGGGTCCATAACTTGAGGATTATCCTCATCGCTGCACAAAAGAATTACGTCCTGGAAGCACCGCTGAGTGCCAGGCCTGCTGCTGATGCAACTAACGACGCTAAGAACGTCTGGCAGAGCAAAGCTGATGACTACTCGATAGTTCAGTGTGCCATGCTTTACGGCTTAGAACCGGGACTTCAACGACGTTTTGAACGTCATGGAGCATATGAGATGTTCCAGGAGTTGAAGTTAATATTTCAAGCAAATGCCCAGATTGAGAGATATGAAGTCTCCAATAAGTTCTACAGCTGCAAAATGGAGGAGAATAGTTTTGTCAGTGAACATATACTCAGAATGTCTGGGTACCATAATCACTTGACTCAGCTGGGAGTTAATCTTCCGGTTGATAGTGTCATTGACAGAGTTCTTCAATCACTGCCACCAAGCTACAAGAGCTTTGTGATGAACTATAATATGCAAGGGATGAATAAAACAATTCCCGAGCTCTTCGCAATGCTAAAGGCTGTGGAGGTAGAAATCAAGAAGGAGCATCACGTGTTGATGGTCAACAAGACCACTAGTTTCAAGAAAAGGGCAAAGGGAAGAAGAAGGGGAACTTCAAGAAGAACAACAAGCAAGTTGCTGCTCAAGAGAAGAAACCCAAGTCTAGACCTAAGCCTGAAACTGAGTGCTTCTACTGCAAGCAGACTGGTCACTGGAAGCAGAACTGCCCCAAGTATTTGGCGGATAAGAAGGATGGCAAGGTGAACAAAGGTATACGTGATATACATGTTATTGATGTGTACCTCACTAATGCTCGCAGTAGCACCTGGGTATTTGATACTGGTTCTGTTGCTAATATTTGCAACTCGAAACAGGGGCTACGGATTAAGCGAAGATTGGCTAAGGACGAGGTGATGATGCGCGTGGGAAATGGTTCCAAAGTTGATGTGATCGTGGTCGGCACGCTACCTCTACATCTACCTTCGGGATTAGTATTAGACCTAAATAATTGTTATTTGGTGCCAACGTTGAGCATGAACATTATATCTGGATCTTGTTTGATGCAAGACAGTTATTCATATAAATCAGAGAATAATGGTTGTTCTATTTATATGAATAATATCTTTTATGGTCATGCACCCGTGAAGAGTGGTCTATTCTTATTGAATCTCGATAGTAGTGACACACATATTCATAATGTTGAAGCCAAAAGATACATAGTTGATAATGATAGTGCAACTTATTTGTGGCACTGCCGTTTAGGTCATATCAGTGTAAAGCACATGAAGAAACTCCATACTGATGGACTTTTGGAACCACTTAATTATGAATCACTTGGTACTTGCGAACCGTGCCACATGGGCAAGATGACTAAAACGCCATTCTCCGGAACTATGGAGAGAGCAACAGATTTGTTAGAAATCATACATACAGATGTATGTGGTCCAATGAATGTTGAGGCTCGTGGCGGATATCGTTGTTTTCTCACCTTCATAGATGATTTAAGCAGATATGGGTATATCTACTTAATGAAGCATAAGTCTGAAACATTTGAAAAGTTCAAAGAATTTCAGAGTGAAGTTGAAATCATTGTAACAAGAAAATAAAGTTTCTATGATCTAACCGTGGATGAGAATATTTGAGTTACGAGTTTGGTCTACATTTGAAACAATGCGGAATAGTTTCGCAACTCACACCACCCAGAACACCACAGCGTAATGGTGTGTCCGAATGTCGTAATCGTACTTTACTAGATATGGTGCGATCTATGATGTCTCTTACTGATTTACCGCTATCGTTTTGGGGTTATGCTTTAGAGACGGCCACATTCATGTTAAATAGGGCACCATCGAAATCCGTTGAGACGACGGCTTATGAACTGTGGTTTGGCAAGAAACCAAAGTTGTCGTTTCTAAAAGTTTGGGGCTACGATGCTGATGTGAAAAAGCTTCAACTTGATAAGCTCGAACCCAAATCGGAGAAATGTGTCTTCATAGGATACCCAAAGGAGACTGTTGGGTACACCTTCTATCACAGATCCGAAGGCAAGACTTTTGTTGCTAAATTCGGAGTTTTTCTGGAGAAGGAGTTTCTCTCGAAAGAAGTGAGTGGGAGGAAAGTAGAACTTGATGAGGTAACTATACCTACTCCCTTATTGGAAAGTAGTTCATCACAGAAAACGGTTGCTACGACACCTACACCAATTAGTGAGGAAGTCAATAATGATGATCATGAAACTTTAGATCAAGCTGTTACCGAGCCTCATAGGTCAACCGGAGTAAGATCCGCACCAGAGTGGTACGGTAATCCTGTTCTGGAAGTTATGTTACTAGACCATGACGAACCTACGAACTATGAAGAAGCGATGGTGAGCCCAGATTCCGCAAAATGGCTTGAGGCCATGAAATCTGAGATGGGATCCATGTATGAGAACGAAGTGTGGACTTTGGTTGACTTGCCCGTTGATCGGCAAGCAATTGAGAATAAATGGATCTTCAAGAAGAAGATTGATGCTGACGGTAATGTTACTGTCTACAAAGCTCAACTTGTTGCGAAAGGTTTTCGACAAGTTCAAGGGATTGACTATGATGAGACCTTCTCACCCGTAGCGATGCTTAAGTCTGTCCGAATCATGTTAGCAATTGCCGCGTTTTATGATTATGAAATATGGCAGATGGATGTCAAAACTGCATTCTTGAATGGATTTATGGAAGAAGAGTTGTATATGATGCAACCAGAAGGTTTTGTCGATCCAAAGGGAGCTAACAAAGTGTGCAAGCTCCAGCGATCCATTTATGGACTGGTGCAAGCCTCTCGGAGTTGGAATAAACGCTTTGATAGTGTGATCAAAGCATTTGGTTTTATACAGACTTTTGGAGAAGCCTGTATTTACAAGAAAGTGAGTGGGAGCTCTGTAGCATTTCTAATATTATATGTGGATGATATATTGTTGATTGGAAATGATATAGAATTTCTGGATAGCATAAAGGGATACTTGAATAAGAGTTCTTAAATGAAAGACCTCGGTGAAGCTGCTTATATATTAGGCATTAAGATCTATAGAGATAGATCAAGACGCTTAATTGGACTTTCACAAAGCACATACCTTGAAAAAGTTTTGAAGAAGTTCAAAATGGATCAAGCAAAGAAAGGGTTCTTGCCTGTGTTGCAAGGTGTGAAGTTGAGTAAGACTCAATGCCCGACCACTGCAGAAGATAGAGAGAAAATGAAAGATGTTCCCTATGCTTCAGCCATAGGATCTATCATGTATGCAATGTTGCGTACCAGACCTGATGTGTGCCTTGCTATAAGTCTAGCAGGGAGGTACCAAAGTAATCCAGGAGTGGATCACTTCATAGCGGTCAAGAACATCCTAAAGTACCTGAAAAGGACTAAGGATATGTTTCTCGTTTATGGAGGTGACAAAGAGCTCATTGTAAACGGTTACGTTGATGCAAGCTTTGACACTGATCCGGACGATTCTAAATCGCAAACCGGATACGTGTTTACATTGAACGGTGGAGCTGTCAGTTGGTGCAGTTCTAAACAAAGCGTCATGGCGGGATCTACATGTGAAGCGGAGTGCATAACTGCTTCGGAAGCAGCAAATGAAGGAGTCTGGATGAAGGAGTTCATATCCGATCTAGGTGTCATACCTAGTGCATCGGGTCCAATGAAAACCTTTTGTGACAATACTGGAGCAATTGCCTTAACGAAGGAATCCAGATTTCACAAGAGAACCAAGCACATCAAGAGACCCTTCAATTCCATCCGGGATCTAGTCCAGGTGGGAGACATAGAAATTTGCAAGATACATACGGATCTGAATGTTGTAGACCCGTTGACTAAGCCTCTTCCACGAGCAAAACATGATCAGCACCGAGGCTCCATGGGTGTTAGAATTATTACTGTGTAATCTAGATTATTGACTCTAGTGCAAGTGGGAGACTAAAGGAAATATGCCCTAGAGGCAATAATAAAGTTATTATTTATTTCCTTATATCATGATAAATGTTTATTATTCATGCTAGAATTGTATTAACCGGAAACATAATACATGTGTGAATACATAGACAAACAAAGTGTCACTAGTATGCCTCTACTTGACTAGCTCGTTGATCAAAGATGGTTAAGTTTCCTAACCATAGACATGAGTTGTCATTTGATTAACGGGATCACATCTTTAGGAGAATGATGTGATTGACATGACCCATTCCGTTAGCTTAGCACACGATCGTTTAGTATGTTGCTATTGCTTTCTTCATGACTTATACATGTTCCTATGACTATGAGATTATGCAACTCCCGTTTACCGAAGGAACACTTTGTGTGCTACCAAACGTCACAATGTAACTGGGTGATTATAAAGGTGCTCTCCAGGTGTCTCCAAAGGTACTTGTTGGGTTGGCGTATTTCGAGATTAGGATTTGTCACTCCGATTGTCGAAGAGGTATCTCTGGGCCCTCTCGGTAATGCACATCACTTAAGCCTTGCAAGCATTGCAACTAATGAGTTAGTTGCGTAATGATGTATTACAGAACGAGCAAAGAGACTTGCTGGTAACGAGATTGAACTAGGTATTGAGATACCGACGATCGAATCTCGGGCAAGTAACATACCAATGACAAAGGGAACAACGTATGATGTTATGCGGTTTGACCAATAAAGATCTTTGTCGGTGTCAAAACCGGCGGATCTCGGGTAGGGGGTCCCGAACTGTGCGTCTAAGGTGGATGGTAACAGGAGGCAGGGGACACGATGTTTTACCCAGGTTCGGGCCCTCTTGATGGAGGTAAAACCCTACGTCCTGCTTGATTTATTCTTGATGATATGGGTATTACAAGAGTTGATCTACAACGAGATCAGAGAGGCTAAACCCTAGTAGCTAGCCTATGGTATGATTGTATGTGGTCCTACAGACTAAAACCATCTGGTTTATATAGACACCGGAAAGGGCTAGGGTTACACAAGGTCGGTTACAAAGGAGGAGATATACATGTCCGTATTGCCTAGCTTGCCTTCCACGCCAAGTAGAGTCCCATCCGGACACGAGACAAAGTCTTCAATCTTGTATCTTCATAGTCCAACAGTCCGGCCAAAGGATATAGTCCGGCTGTCCGGAGACCCCCTAATCCAGGACTCCCTCAGTAGCCCCTGAACCAGGCTTCAATGACGATGAGTCCGGCGCGCAGTGTTGTCTTCGGCATTGCAAGGCGGGTTCCTCCCCCGAATACACCATGGAAGAATTTGAATACAAGGATAGTGTCCGACCCTGCAAAATAAGTTCCAAAGAATAATATTTCCACAAATCCAATCTGCTGACACGTTTTGGCAACACGACATTGTGCCATGGCCCGGTGATTATTCGAACCGTTTCCTTTAACTAGCCCCGCACATAACGCAATGCAGTTTATTGACACGTCTTGTCAAAGCAGAGATCGTGTCCCCCTTATTACGGGATTCTCATCAATACGGGCGTGGGTAACCCAACCGCGCCATCGATTACGGCGCTTGGGGGATAAGCGAGTTTTACTAGGCTAGTGGGGACGCATAATTTCGTCTGCCCATATAAAGGGATAAGGATTCACCTTTTCATCCACGCCTTCTTCCTCCTTTGCTCATCCATTTTCGCAGACTCGAGCTCCAGCGCCCAAGTCCGCACTTCCCACCTCAACCCTCTCCAACCATGTTCGGAGCGGGAGGCAGGTGGATGGTCTCCTCCGTCACGGAGGGACACATCAAGAAGCTAAGGAGAGCCGGATACCTGCCCGACGACATCGCGCACCGCCTCCCAGATGAGGGGCAGCTCATCCCCACCCCCAGGCCCCATGAGAGGGTAGTGTTCCTTACCCATTTCCTCCGCGGACTAGGATTCCCTCTCCACCCATTCGTCCGGGGGTCATGTACTACTATGGCCTAGATTTCCACGATCTGGCCCCGAACTTCATCCTCAATATCTCAATGTTTATCATCGTGTGCGAGGCCTTCCTCCGCATCCAGTCCCACTTCGGCTTAGGGCTGAAGACCTTCAATGTCAAGCCGAAGGTAGTGAGCGGCCGCCAGGCGGAGTGCGGAGGCACCATGCTGGGCAAGATGCCCAACGTCACATGGCTCGAGGGCTCCTTCATGGAGACCATAAAGGGGTGGCAATCGGGGTGGTTCTATATCACCAAGCCGCGTGACCCCGAATGGGCAGCGGCCCCGAGTTCCGATCTGGCTTCCCCATGTGGCTCACCTCCTGGCAAGAGAAGGGCCTGCCCTGAGGTAGTTCGTTAGAGCTGACCGGACTCCAAACATGTATCGAAAACATGGTGAGCAAGAAGCTCAAACTCGTCAACGTAGTCCAGGTCATGCTCATCCACCAGATCCTCCCGTGTCAACGACGGGCTTTCAACTTGTGGGAGTTCGACCCGGCCCAGCACCAAACTCTAAACAGGCTCTTCAACACAACACACGAGGATGCCTGGAAGGTGCTATTCTAGGGCGCCGAGGTCCCTCCCTCCCTCACCGAGGACCGCGGGCTAAGCGCGAAGCGTCGAGCGCATTCGGTGAGTTCTATACATCCGGTAGGATATTTTATTTCCCCTAGCTTAATTATGTGTGGGGTCTGATCTCCATGCCTTTGACAGGACTGGGTGGAGACGTCAGGGCAGATTAACTGTCCGGCCCCTCTGCCCAAAGACACTGCGGACGCTCTCCTTACGGAGATGCTGACTCCGGCCCCTTATAAGGCGCCAGAGAAGACCAAGAAGGCCAAGGGAACCCGAAAGAGTTCCCGACGCCAGGCATTATCGGACTCATCGTCCGATAACTCTACGACACACTCCTCCCCCGAAGACGAGGAGGAAGAAGAAGATGCTCCCCCTTCGGATGGGGGGGGACAAGAAAAGGAAGGCCGTCCCAACCAAGGGGGCCGAAGGGTCCAAGAAGGGAAGGACCCTCCTTCCGGACTACTCCACCACCGCCGCCGAAGGCGAAGAAGAGTGGCTGCTCAGGGCCAAGCCCCTGGCGAAGTCATAAGTATCCGGATGCCAGAGTAGTTCATAGCATACCTTTGTCGCACCGCTTCTCCTAACGCCGAATTATAATTATGCAGACCGCCACGAGCCCGTATCGATGTATCATCGGACGGCTCCCTGGGCTCGTCGGATATGGATAGTGATCCACTTCCGACCACCACCTCCCCTTGCCCTGCGGACGATGCCGAGGTGTTGTCTCAAGAGGCACCGGGTCGAGGGGAGACAGTCCCGGAGGCGCCTCAAGGCGACCTTCCAGACTCCGGGAGCAGAGGGAGTAAGGCTCCTGAGGGCCTCGAGTTCGGCCCTCAGTCGAACACCGCGCCAGAACCTCCAATGGTTCCGGACTCAGGCAGGCGGCCTCCTTCCAAAAGGGGCAAGACGCCTGTGCCGGTGACCCCTGTCCAACCAGAGGCACCGGACACTCTGCTGGGAGCGCTTTGCGGCGCTTCCATCGACGAAGAGCACCGCACTATTATGAGTGCGGTGATCCAGAAGGTTCAGTCCGCTAAGAGCGGATTGACTGAAGCCTGTGCCAGCCTTCTAACAGGCTTTGAGGTAAGTTTTTAAAATATGGGGAAAAATATTACCGCATAGACAGTAGCCCCTGATGCTCTGTTCGGTGTTCACAAAGAAAAGCCGAATAGAGGATCAAACAATATCGCAGGAGTCTAATATAAATATGTCAATATGCGTATGCAGGCTTCGCTGCTGGCATTTGCCGCACTAACTGTGGAGGTCGCCGCACTGAAGCAGGACCTTAAGGGGTCCAAGGACGAGCTCGGCCTTGCTAAGAGGCAGCTCGAGGAGAACAAAGGTAAGTAATACCTAGTCTATGGATATATATAAAAAGAATGCGATTGCAAAATGACAGGATCATCGTAAATTTTCCAGGGGCCACGACCGAGGTGGCAACCCTGAAGCAAGCGCTATCCGAGGCCGAAAACAAAGCGGCCAAGGAGCGCATCGAGCGGAAAAGGCATGAGGCACGGGTGGGCGAGGTGCAGCAAGAGCTCCAAGCTCTTGTGTCGAAGCACGAGGCCTTGGAGCGTGACTCGAAGACGCAAGAGTTCGAGCTTGCCGCGACCCTTGAGAGCGCGAAAAATGCCAAGGCTGAAGCCTAAAAGGCCCTCTAGGAGATTGATGCGATGAAGAAGATAGCGGCGGGTAAGGCATTCTATATGCAAAGCAAGCATATGAAAGTAAATTACTTGTTACTTACCCGAATCCGGAGCTCTCCAGGAGCATTCACAGATTTGCCCCGCAGCGTGTCGGATGCCGCAACGTTTTACCAGGCCGAGGAGGGAAGCTCTATGAAGAAGTTGTTCTGGGCCCAATATACTGGGACCGAACACCTGATGCCTATGAGCGATCAGCTAAAGCAGCTAGTCGAGCTACACAAGGCGCCGAACAGGCCATGAAGGGTTTTATAGTCTGGCTGTGGCCTGGCGACGCCCTTCCGAACAACTACTTCGGCCTGGTGAGGCAGCTTGTGGATGCCTGCCCATGGCTGGAAGTCGTCAAGCGGTCCATCTGCATCGAAGGTGCACGCCGGGCTTTCGCCCGTGTGAAGGTGCAATGGGCCAAGCTAGACGCCGTGAAGCTGAATAAGGAAGGGCCGCCGGAGGGCAAGGAACATCGCCACCCCGAGATGTACTATGAGGGTGTCCTGAAGGGTGCTCGTCTCGTAGCGGACGAGTGTACGAAAGATATAATATTAGAGTAAACTTGCTCGTGTAATCCTGTAGTTATGAAAACTTGTTCATATGCGCTATGCAACGCTTGTTTGAATTTAAAATATTACCTTCTGTTTGGTTGTTTATCCAATCTGAGAGATGGCTAGTCCTCGGCTTCTGCCCCCATGCCACGAGTGCTGGGGTGTTCGGGATAAACCTGAGCACTCTTGTTCCCATTTTTGGGTCCTTCGAGGGAGGTGCTCAGCACAACGAACAAGGCAACCGGACTAATAATGCTTTATCACTCTCACTTAGCCATAGAATTCTATAATTTTAAATTTCGGCGAAGCCCCTGGTATTCAGAAGGCCGAATTCGGGGCGCGATACACGCCTTTAAGCCGGATAGGACCGACTCCTCGCTCTAAGCGGCATAAGTCTTTAGGGACTCGAAAACCTCTCGAACAGCGACCAGTCTCTCGCCTTATCATGACAGTCAGTTTTAGCTTTCTCTACTGAGGTGCTTAGCCCAATAGAACCGGGGCACAATCGTAGTAGTTCTCCTAGTGCTACCTTAGCCGATAGAGCGGAACGTAAGGTACCAAAACATAGGAGCCACGCAAACCCAACTATTGACCAAAGACATGATTCAGAGCTGATGCATATAATGCTATAAGTTTGGGGTGCTGCACTGTTGAAAGTGTTCGGACTTCTCACGCCGTGTTATGGGGTATGTGTAAGCCCCTAGCGTATTGTCCGTACCAGAGTGTACGGTTGCAAGGTGTCATTAATGAACACACACACACACACACACACACACATATATATATATATAAAAGAAGAATGCAATAATAGTCTTAATGCTACGCATTGTTTATTCAAAAAGGTGCATTAAAGCAGAATGATACATGCTGTGCAATAAGCAAAAAGTAGGACTGTTTGACATGTCCCTTCCAAGGGCAAGCTGAGGAATAGTATTAAAGCAAATATTTCACTCGTTATCGTAATCCACCTGGGAGTTCCATGGTGTGACGTAGCTTTCTGCCTCCTTGGTTGCTGCATCATGTGTTCGGCAATCATGCTGCCGGTCAGGGTTTCCAGAGATTAAAGTCCTGAAAAGAGAAAAATAACATGGCGGGAAGCCCCTAGTGCGGTTTAAGCCGCGTCTTGGAGCGTGCCGTAGTCGTGCCCCCTTCCCCACCTGTGCCCATGGTATTTTTAATGCGTAATTATGTACGTGTGGCATGGATTTCGCTGTTAGGCTGGGACCGGGGTGGGGGCCGCATTGCTACGTGAGCTCAGATCATGCCAGGCGGTCTAGTTGCCGATTACTTCGAGTGCGCTTGAAGGTGTTCGGGTCTTGAAACGCCGAACTGGTGGATTGCCTTGAGAGGCTGCTTTGCGCTTCTGCTGCAAGGGCCGCAGTGTGCTCCTCCACATGGAGAGAGCACTCTGTGTTTCCATTAACTGTGATGACCCCTCGAGGTCCTGGCATCTTGAGCTTGAGGTATGCATAATGCGGTACCGCATTGAATCTCGCAAATGCGGTTCGCCCGAGCAGTGCATGATAACCACTGCGGAACGGGACTATATCGAAGATTAATTCTCCGCTTCGGAAGTTATCCGGGGATCTGAAGACCACTTCCAGTGTAATTGAGCCTGTGCAATGGGCCTCTACACCTGGAATGACGCCTTTAAAGGTCATTTTTGTGGGTTTGATCCTTGAGGGGTCTATACCCATTTTGCGCACTGTGTCTTGGTAAAGTAGGTTCAGGCTGCTGCCGCCATCCATAAGGACTCGAGTGAGGTGAAATCCATCGATGATTGGGTCTAGGACCAATGCGGCGAATCCGCCATGATGGATACTAGTGGGGTGGTCCCTACGATCGAAGGTGATCGGACAGGAGGACCATGGGTTGAACTTTGGGGCGACTGGCTCCAACGCATATACGTCCCTGAGCGCACGCTTCCGCTCCCTCTTGGGGATGTGGGTTGCGTATATCATGTTCACCGTCAGCACTTGTGGGGGGAACCTCTTCTGTCCTCCGGTGTTCGGCTGCCGGGGCTCTTCCTCGTCATCGCTATGTGGCCCCTTATCTTTGTTTTTGGCAATTAACTTGTCGGCCTGCTTGAATACCCAACAATCCCTATTGGTGTGGTTGGCTGGCTTGTCGGGGGTGCCGTGTATTTGACACGAGCGATCGAGTATGCGGTCCAAACTGGACGGGCCCAGAGTGCTTCTTTTAAATGGCTTTTTCCGCTGACTGGGTTTAGAGCCTTTGAATCCGGCATTGACTGCCGTATCCTTAGTATTAGCACTGTTAATGCGCGCTTATGTTTGTTGCGACGTGACCTGCTATTGTCGTCCTTGGTGTCCGAAGTACCATGGTTCTTTGATATGTTATTACTGCGAGCCAGCCAGCTGTCTTCTCCCGCACAAAAGCGGGTCATGAGTGTCGTGAGGGCTGCCATAGATTTTGGCTTTTCCTGACCAAGGTGCGGGCTAGCCACTCGTCGTGGATGTTGTGTTTGAAAGCTGCTAGGGCCTCTGCATCCGGACTGTCGATGATTTGATTTTTCTTTGTTAGGAACCGAGTCCAGAATTGCCTGGCCGATTCTTCTGGCTGCTGAATTATGTGGCTCAAGTCATCAGCATCTGGTGGTCGCACATAAGTGCCCTGAAAGTTGTCGAGGAATGCGGCTTCCAGATCTTCCCAACAGCTAATGGACTCTGCTGGCAAGCTGTTAAGACAATGCCGCGCTGGTCCTTTGAGCTTTAGTGGGAGGTATTTGATGGCATGTAAGTCATCACCGCAGGCCATGTGGATGTGGAGGAGGAAATCCTCGATCCATACCACAGGATCTGTTGTGCCGTCGTATGATTCAATATTTATGGGTTTGAAACCCTCTACGATTTGATGATCCATTACTTCGTCTGTGAAGCATAGGGGGTGTGCGGCGCCTCTGTACTGGGCTATGTCGTGACGTAGCTCGAATGAGTCGTGTTCGCTGTGGTCGGCCCGACCGGACTTACTTTTACTGTATCCGGCGCGACGTTTATTGTCTTGCATAGTGGCGCACCCTCGTGATCCGTAGATCGATCTTGCATGTTTTGCTTTGTCCTCCAATACATCTCGCAGGTCTGGCGTATTTCCCCATGCCTTTTTATTTGAATGGCGTCGGGGTGCAGGCTGAGTTTTTGGCTGGAATGCCTCTCTATCGCGGCCACGAGGTGGCCGATCAGCCGCGTCATACGCTTCTTCCTCCAGTCGGGGTAGCAACCTGCATTTTGGGTAACTCTTGGAGGGGCTCTCGAGTTTATATTCCTCGACCGCGAGGACTTCAGTCCATCTATCAGCTAGAAGATCTTGATCAGCTTGAAGCTGTTGCTGCTTTTTCTTAAGGCTATTTGTCATGGCTATAAGCCAGCGCTTGAAGCGCTCTTGTTCGACGAGATCCTCTGGCATGACGAATTCGGCATCATCGAGGCTTGCCTGGTCTTCGGAGGGGGGCATGTAATTATCGTCCTCCGCCTCTCCATCTGCCGCTCTCTCTGAAGGGCTGGCCTTTCCATCCTCCTGTCCTAGATCGTGCTGGAGGGGATTGTTGCCATCTTCGGCACTATCCGGAGTGTTATTATCTCCTGTGCTGGTATCACCACTTCTGCTTTGGCGGGACTTAGAGCGGCACCGCTGACGTTGGCGCTTGGGTTGCTTCTTGAAGGAGTCATCCTCCGCTGTCTTGTCGCCATTGCCTTCTTTGGGTGTGTCCACCATGTATATATCGTATGATGAGGTGGCTGTCCAGTGCCCTGTGGGTAGTGGTTCCTCTTTGTCTCCCGCATCGTCGGCCATACCGTCGATGTCTTCGGAGTCGAAGTCGAGCATGTCGGTTAAGTCATCGACAATGGCTACTAAGTGGGTGGTGGGTTGGCAGCGAATTTCTTCGTCATCCGCATCCCAATCCTGTCGGACATAGTTCGGCCCGGATCCTCCTGACAAGGAGAGAGACCTTAATGAGTTCAGTCTGTCACCAAAGGGCGAGTGCTAAAAAATATCCACGGAGGTAAACTCCATGATCGGCGCCCAATCGGATTCGCTAGGAATGGGCGCAGGCAGTTCGGAGTCCGTGGCCGGAGAAGGGTCCGACAGTCTGACAACACGGCTCTCGCGCAGGGTAAGGTCGATGTTCGGCTCAATCGCCGCTGAGGGTAAGGCCTCTGTGGTGGGGTCCATCCACTCGTCCATGGACGGCGCAACTGGCTCCGAATTGAGGGTCGGAGCGGCTACCGGTGTGATCTCCTGAACACTGTCTGATGGTAGAGCTAAATTGTACTCATCGTGACCGCGTGACGCACAAGGCAGAGGCTCGAATCCGTCGAAGATCAAGTCTCCGCAGATATCGGCCGTGTAGTTTAAGCTTCCAAACCTGACCTGGTGGCCAGGGGCGTAACTTTCGATCTGCTCCACATGGCCAAGCGAGTTGGCCTGCAGTGCGAAGCCGCCGAACACAAAGATCTATCCGGGGAGAAAAGTCTCACCCTAGACTGCATCGCTATCGATGATAGAAGGAGCCATCAAGCCTAACGGCGATGACACAGAGGAACTCTCAATGAAAGCACCAATGTCGGTGTCAAAACCGGCGGATCTCTGGTAGGGGGTCCCGAACTGTGCGCCTAAGGCGGATGGTAACAGGAGGCGGGGGACACGATGTTTTACCCAGGTTCGGGCCCTCTTGATGGAGGTAAAACCCTACGTCCTGCTTGATTTATTCTTGATGATATGGGTATTACAAGAGTTGATCTACCACGAGATCGGAGCTAGCCTATGGTATGATTGTATGTTGTCCTACGGACTAAAACCCTACGGTTTATATAGACACCGGAAAGGGCTAGGGTTACACAAGGTCGGTTACAAAGGAGGAGATATACATGTCCGTATTGCCTAGCTTGCCTTCCATGCCAAGTAGAGTCCCATCCGGACACGGGACGAAGTCTTCAATCTTGTATCTTCATAGTCCAACAGTCCGGCTAAAGGATATAGTCCGGCTGTCCGGAGACCCCCTAATCCAGGACTCCCTCAATCTTCATAGAATATGTAGGAGCCAATATGGGCATCTAGGTTCCGCTATTGGTTATTGACCAGAGACGTGTCTCGGTCATGTCTACATAGTTCTCGAACCCGTAGGGTCCGCACGCTTAACGCTACGATGACAGTTATATTATGAGTTTATATGTTTTGATGTACTGAAGGTTGTTCACAGTCCCGGATGTGATCACGGACATGACGAGGAGTCTCGAAATGGTCAAGACATGAAGATTGATATATTGGAAGCCTATGTTTGGATATCGGAAGTGTTCCGGGTGAAATCGGGATTTTACTGGAGTACCGGGAGGTTACCGGAACCCCCCGGGGGCTTAATGGGCCTACATGGACCTTAGTGGAAAAAGGAGGGAAGCAAGGGAATTGTGGGGCGCGCCCCCCCAAGGCCCAAACCGAATTGGTTTAGGGCAAAGGGGGCCGGCCCCCTCTTTCCTTCTTCCCCCTCCCAAGTCCTAATCCAACTAGGAAAGGGGGGGGGAGTCCTACTCCCACCGGTGGGAGTAGGACTCCTCCTGGCGCGCGTATGCCCTGGCCAGCCGCACCCCCTTGCTCCTTTATATACAGGGGCAGGGGGGCACCCTAGAGACACAACATTAGATCATTGATCTCTTAGCCGTGTGCGGTGCCCCCCTCCACCATAGTCCACCTAGATAATACTGTAGCGGTGCTTAGGTGAAGCCCTGCATCGATAGAACATCAACATCGTCACCACGCCATCGTACTGACGAAACTCTCCCTCAACACTCGGCTGGATCGGAGTTCAAGGGACGTCATCGGGCTGAACGTGTGTTGAACTCGGAGGTGCCGTACGTTCAGTACTTGATCGGTCGGATCGTGAAGAGGTAGGACTACATCAACCGCGTTGTGCTAACGCTTCCGCTTTCGGTCTATGAGGGTACGTAGACAACACTCTCCCTCTCGTTGCTATGCATTACCATGATCTTGCGTGTGCGTAGGAATTTTTTTGAAATTACTACGTTACCCAACATTCTTGCCTTGCCAGAAGAATGCACGGAGCAAACCTTCGAGCTTTTCAATAGATTCCTTGGGCCATGGAAAGCAAGTCATGTAGTAACTGGGAATACTGGCGAGCACTGAGTTGATCAAAGTGAGGCGACCACCCCAGGACAGAAAAGCAGTAAGCCAGCTAGATAGTCTTCTGTCAACCCTATGTATGACTGGCAGAAGCATACGATGCTTGATTTTGTGAAGAGAAAGTGGAAGCCCTAGATATGTGCATGGAAAGGATGAAACTGGGCATCCAAACAAGGCAGCAATCTCATTTGTAGTGTCATGGTCAATGCAGATAGGAATCAACGTACTCTTGTGGTAATTAATCTGTAATCCCGAAAAAGCATAGAAGGCCACTAGAATCTACTTGATGATTGTAGCTTGCTGGGTATTTCCCTGGAAGAGGATCAAGGTATCATCTGCATACTGCAGAACTGGAAACATGCGATCTGCGCCCAGAGGATGAACTAAATTGCCAAATTCGAACTATGAGCAGCAAAGTCTCTGTAGAACATCAGCAACCAAAATGAATAGGCACGGAGATATGGAGTCCCCCTGCCTTAGCCCTCTCTTGGCAAGAATGGAATCACCAAGCTCCCCATTGACCATAACCCGAGAAGTCGCCGAGGTCAGAATATCATGAATCCTGGTAATCCATCATTGAGGGAAACCTCGAGCCTCCATAATACTAAACAGAGCAGACCAGCTAACTGTGTCAAAGGCCTTCTGAAAGTCTAACTTGAGGACCACCATAGGCAATTTTCTCTTGTGAGTAGTTTGCACCATGTCCGCAGCCATAACAAAGTTTTCAACAAATGAACGACCCTTAGTGAAGCCAGACTGAAGTGAGTGAATCAGCTCGGGTATCTGGTGTTGAAGCCTTCTTGCAAGAACCTTTGTACCAAGCTTAGGCACGCTGCGTACAATAGAGATGGGCCGAAAGTCACACAATTCGAGAGGAGTTTCTTTCTTAGTCAAGAGAGAGATGTAAGCCGTGTTAATCCCAGCAAGATCAACCTGGTCATGGTACAATAGTGTGAAGAAAAGTTGCAGGTCCTCTTTAATATTAGGATGAGAGGCCTTGAAGAATTCGTTCGTGAAGCAGTCTGGCCCAGGACTTATGTTGTTTGGAGAGTGATTAATCGTGCTAACAATTTCAGCCCAAGTGAATTCCTCTTTAAGACAAGACAAGTCTAGGACCCCATAGAGATCACCAAGCTGCACTGTTGGCAAGGATGGAGACGGTTGTCCCAACAAATCAGAGAAGTAGCATGTAGCCAGTTGGAGCTTATT
Organism: Triticum aestivum; assembly: GCF_018294505.1. Classification (NCBI taxonomy): domain Eukaryota; kingdom Viridiplantae; phylum Streptophyta; class Magnoliopsida; order Poales; family Poaceae; genus Triticum; species Triticum aestivum. The sequence continues at coordinate 503,076,778 of NC_057812.1, read as the reverse complement.
TTGGATATCAAAGAGCTCCGCACCATCGTGAACAAGGACCTTAATCTTGTTACGCCTGGCTTGACAATTAGCTGTTGCATGGAAGAACTTATTGTTTGTTGGGAAACGTAGCATGAAATTTTAAAAAAATCCCTATGCTCACGCAAGATCTATCTAGGAGATGCATAGCAACAAGAGGGAGAGAGTGTGTCTACGTACCCTCGTAGACCGAAAGCGGAAGCGTTTGACAACGCGGTTGATGTAGTCGAACTTCTTCTCGTTTCGGTCGATCAAGCACCGAACGTACGACACCTTCGAGTTATGCACACATTCAGCTCGATGACGTCCCTCAAACTCTTGATCCAGCAAAGTGTCGATGGAGAGTTCCATCAGCACGACGACGTAGTGACCGTGATGGTGAAGTGATCCGTGCAGGGCTTCGCCTAAGCACTACGTGAATATGACCAAGGGTGTAATCTATGGAGGGAGGGGCCGCAGACGGCTAACAGATGTTGTTGTGTGTTCTAGGCGCCTCCGCCTTCATATATATAGGTGGGAGGGAGAGGGAGCAGCCAAGGGGGTGCCCAAGTAGGAGGAATCCTACTTGGGGCCCTAGTGCAATTGCTCCCCCCTTACCATAACTTCCGGAGGGGGAAGGAAGGAGGAGGGAGGCCGAATCCCTCCCCTTCCTTCTCTCTTCCCCTCTTTCCTTCCCATCCAGGTTCGGCGTATATGGGGGCACAGCAGCCCATGCTGGTTGTTGCATTTCCCCTCTTGGCCCATTAGGCCCATATCTTTGTCGGGGGTGCCCGGAACCCCTTTCCGGTGACCCGATATGTACCCAGTACCCTCGGAACACTTACGGTGTCCGAATACTATCGTCCTATATATCAATCTTTACCTCTCGACCATTTCGAGACTCCTTGACATGTCTGTGATCTCATCTGGGACGCCAAACAACTTTCGGTCACCAAATCACATAACTCATATAATACAAAATCGTCATGGAACCTTAAGTGCGGACCCTATGGGTTCGAGAACTATGTAGACATGACCGAGACACTTCTCCGGTAAATAATCAACAGTGGAACTTGTATGCTCATATTGGTTCTCACATATTCTACAAAGATCTTTATCGGTCGTACCGTAATGACAACATACGTTATTCCCTTTGTCATCGGTATGTTACTTGCCTGAGATTCGATCGTCGGTATCTTCATACCTAGTTCAATCTCGTTACCGGCAAGTCTCTTTACTCATTCCGTAATACATCATCCTGCAACTAACTTATTAGTCACATTGCTTGCAAGGCTTCTTATGATGTGCATTACCGAGAGGGCCCAGAGATACCTCTCCGATACTCGAAGTAACAAATCCTAATCTCGATCTATGCCAACGCAACAAACACCTTCGGAGATACCTATAGAGCATCTTTATAATTACCCAGTTATGTTGTGACGTTTGATAGAACACAAGGTATTCCTCCGGTATCCAGGAGTTGCATAATCTCATAGTCGAAGGAATATGTATTTGACACACTGGTACGCGTCGGTGCTATACAAATGGTTTTTAACCACCTTTCCACGACGGCATTTGGAACCGTTGCCAAGTGAGTGTGGGCGATAGGGGGGTCCTTCCCACACAACACTGAAACCATCGGGGATAGGCCCTCCCGGGACACGGGCTGGGGCAAAATGAGCTCGTGTGCGATCGGGCGAGGCATCAAAACCCAATCATTTCCGTTTGTTTGTACATCCCACACGGTGAATCCCAGAAAAACATTTCCGTTTGTTTGTACATCCCACACGGTGAATCCCAGAAAAAAATTTCCGTTCGTATGTAGATCACACACAGTCAATCCAAGGAATACGTTTCCGTTCTTATGTACATCCCACATAGTCAATCTAGGGAAAACGTTTCCGTTCGTATGTGTTGGAGAACGTAGTATTTCAAAAAATTTGCCTACGCACACGCAAGATCCAACTAGGTGATGGATAGCAACGAGCGGGGAGAGTGTGTCCATGTACCCTCGTAGACCGAAAGCGAATCGTTTAGTAGCGCAGTTGATGTAGTCGAACATCTTCGTGATCCAACCGATCCAAGTACCGAACGCACGACACCTCCGCGATCTGCACACGTTCAGCTCGGTGACATCCCTCGTACTCTTGATCCAGCTGAGGCTGAGGGAGAGTTTCGTCAGCACGACGGCGTGATGACAGTGATGATGAAGTTACCGATGCAGGGCTTCACCTAAGCACTACAACGATATGATCGAGGTGGAAATCTGTGGAGGGGGCACCGCACACGGCAAAGACAACTGTCAACTTGTGTGTCTATGGGGTGCCCCTCCCCCGTATATAAAGGAGGGGAGGAGGGGAGGCCCGGCCCTCTCTATGGCGCACCCAAGGGGGAGTCCTACTCCCAGTAGGAATAGGTTTCCCCCCTTTCCCTAGTTGGAGTAGGAGAAGAAGGAAGAGGGAGAGAGAGGAAAGGAAAGGGGGGCACCCAATTCGGATTGGGCTTGGGGGGGGGGGCTCCACCTGTCCGCCTCCTCCTCTCTCCCACTAAAGCCCAATAAGGCCCATTGACTCCCCGGGGGGTTCCGGTAACCCCCCCCCCCCGGTACTCTGGTAAATGCCCGAACTCATCCGAAACAATTCCGATGTCCAAACATAGCCTTCCAATATATCGATCTTTATGTCTCGACAATTTCAAGACTCCTCATCATGTCTGTGATCACATCCGGGACTCCGAACTACCTTCGGTACATCAAAACACATAAACTCATAATACTGATCGTCATCGAACGTTAAGCATGCGGACCCTACGGGTTCAAGAACTATGTAGACATGACCGAGACTTACTTTGGGTCAATAACCAATAATGGAACCTGGATGCTCATATTGGTTTCTACATATTCTACAAAGATCTTTACCAGTCAAACCGCATAACAACATACGTTGTTCCCTTTGTCATCGGTACGTTACTTGCCCGAGATTCGATCATCGATATCTCAATACCTAGTTCAATCTCGTTACCGGCAAGTCTCTTTACTCGTTCCATAATGCATCATCCCGCAACTAACTCATTATTCACATTGCTTGCAAGGCTTATAGCGATGTGCATTACCGAGAGGGCCCAGAGATACCTCTCCGACAATCGGAGTGACAAATCCTAATCTCGATCTATGCCAACTCAACAAACACCATCGGAGACACCTGTAGAGCATCTTTATAATCACCCAGTTACGTTCTGATGTTTGATAGCACACTAAGTGTTCCTCCGCTATTCGGGAGTTGCATAATCTCATAGTCATAGGAACATGTATAAGTTATGAAGAAAGCAATATCAGTAAACTAAACGATCATATTGCTAAGCTAACGGATGGGTCAATTCAATCACATCATTCTCTAATGATGTGATCCCGTTCATCAAATGACAACTCTTGTCCATGGCTAGGAAACTTAACCATCTTTGATTAACAAGCTACACTGGTGCGCGTCGGTCCTAAACAAACGGTTTTTCATCGCTTTCCGTGACGGCATTTGGAACCGTCGTCAAGTGAGTGTGGGTGATAGGGGGGTCCTTCCCACACGACCCAGAGACCCTCGGGGATAGGGCCCCTACAGTACTCCTACTCGTTTCTGCTCGCATTGCCATCGTAGTCGGTATTCTGTGGTGCTACGTTTATGATGCGCGACCCATCACAAACGGTTCATTATTATAGAACGTGTATGATGCGCAGCCCATCACAAATGGTTCACCGTTAAGAAGATTAGCTAATCATCGTATGAGTGTCATACAGGATTACGAAACGTCGGACCATCGTAACATCGTCGTACACGATAACTATCGCACACGTTATTCTATGGTGCAACGTTTATGATGCATACTTCATTAGAAACATGTCATGGTTGCAAATCATGTATGATAAGGCAACTAACACAAACGTTTAGTTTGCCCACACTGTCGGTGTCAAAACCGGCAGATCTCGGGTAGGGGGTCCTGAACTGTGCGTCTAAGGCGGATGGTAACAAGAGGCAGGGGACACGATGTTTTACCCAGGTTCGGGCCCTCTTGATGGAGGTAAAACACTACGTCCTGCTTGATTAATATTGATGATATGGGTAGTACAAGAGTAGATCTACCACGAGATCAGAGAGGCTAAACCCTAGAAGCTAGCCTATGGTATGATTGTATGTTGTCCTATGGACTAAAACCCTCCGGTTTATATAGACACCGGAGGGGGCTAGGGTTACACAAGGTCGGTTACAAAGGAGGAGATACACATATCCGTATTGCCTAGCTTGCCTTCCATGCCAAGTAGAGTCTCATCCGGACACGAGACGAAGTCTTCAATCTTGTATCTTCATAGTCTAACAGTCCGGCCAAAGGATATAATCCGGCTGTCCGGAGACCCCCTAATCCAGGATTCCCTCACACACCATTTGTGATACTGTCTGACATCGCACACGCTTTGCAAACGGAAACTATGTGCATGCTTGCACACGTTTCCTCTCTGTGAACCGTCTCCGATTATGGTGCATATCGCAAACGTTTGTGTTTTACCAACCTTGTGTGCCGTAACAACCTGGAGGGCGTAATTTCACCATAATTTAATTGCTGCTTTTCCAAATTGTACCGGATTTGGATTTGGATTTGATTGTATGCTACAGCTTTATTCATATCCATCAGGTTCAAACAACCAATGCATTATTCGATTCATAGGTATATATGTTCAAGAATTACATAAGAACCAAATAAAGAATGATGAACCACAGTTGTATACTTGTACTATTAAAGACGGTAAAGAAAGATGCGAATTATATTCTGGTTGCTGAACAAGGTGAAGTAGAATGCCCATGTTGTGCCCTCCTCCATGTAGAAGGCACGCGCGACTCTAGTCCAACCCCTTGTGATGGCCGACCGCCCATCCTTCACGGTCTTCATGAAAACATCTAGATAATCATCGTGTTCTGGTAGAGATATTTTGACCTTTGCATGCCCACCAATCATGTAGTTTGAGAGGTAATCTTCAGTAAACTCCTTTGGCAACCACTACAAAGGAAAAAGATTCAGACATTGTCATCTAACACAACTCATTATGGGCAGTAAAAAGAAGGCTGCAGAGTTCTTACTTACCATCCCGCAGTTTGCTGTTGTCTTGGATAAAGTGTAAACAAATAGTTTAATTGCCATCTTTGGATCCATTTTACTAACAATCTTTATCAGCTTCCTTACTTGATGCTGGTTCATCGATATCTCATTGCCCCATACGCAGAGAGGGTCGAAATGCGGATCTTTACCAATGACATATGTACCTAAAAGCACCAAGTTAATATTAGAAGCTAAACAACAATTGCACAATGACGTAGTACAACACTCCTTTATAATATGTCTATATACATCCATATGTGGTAGTCCATTTGAAATCTCTAAAAAGACAAATATTTAGGAACGGAGGGAGTATCTTATAACATCCAATATACTCACATATTAGATGAATTAACATCTTATATATGGGCCAGAAGGAGTTTAGTTCATTCTTACAAATTATCTGTTGCTGTATCCACGGGTTACAGTTAGTTTGAGCTAGTTCGAGCTCAAATAGCCCTGAAGTATATCTAAACATGAGGGCTAGTTTGAGCCAGTTGCATCTATAACCCACAAAAAAAACTAGTATTCAAACCAAGAGGTGCTAATTGGAGCTAGTTCTCCTAGTGCATTTATTGTCAATCTAACCCTGCCATCGAAACAACTCTTTGGATGGAGTTAGTTCAGGGTTAGTAATGAGCTAGAAACTAACTCTAACCTCTAGCTAAGTTGAGTATCCAAACAGGGCTGTGTTGTTGCTGTTGTTGCTGCTGCTCTTCTACGTATATCTAGACATCATTAGAACATTAATGTAACACTCTTCCTTGTTGCTATGTAGCCTAGGATTGCATATTTAGACATTAAGTACAGTGCATGTTGCTATGTAGCCTCAAATATATTACATATGACCCTAGTTAACATAACGAAAAATGGGTTGCAGATATATTCAGTTAAAAGTCCGATTCACCGATTAGTCCCTTATCAGCCGACGACCTATATGGTACCAGCTATCGATATCCTGAACAGTGAGCATATATAAGCCATGGTATGAAACTAACCTCGATGGAAAACAACAGTCGTTCCCAAAATTGTCCAAGCATGTTAAGCACAACAGGCTAAACGTCAACCAAAATTACACATGTCAGACAAATTAATCTCCAAAATATAGCTTCAGTGTGCAGGTTTAAGCATGCTAGTAAAGCAAAACAAGTGGAAAGGTGTGCTAACTGCAACAGGCCAAACATTTAACAATAAGCAAACATGGTCATTCAAACTGGTATTGTGCCGGTCTAAGTACACTAGTTATGGTTAAATAAAAATGGGAAGGTGTGTTAACTACAAGATGCAGCAACCAAATGTAGCCATTCATAGTGGTATTGTTGAAACTGGTACTGATGAAATTGAACTGCACAGTTCATACGTGCACATATAGAACATCATGTTGTAAATAACTGGAATAAACAAGGCATACTATGAACAACCAAAGATAGCATTTGAAACTGAACATATGCTAACTACAAACAACCGAACAATCAAAAAACTTTAAAAGAGGCATATGCTAGCTATAACAGGCTTAACAGCAAGCAAATATATGCATTCCTATTGGTATGTTTAAACTGGATTGATGAAATGTACTGCACAATAAATAATTGCATATATAGAGCATCACATCGTGAACAACTGAAATAATCAAGGCATACTGCAAACAACCAGATATAGCAATTAAAACTGGACATATTCTCACTACACTAGAAAAGGGACTCGACAAAACAAATCATGGGTTTCCCCCTGTGAAGAGGCACAACAAAACAAATCATGGGTTCCTCACTTGTCACGGATGGGCTCGTTCCCGTGGGAAGAGCACGGACCCTGGATGCGCTTTATGTTGTCGCAGATGGGCTCCTTCCCCTTGAAAGAGCACGACAGTAGGGTGCCTTCCTGATGTCGCAGACGGTTGCTTTCCCCTTGGAAGAGCAGACAGGCTCTTTCCCCTTGGAAGAGCCAGAGAGGGTGCCCTCCTCGTGGTCGGCGTCGATGAGGTCTGACTTGTAAGCTGTGGATCCCAAGCCAAAGTCGCAGAATATGTCCTTCAGAAATGACAAAAGGGGCTCAATGGCCATGTAGAATGGCAAATTGTTGACAGCGAGCCAGAGGAGATCAGCGGCGGGGCCATGGATGAGATCGACGGCGGTTGAACCCAAGGGGTTGGGGGTGGGCCACTTAACCTGTGACACAGCCCGCCTCAGGGTGTGGATGTCGATGACCTCGATGTGATAGCCGGCGGATGAGACATGCCCGCATACTCTATCCCGCTACTTGAGTGCCCGTTGCCAGTAATGGTCGTTAGCTTCCTCAGCGACGTCGGGCGAAGAGACCGCTATACACCTCTTTTGGGCCAGTCGCTCCTCGAGCTCCACGGGAAGCGTAGCCGGGCTTAGGCTGCGACGCTCTGGAGTGGGGGATGGGGATGGGGATGGAGATCTGTGGGAAACGGGGCGTTTGGCAGGCGTCATCTAAGAAACTCAGGGTGGCCTGGGTATGGAGATCGGTGGGTAAGCTGCACGGGCATACCGGTAGATGTTGACAATGGAGGCCTTGCGGCGGCGGTGGCAGCGGCGGCGGGGACTTTGCTAGGGTTTCGAGTGAGGGAGGGTGTGTGTGTGTGCGCACGCCCGAGGAGGTTTTGGTGTGTGTGTGTGTGTGTGTGGAGGGGGGTGGGCACGGGGTGTTTGAGGAAATGACGCGGGTACTGAAATTTTTACTATGCGGGAGTCAAACGCGGGAGTGAAATGCTGGGCTGTTGAATTTTTTTATGATAGTGCATCACACACGGTCCAGAGATAACAACCGTGTGTTATGAAATAGAAAAACCCTCGAGGCGGGCAGATATTTTCTAAGGATGCAGGCGGGATTGGGAACAAGAAACACCTCACACGGTCTGGAGATAACAACTGTGTGTTATGAAACAGAAAAACCCTCGCGGCGGGTAGATATTTTTTAGAGGGGGAGCCTCGTGGAGCCCAATGTACCATGCGGATCTGTGCATGATAGGTGCACCGACGTGGCACACGGTTAGTTTGAGTGAACCGTGTCTGTTGCGTCATCTGACTTGTCTAATGTTCATCAATTTGGCGAAAAATGACACGGGAGAGGGTCAGAACACGAACACACTTGCATGTGGACCAAATTTATGTATAAAAAGGGTGGTTTGATTTTCAAATACCAAATGCAACTTCGATGTGGCACCTCTCTTGCAAAGCGCACAGTATTGCTTGCCCCCACCCCCCTCGTGTCATCACGAAGGGAATCCTAAGCTATGAATGCATGCCCCCTCCCCCTCAACCAAGGTTCACCTAGCAAAGTGCGAAGTAGCTAGCAGCCCCCCTCCTCCCTCGTGTTGGCACAAAGGGAATCCTAAGCTATGAATGCATGCCCCCCAACCGAGGTTCACCATAGCAAAGTGCGAAGTAGCTAGCAGCCCCCCTCCCTCATGTCGACATGAAGGGGATCCTAAGCTATGAATGCATGCCCCTCCAACCGAGGTTCACCTAGCAAAGTGTGAAGTAGAGCTAGCAGCCCCCTTGCTCGTGTCAGCATGAAGGGATTCCTAAGCTATGAATGAATGCCCCCCCAACCGAGGTTCACCTAGCAAAGTGCGAAGTAGCTAGCAGCCCCCTCCCTCGTGTCGGCACGAAGGGAATCCTAGCTAAGCTATGAATGCATGCCCTCCCCCCCCAACCGAGGTTCACCCTAGCAAAGTGCGAAGTAGCTAGCAGCCACCCCTCCCTCGTGTCGGCACGAAGGGAATCCTAAGCTATGAATGCACATGCCCCCCAACCGAGGTTCACCTAGCAAAGTGCAAAGTAGCTAGTGGACCCCCTCCCTTGTGTCGGCACGAAGGGAATCCTAAGGTATGAATGCATGCCCCCCCAACTGAGGTACACCCTAGCAAAGTGTGAAGTAGCTAGCAGCCACCCCTCCCTCGTGTCGGCATGAAGGGAATCCTAAGCTATGAATGCATATGCACCCCCCAACCGAGCTTCACCAAGCAAAGTGCAAAGTAGCTAGCAACCCCCCCTCGTGTCGGCACGAAGGGAATCCTAAGCTATGAGCATGCCACCCTCCTCCCAACCGAGGTTCACCTAGCAAAGTGCGAAGTAGCTAGCACCCCCAACCCCCTCGTGTAGGCACGAAGGGAATCCTAATTAAGCTATGAATGCATGCCCCCCCACTCGAGGTTCACCTAGCAAAGTGCGATGTAGCAACCCGCCCCCCACACACTTTTAGTCGGCGGGCCAAAGAGACATATATCACCAAGATGGATCATAAAACGGACCAAGAATAATCCACCTTGGTTGTACAACCTCTCTCTTGTTGTTGGTCAAAGTGATGGCCGTCCATGCGACCCCGGAGATGGGCTAGCTCACTGATAATCACGCAAGTAGCTAGTACCCGAAGACAACCACTGCATGCATGTGGCCCAAACATATGTATGGAGAGGTGTGTTTTTGAGTAACAATGGAACAACTTTGATATGGCACCGTGATTTTGAACTAGAAATCCCCACACTGAGTGAGGATTAGGTTGATGATGCATATGTATGTTACACCACACTTCAAGCCAACGACGGGGATTCATATATGCATGCATGCGTGCATAGTATATGCGCTCAAACCTAATTAGGTCTGAATCTCACCATGACCTATACTACGATAACACGAACCAAATGAAGAATCCGCCATGGTAACCTATCTTGTTATTGGTCAAGGTGATCATGGATGTCCACGCAGGCCCACGAATATATAGGCTTGTCGCCGATAACCACGCGAGGGAGTGTATCGTTCGAAGGCAACCACTACATGCATATGTATGGAGGTGATGCGTGCATGCATGTTTTAATACACAACATTGATCTGGCGCGTGTGTCAAAAATCGCACACTAGCTCCCCACACAGAGCGAGATCAGTTCATGATGGTGTTGTTGTACTAGCCACTTCGACTTGATGGGAGGGATTCATGCGTACACATGCAGGTGTGTGTGCTCAAAGTGTATCATGCATGTCATCCCAGAGAAAAAATAATAATCCCCTCCTAAGTCAAATTAACCTCTCTTGTTGTTAGGCAAAAAGAAGCGATGGACCAAGCGGGCCCATAGATGGAAAGCATCGATATCGCTGATAACAGCTTAAGTGGGTGCGAGAGGACAACCACCCTCTTTGCATGTGGGCCAAACATATATATGTTGAATACCCAAAATGCACAACTTTGATGTGCCACATGCCTCAAAAACTAAACCATGCACCCACACAGAGCGAGGTTCATATCAAGCGTACTACATATGATGGTCCCCTTTCCCACTCTTCACCACATACTATATGCTCCTGCCGTAATATATGTACAACCCAAAAGAATCCTCATCGATGGTGAAATTAATTAACCTCTCCCGATGTAGGTCAAAGTGATGCATGCATGCATGCATTGATGATGGCCTCGTGGGCCCACAGATGGAAGCGTCACACGTGAGTGTCCTAGCTAGGATATATATGCATGTGGCCCAAAAAGGTGTTGTGTGATGTTTGAATAACCAATTTCACAATTTTGATGTGGCACGTGCCTCGTAACCAAAATGTCCCGACACTGAGTGAGGTGTACTTGTTCACGGACGCATACGTATAGTATATATGCTAGTCCCCTCCCACCTCTTCGACGCGTACTATATACCACCATAACACAAACAAAAAAGAATCTACCTTGCTGGTCAAATTAACCTCACTGCCGGCTGTTCGTCAAAGTGATGGACGACGACCTCGCGGGCCCACAGAAAGCATTACACGCGAGTATCGAGTGTCGTGTAGTACAACCATCGACTGCATGTGGCCAAAACATTTATGTATGAAAGGGTTGTGTAATGTTTTAAATAACGATTTCACGCCTCTGATGTGGCACCAGCCTGCCTAACAAAACGGCCAACCCACACGGTGGCTCACAACTCTTAGTGTACTGCGAGCCACTCGCCACCCCGAGACGCACACACCCACACACACACACCGTGAATCCACCGCAACTACGATGCATGTTAAATTAATTATCCCACGGTGAACATACATGTTACCAAAGTAGGGACGTTTTAATTTCAAAAAAATCACAGAGATCATTAAGACGTTTTAGTACATTGATTGATTGATTTTCTATGGGTATAATGTGCAAAATTCAAATTTGAGCTACATGCACATGTGACAGTGCACCTAAATGGATTGCAAAAACACACGTGTCTCACTGGGTGCATGTTTACTCCCCGTGCAACAAATTTCAAACATTGAGAATCTTGATTTTTAAATTGTAGCACATCCAAAACTTATTTGAAGTTCATGAAACTTATTTGAAGTGGCATTGTACTTTTTTTTGTCAAATTTGAGACCAGTTTTAATGCAATCTTTATCTAATTATATACGGAAGATTATTAATAATTGGGAACCAATATCCCAAATGGATTATTTATTCGAACCGTGAGCGTTAGACCAACAATGGATACATGCCATGCTTCGGTTAAGCAATAAAGCGACATAATTAATCATCCAAATAGAAAAACAATATACGTGCCGCCGTGCGACCCGTGTGGCGTGCGAGCAGGCGTGAGTTGACGGGACGCGTCTGCCGCGCAGGTAGACGGGGAGGCGTGCATGCATGTGTGTGAATTGATGGAGGCGTGCTCGCTGCACAGTGTCATCGGGAGGCATGCGAGTAGCTGTGTGAAACTTTGGTAGGCATGCCAGTAGTCCGGTGCGCAGGCTCACCGGGAGGCGAGCCATCGGGTTGACCGCCGCCCGCCTCTCTCCCACTACTCCCACTACTCCATAGTTATGGTTCGCCCGAGCGGCCGCACCCCCATCCTCGCTACGCACACACAATCCTCTCTCTCCGCTCGCATCCTTGACGCCGCTCTCAGTCCTCAAAGCCGTCAGTGTATGAGGATGCCGCCGAAGTGCCCCATCGGAGGGAGTGGTGATGCCGGGGCTGCTAAAGCACCGGAGCACGACGTGGAGATGGATCGAACTATGTACGCTTGAGTATGCTTAATGACGGTTGAACTATGCTTATGTACGTGTACACTTATTATCTATGTCTGAGTATGTTAAATATTTCGCCAAATTTTGGTAAAAATTACAACGGGGGACCAATAAACCAGGACGGAGGTAGTATGTCAATCACACATGGTTCCCAAAATTGGAACCATGTGCAATGACTTCCATTTTGCCTGCTACGTTAATCACACACGGTTCGCTCTAGCAAACCGTCGCCCCAAAATTCTTTGTGGGACAGAAAACCCTCACCATCCCCGCGTCACAAAAACCCTCACCCCACCCGCCACCCCCTCGGCCCCTCCGGTATGTTCCCCATTCACACCTGCACAAGCTCCTCTGCATCTATGTTATGGCACCATCTATCGCGGCGGTAAACACTTAGCTCGACGCCTTGCTGCCGCCTATCGCCATCGACTTTCTAGACGCTGCTCACGGTCGACCCAGCTCCGCTCGGTTGGGGAATCTGCCTTACTGAGGGTTCTTTCTCATGGACGACAAGGTAACTAATTTAACGAGATATTATCTGATCTCTTATCCCAGTTCATCTGCCTCCTTTAATCAGCCGGCAGAAATCGCCGTGAATTCATTTTTATTTGAGCTGATTTGAGGGTTTTCTTTCATTCATAGAATGTACAGTGCGCCAACACTTCAGGACTTGGCGACCGCCGCCAGAGATTCCATCTCATCGTACCTGATAACTTGAGGATGCACGCGGTATGTTCAATCTCACCCTAAATCGGTTGGCATGGCCTACTTTCCTGAACATATTCTAAATATTGTTACATTTGGATAAAAGGTGCCACATGCGCCATATACGTCAAAGGGGATTTCCCCTCTTATTTCTATATTAGGCAAATTAATGATGTATTGTTCTTTCGACTACTCTCATATTTCCATGACATCATGTTTACCCTCTCTGTTTAATTATAGACTTTTGTCCTTTGATTTCAACTGCTGTACAGTTCTTTCAATTTGGGCCCATATTTGCATGTTACCATATTTTATTTAAGAACCCTACCATTTTCTGCAGGACATCCCTCGCTATGCAACAGATTATGTAGTGCACAATTTTTCCCTTTACATACATCAAGGCTCCACGAATGTCGTACTGCACACAAACCATGGATTTACAATTGTTGCTAATGTAAGACTTGATGAACATGGTGACTCCTATTTTGGCACTGGCTTTTGGAATGAAATTGCAAAGTTTTATGTACTGAAAGCTGGCACTAAAATTGCACTTCACATAGAAGGGCCTGGTCATGAGATATATGCTAAATTCCCCGACAAAATCATCCATCCAGACTTTGTTCGAAGTAAGTTTTCTTTTCAACTATCTACATATGTTGACTTACCCAGCAATGTCAAATGAATTGTGTAGTATTTAAGCAACCAATTGTTATTCCCTTTTCTTATTATATTCCTGCCTAATAACTTCTAGTTACCAATACACTTTTATATTGCCCTGTTTTAACTAAATATTCCCTGTACTCCCATTTCTATCAGAAAGCGCTGTTGACAAGGAGACTTCGGAGGTGGAGAACGGGGCTGCCAACAAGCGGAGGTGGGGCGAGCTAGAACCGCAAGCGACTCCAGCAGGCCTAGACTTAATTAGCAGCCTCCCCGATGATATGTTGAGTGTCATCATCTCCCTCCTCTCAATCAAATATGGGGCGCGGACAACCCTCCTTTCCCGGCAGTGGCGCCCCCTATGGAACTCTAGCCCTCTCGACCTCATCGACACCCACGAGCTCTGCCATGGCTATCGCAAAAGCTTGGATGCATTCTCCAAGATCCTCGGCAGTCACCTTGGCCCAACCAAAGGCCTTAGAATGGGAAAGTTCCGTTCCAACGGCAAGGACCGAGCCAAGCTTGACGACTGGTTCCGATCCCCCGCCCTAGATCGGCTCGAGAGCTCACTTTTGATGATGGGCATATGCAGTCGCTGAGGGAGTCCTGGACTAAGTGGTCCTCGGGCGTCTGACCTATTATCCATGGGCCGGACTGATGGGCTGTGAAGACATGAAGGCCGAAGACTGCACTGTGTCCGGATTGGACTCTACTTGGCATGGAAGGAAAGCTTGGCGACCGAAGATTCCTTCTTATGTAATTGACTCCATGTAAACCCTAGATCCCCTCGGTGTCTATATAAACCGAAGGGGATAGTCCGGAAAGGACACCACATATACTCATTACCATACCCATATAGGCTAGACTTCTAGGGTTTAGCCATTATGATCTCGTGGTAGATCAACTCTTGTAATACTCATATTCATCAAGATCAATCAAGCAGGAAGTAGGGTATTACCTCCATAGAGAGGGCCCGAACCTGGGTAAACATCGTGTCCCCCGTCTCCTATTACCATCGAACCTAGACGCACAGTTCGGGACCCCTTACCCGAGATCCGCCGGTTTTGACACCGACATTGGTGCTTTCATTGAGAGTTCCGGTGTGCCGTCGACAAAAGGTTCGATGGCCCCTTCAATCGTCAATAATGACGCTGTCCAAAGAGGAACCTTCCTCCCCGGACAGATCTTCGTATTCGGCGGCTTCGTACTGTGGGCCAACTCACTTGGCCATCTAGAGCAGATCGACAACTATGCCCCTGGCCATCAGGTCAGATTCGGAAGCTTGAACTATGTCGTGGATATCCATAAAGACTTGATCTTCGAGGGATTTGAACCCGCGGTGATCGCTCCCCCTCATCCCGATGAACGTGACTTAAATATGTCATCGGATCACACCCACGAGATGGTCCCTGCGGCTGCAACGACCTTAGAGTCGAAGCAGATCGAACCATCCGAGGCCGCAGAGTCGGCGGTGTTGGAGCCGCACATGGACTCGACGCCCTACAATATTCGCTTTAACAGAACTTTGGGCTCGTCTCTGGCTATAAGTTCCGGATTGTGTACGCTCGCGGACACCGAGCTAGATCGGTTATCGATCTTCGAGTTCCGACAAGGAGCAAGGCCAAGACCCGCCATTCACTTGACTATGGCTCCGAAGACATCGACGGTATGGACGACGATGCCGACAAGGAGCAAGGCCAAGACCCGCCATTCACTGGACGTTGGACGGCTACCTCTTCGTATGACGTGTATATGGTTGGTACACCTAAAGGATCTGGCGACGACAAAGAAGAGCCAGATGCGAATAAAACCTCCGAGACACAGTCCAAGCGCCGGCGGTCCAAGCGCCGCCCCAAGCCCCGCCGCTCAAAGGACGGCAACACTGGCACCAGAGAAAATAGTACTCCGGGCGATGCCGAAAACAATGAAGACCCTGTCGGGGCCACATCCGAACAGGAACACAACAGCAGGCAAGACAACCCTGACGAATAGGCCGTAGAAGATGACTCGGAGGATGATAGTTACCGTCCACCCTCCGAGGAAGAGACAAGCCTTGGCAACGAAGACTTCATCGTGCATGAGGATCCTCTCGAGCAGGAGCACTTTAAGCTTTAGCTCATAGCCACTGCAAGGAGCCTGAAAAAGAAACAACAACAGCTTCAAGCTGAACAAGACCTGCTCATCGACAGATGAACTGATGTCCTGACAACCGAGGAATACAGCCTCAACCGCCCAGCCAAGAGCTACCCGAAACGCAGACTGCTACCTCAATTCGATGAGAGGCACCGGAGCACATATCTCCCTCACGTAATGCGGATCGACCACCGCGTGGTCGGGATAGGGCGGCAGAACGGCCACCCCGCGGTCGGGATAAAGTGGCAACTCAGGCTGAACAGGAGACCGCCCACCACCCCGTCAAAATAGGGACGGAAGAGTCCGGAGTCATATTTACGACCTCCGACAGACCCTGGATAGTAGAGCAGGACACACAAGATCGATCTACGGATCACGAGGATGTGCCTCGAGGCACAACGACGGCTACCTATTCGGACGTGACAAACCTAACCACGTTAGGGCCGAATGCCGCAGACGGACTCCTTTAGAGCTCCGCCACGATGCAGCCCGATATAGAGGCGTCGCACACGCGCTCTGCTTCACAGATGAAGTACTGGATCATGAATTCCCCAAGGGGTTCAAGCCCGTCAATATCAAATCATACAATGGCACAACCAATCTTGCAGTATGGATCGAGGATTTTATTTTCCACATCCACATGGCCCGAGGAGACGACCTCCATGCCATCAAATACCTCCCATTAAAGCTCAACGGACCATCTCGGCACTGGTTAAATAGCCTGCCTGAGAACTCCATCGGCAGCTGGGAGGACTTGGAAGAGGCTTTCCTCGACAACTTCCAAGGAACTTATGTCCCGCCACCAGATGCCGATGACCTAAGCCACATAGTTCAACAACCCGGAGAATCATCCAGAAAATTCTGGACTAGATTCCTAACCAAAAGGAACCAGATCGTTGACTGTCTGGATGCCGAGGCCCTAGCAGCCTTCAAGCACAGCATCCGTGACGAATGGCTAGCACACCACCTCGGACAAGAAAAGCCGAAGTCAATGGCACCCCTTATGGCACTCATGACCCACTTTTGCGCAGGCGAGGACAGCTGGCTGGCTCGTAGCAAAAACATAGCCAGCGAGGCAGGCTCGACCGAGGCCAAGATCAGCACTGACAAGCTCCGGCGCAATAGACACAAACGCCAAAGCAACGACGACAACACCGAGGACACCATAGTCAATGTCGGATTCAGTGGCTCCAAGTCCGGCCAATGGAAGAAACCCTACAAAAGAAACAACGAAGGACCTTCTAGCCTGGACCGCATACTCGACCGTCCGTGCCAAATTCACGGCACCCCGGATAAGCAAGCCAATCATACCAATAGGGATTGTTGGGTCTTCAATCAGGATGGCAAGTTGAATGCCGAAAACAAAGAAAAGGGATCACAAAGTGAGGATGAGGATGAAGAGCCCTGTGATAACCCACAAGTATAGGGGATCGCAACAATTTTCGAGGGTAGAGTATTCAACCCAAATTTATTGATTCGACACAAGGGGAGCCAAAGAATATTCTCAAGTATTAGCAGCTGAGTTGCCAATTCAACCACACCTAGGAACTTAATGTCTGCAACAAAGTATTTAGTAGCAAAGTAATATGATAGTAGTGGCAACGATAGCAAAAGGTAATGGTAGCAAAAGTAGTGTTTTTGGTATTTTGTAGTGATGATAGCAATAGCAACGGAAAAGTAAATAAGCGAAGAACAATATATGGAAAGCTCGTAGGCAATGGATCAGTGATAGAGAATTATGCTGGATGTGGTTCATCATGTAACAGTCATAACCTAGGGTGACACAGAACTAGATCCAATTCATCAATGTAATGTAGGCATGTATTCCAAATATAGTCATACATGCTTATGGAAAAGAACTTGCATGGCATCTTTTGTCCTACCCTCCCGTGGCAGCGGGGTCCTAGCAGAAACTAAGGGATATTAAGGCCTCCTTTTAATAGAGTACCAGACCAATGCATTAACACATAGTGAATACATGAACTCCTCAAACTACGGTCATCACGGGGAGTGGTCCCGATTATTGTCACTTCGGGGTTGCCGGATCATAACACATAGTAGGTGACTATAGACTTGCAAGATAGGATCGATAACTCTCATATATTGATGAAAACATAATAGGTTCAGATCTGAAATCATGGCACTCGGGCCCTAGTGACAAGCATTAAGCATAGGAAAGTCATAGCAACATCAATCTCAGAACATAGTGGATACTAGGGATCAAACCCTAACAAAACTAGCTCGATTACATGATAAATCTCATCCAACCCATCACCGTCCAGCAAGCCTATGATGGAATTACTCACGCACGGCGGTGAGCGTCATGAAATTGGTGATGAAGGAAGGTTAATGATGATGATGGCGACGGATTCCCCTCTCCAGAGCCCCGAACGGACTCCAGATCAGCCCTCCTGAGAGGTTTTAGGGCTTGGCGGCGGCTCCGTATCATAAAACACAATGAATCCTTCTCCTCTATATTTTTCTCCCCGAAAGCAAATATATAG
This sequence comes from Triticum aestivum, assembly GCF_018294505.1. Classification (NCBI taxonomy): domain Eukaryota; kingdom Viridiplantae; phylum Streptophyta; class Magnoliopsida; order Poales; family Poaceae; genus Triticum; species Triticum aestivum. The sequence continues at coordinate 503,058,636 of NC_057812.1, read as the reverse complement.
AGTTGGAGTTGAGGTCGGAGGAGCTCCAGGGGGCCCACGAGGTAGGGGCGCGCCCAGGGGGGGGAGGGCAGGTGCGCCCCCACCCTCGTGGCTAGGGTGTGGGCCCCTGGTCTTCATCTTTTGGAAGGATTTTTTATTATTTCCAAAAAGATGTTTCATGAAGTTTCAGGTCATTCCGAGAACTTTTGTTTATGCACATAAATAACACCATGGCAATTCTGCTGAAAACATCGTCAGTCCGGGTTAGTTCCATTCAAATCATGCAAGTTAGAGTCCAAAACAAGGGCAAAAGTGTTTGGAAAAGTAGATACGACGGAGACGTATCAACTCCCCCAAGCTTAAACCTTTGCTTGTCCTCAAGCAATTCAGTTGACAAACTGAAAATGATAAAGAAAAACTTTTACAAACTCTGTTTGCTCTTGTTGTTGTAAATATGTAAAGCTAGCATTCAAGTTTTCAGCAAAGATTATAAACTAACCATATTCACAATAACGCTTAGGTCTCATGTTTACTCATATCAATGGCATAATCAACTAGCGAGCAATAATAATAAATCTCGAATGACAACACTTTCTCAAAACAATCATAATATGATATAACAAGATGGTATTCGCTAGCCCTTTCTGAGACCGCAAAACATAAATGCAAAGCACCTTCAAAAATCAAGGAATGACTAGACATTGTAATTCATGGTAAAAGAGATCTAGTCAAGTCATACTCAATGTAAACTAACAGTAATGAATGCAAATGACAACGGTGCTCTCCAACTGGTGTTTTTTAATAAGAGGATGATGACTCAACATGAAAGTAATTAGATAGGCCCTTCGCAGAGGGAATCAAGGATTTGTAGAGGTGCCAGAGCTCGGTTTTGTAATAGAGGTGAATAATATTTTGAGCGGTATACTTTCATTGTCAACATAACAACCAAGATATGTCGACATCTTCCATGCTACACACATTATAGGCGGTTCCCAAACAGAATGGTAAAGTTTATACCCCCCCTCCACCAACAAGCATCAATCCATGGCTTGCTCGAAAAAACGAGTGCCTCCAACTAACAAGAGTCCTAGGGGGAGTTTTGTTTGCAATTATTTTGATTTGATTTGCATAAAGCATGGAACTGGGCATCCCGGTGACCAGCCATTTTCTCGTGAGTGAGGAGCGGAGTCCACTCCTCTTGAGAATAACCCGCCTAACATGGAAGATACGGACAGCCCTAGTTGATACATGAGCTATTCGAGCATACAAAACATGATATTTATTTGAAGGTTTAGAGTTTGGCACATACAAATTTACTTGGAACGGTAGGTAGATACCGTAAATAGGTAGGTATGGTGGACTCATATGGAATAACCTTGGGGTTTATGGGATTGGATGCACAAGCAGTATTCCCGCTTAGTACAGGTGAAAGCTAGGAAAAGACTGGGAAGCAACCAGCTAGAGAGCGACAACAGTCATGAACATGCATTAAAATTAATCAACACCGAATGCAAGCATGAGTAGGATATAATTCACCATGAACATAAATATCGTGAAGGCTATGTTGATTTTGTTTCAACTACATGCGTGAACATGTGCCAAGTCAAGTCACTTAAATCATTCAGAGGAGGATACCACCCTATCATACCACATCACAACCATTTTAATAGCATGTTGGCACGCAAGGTAAACCATTATAAGCTCCTAGCTAATCAAAAATGGCACAAGTGTAAGTGCATCTAGTGCCCCTTAGTGATTTTGGTGTATTGAAGACTTATAGGTTAAGGGACTAATGCGTGTGTGAGTGTACAAAGGTCTATAAGTCTATGAGGAGTTTGATATTTACAGGAAAAGTCGACCCCTAAAAATGAATATCTTCGACTGAAGACTTTGGTATTCTGAAGACTTTCTGAAGACTTTGAAAGTGAAGAAATTGGTGTGACCTTGAAGACTTGGTATTCTTTCGAGGAACATGAAGCGAGAAGACTTTTGTTTTCGTAGTTTCATTTTCTCTTTCTTGAGTCATAGGAAACACCGTACTGTTAAAGGGGGTCGAGGAAATACTAAGGAATTTTTTTCCATGTGATGCTTAACTCAAAATCCTACACCTACCAATCCCTTCGAGTGAAGCCATTGGAAATCACTTACAGATCAGTCAATTTCTTCAGTGACAGAGACGAAGTTCTTCTAGTCTCTGAGGAATTTGTCCTGACTGAGGAGTTAGGATTTCGCCAGTGCGGATTGCCTACACAGTGAGGAACATGATAGCCCTGAGGATTTTTCTACTCAAAATTCCGACCGTTGCTGTGCTATGCGCCAGCTGCCCCAAAATATCTATCCACCTAACGGTCATTTCATTGAAGGGCATTTATGTCTTATCATGTCGGGCTGCTCCCTAGGCTATAAATAGCCGCCCCCCTACAACCACTAGCTGGTTGGCTGCTCCGAGAGAAACTGACACTTGTCATTTGAGAGCAACCCATCCTCCGAGGACTTTGAGCGAAAATCATCAAGTGAGGAAAAACCAAAAAACCCAAAACCCAAACACCTACAAACCCCAAGTGATTGAGCATCACTGAAGAGATTGATCCTGAGTGGATCCGACGCTTGTTACCTTTGAAGACTGTGCTTCTTCCAGACGGTTAGGCGTCATGGTCTAGAGCATCCAAGAGGAATTGTGGATCGCCGGGTGACCAAGTTTGTGAAGGTTTGGAAGTCGCCTGAAGACTTACCACGAGTGATTGAACGAGGTCTGTGTGACCTTACTTCAAGGAGAATACGGTGAGGACTGGGTGTCTTGGACTAAGTGTCCTTGACTGGGTGTCCGGGACTATGTGTCCTCGAGTTTAAATACTCAGCCGCTCCAACTAGACGTACAACTGAGACAACAGTTGGAACTGGTCTACCAAATCATTGTCTTCACCGAGCTTACTGGTTCTATTTCCTCAACTCTTTCATTTCCTCATAACTGTGCTGTGTGTTTGTTCATATCTGTGTTTGAAGACTTTGACTGAAGACTTTCTCAATTTCCTCAGTTCAATTTCTTCAGTCTGTTTGTCTTCGTCCTGTGTTATCCTGTGATTACGCTTCCTGTACTCTGTGCCTGTCTTCATTTCATCATGATGACTATGCCTGTGTTCTATTATGTTTACTTTTGAGTACTTATTCCACTGCTAGTAGTTCTTCGCTAAGGAATTTCCTCACCGGCAAATTCCTCAGTGAAGAATTTCGTAAAAATCGCCTATTCACCCCCCTCTAGTCGATATAACGCACTTTTAATTGGTATCAGAGCAAGGTACTCCCTTGTTCTTTGTGATTTTGGTTTAAGCGCCTGGAGTTTTAGTTATGTCGACCGCAGGTATGATCAAGATCTCTGCTGGGTGTCCTACCTTCGATGGGACGGACTACCCCTACTGGAAGAATAAGATGCGAATGCATCTTGAAGCAATTGATAACGATCTCTGGTATGTTGTGGAAAATGGTGTTCCCTCAGTCACACCTTCTCTGAATGCTGCCGATGTGAAGAGATTCAAGCAACTCGACTCTCAAGCGAAGAATATCGTATGTGGCCATGTGAGCAAAGGATAGTATGGTAGAGTGAGTGCTTTGGAAACAGCGAAGCTTATCTGGGACAGGTTGTCTAAAGTGAATGAAGGAGTCTCAACTCAGCGTGACTCTCGAGTTGATGTTCTTCGCAATCTCTTCAACCGCTTCAAAAGACTCGACAATGAAAATGTTCAACAAACCTTCGATCGCCTCACTGACATCACAAATGAGCTTCAAGCACTTGGTGCCACTGACATCACTGACCATGAGGTGGTGAAGAAATTGCTGAGATCGCTTGATTCCTCATTTGACACTCTGGCATTGATGATACAAGAACGTGCTGATTACAAGTCACTTGATGTAACACCCCGGATGTAACTTTCCCTATTTGTACTCCAACTCTTGCCGTGGCAGCATCTTTACCTCAAAGTTTTGGGATTCTTTCCAGAAGGCCATGGGCACTAACATCCGCTTCAGCACAGCTTTCCATCCTCAAACAAGCGGTCAAGTCGAGCGTGTCAACCAGATTCTTGAAGATATGCTCAGGGCTTGTGTGATCTCCTTCGGCATGAAGTGGGAGGATTGTCTTCCTTATGCTGAATTCTCCTACAACAACAGTTTTCAAGCAAGTTCGGGCAAGGCCCCATTTGAAATTCTGTATGGCAGGAAGTGCCATACCCCTCTCAACTGGTCTGAAACCGGTGAACGTCAGCTTTTGGGTAATGACTTAATCATAGAAGCAGAAGAAATGTGCAAAGTCATTCGTGATAACCTCAAAGCAGCCCAATCCCGCTAGAAGAGCTACTATGATAGTAAGCATCGTGATTTGGTTTTCGAGATCGGAGATCATGTTTACCTCCGTGTCTCTCCTATGAAAGGTACTCGTCGCTTCGGTATCAAAGGGAAGCTTTCCCCTAGATACGTGGGACCTTTCAAGATTGTCAGCAAGAGAGGCGACCTCGCCTATCAACTCGAGCTTCCTTGAAACTTTGCAAATGTTCATGACGTGTTCCATGTCTCTCAGCTTCGAAAGTGCTTCAAGACTCCTGACCGCACCGTCAACTTCGAGGACATTGAGCTCCAAGAAGATCTCTCTTATCATGAGCACCCAGTTGCTATTCTTGAAGAGACTGAACACAAGACTCGCAACAAGTCAATCAAATTTCTCAAAGTCAAGTGGTCACACCACTCCGACCGTGAAGCTACCTGGGAACGCGAGGATCACCTCCGTTCTGAGTACCCGGAGTTCTTTCAGTCCTAGATCTCGGGACGAGATCCTTTCGTAGTGGTGGAGTGCTGTAACACCCCGGATGTAACTTTCCCTATTTGTACTCCAACTCTTGCCGTTTCCGGTGTTAAGTTATTTTATTTCCTCAGGTTTGGGTTTTTGTCTCCGTGTGTTGTTGTCGTTGTCATGCATCTCATATCATGTCATCATGGGCATTGCATTTGCATACGTGTTTGTCTCATGCATTCGAGCATTTTCCCCGTTGTCCGTCTTGTATTCCGGCGCTTCGTTCTCCTCCGGTGGTCTTTTCTAGCTTTCTTTCGTGTGTGGGGATTAAACATTTCCGGATTGGACCGAGACTTGCCAAGCTGCCTTGGTTTACTACTGGTAGACCGCCTATCAAGTTTCGTACCATTTGGACTTCGTTTGGTACTCCAACGGTTAACCGAGGGACCGAAAAGGCCTCGTGTGTGTTGCAGCCCAACACCCCTCCAATTTGGCCCAAAACCCACCAAACTCTTCTCCATGTCCTAGAGCGTTCGATCACGATCGCGTGGCCAAAAACCGCACCTCATTTGGACTCTCCTAGCTCCCTCTATGCCTATATATATCTCCCCCCATTCGAATCACGGACGAAACCCTAGATTTTTCTCCTCCGTCGCCGCCGGACACGTCGGACGGACCGGACGCGTCCGCTCCGCCCGCTCACACCAACCAGCAGCCGCCACGTGTCCCTTGCGGGACTGCTTCGCCGCTGCCGCCGCTGAGGCCCGCCGAGCCCAGCGCGGGCCCCCGCAGCCCAGCTCCTCGCGCCGCCCGCGTCGCCCTTCTTCTCTGCGGCCGACGCCGCCTCGCCACTCGCCGCCGCCTCCGCCCGGCGACCTCCGCCGCCCGCCACCCGGAGCAGCCCGCCGCCTCCGCCCGGCGCCCCGCGCCGCCACCGCGCCGCTCCGCCGACCGGAGCCGGGCCCGGCGCCGCCAGCCGCCGCCCCCACCGGCCGGCCCCGGCCCCCTTTCTCCTCCCCGCCGGCAAGGCTCGCCGGAGTCACCTCGGGAGGCGCGCCGCGATCCAGATCCGCGTCGGCTACAGTAACCCTAGATCTAGGTCATTTTTTTCCTAAGTCCTGAAATCTGCAGATCCAAGTGCCTCTGTTTGGGCCCCCGTAACTTTGCATCCGTAGCTCAGATTTGGGCATATAGCATATCAAAATGTTCATCTCTGAGAGTACATCATTTCATTCCATTGCATCATTTTCATTTGAGTTCATCTTGATGCCCGAAATGCTGTTAGAAGAGGGCTATTTGAGTTAATTGTCAGATCTGTTACTCCGTTTAGCACTTTTGTCATTTTTGCCATGATTAATGTGTGCATGATATGCCCGTGAGTTCTTCATATGTTTTGTTAAGGGTTTTTTCATCTATCCAGAGGTGCAACCCATGTATTTTTAGGATGTGTGTGGTGACTTGTGCAAGCTTGCAAAGTGGTGCACTTGGTAATTCTGTTTTCAGGGACTTAGTGATTTCACTAAGTCCTGGGATTGTTTAGTTCATGATGCCATATGTTCATGTTGTTTCCTAGTGATCCATGCCTCTTTTGAGGATGATCAGTAAGGATGTTTTGCTAATATTGTAGTGCTCTATCCATCCATGTCTTTTTTTGTAATTATGGAGCACCCTAGCTTGAGTCAATTGAGCTCTACTTTTGCTTCGTTGCGAATCTGGGCAGATCGTCAACTTGTTTGCGATTTTGCCGATGTTATTGTAGTTGATCCGTGCATGCTATGTTATTCTTATTGCCATGTCTAGCTTGAATTTTGTGCCTTCTTAAGGGATGTATGCTTGTCTTGCCATGACTTGCACCGTGGTGAGTGCATCGAGCTCGTAAACATGCCTTCATGAGTTATGTTTCAGCATGTCCCAGTTTTCACTAACTCTGAAAACTGATTATGTTTTTGCTATGTTCGTGTGCTTGTTAGTATATTTTGTGATCCCTTTTGGCTCAAGGTCACTAAGGGACTTTTGTTAAGCTTGTTGAGTAGCTCCATGCCATGTCTTTCTTTGTCATGTTCAGGTCCTGTAGCATGTTGTTTTGTTGCTCCGTAGAGGGCTATATGATCTGAAATTCCAGACAAGTGTTTATTTCACTAAGTCTGAGATCTGTTTTACCATTTGCGTTTTTGCCATGCTGGTTTGAATCTGTTAATGGATGAATTGGCCGTAGCTCAGTGCTAGACTTTTTTTAAGCATCTTGAGTGCTTCCCTGCCATGTATTTTGTTGTCATGTTTGGTGGCTGTAGCATGTTCATCTCATTGCATTTAGATGCCTACTTGCTGTAAATCGCAGACCGGTGTCATATTTGAATCGCTTGCCATTTCCAAACCGTAACTCCGATTCCGGCGTTCTTTATATCGTTTTCAAGCGATTTCATCTCATCTTTCTAGTGGAACACTTGGGTTTCCAAGTTGAGGCCAGGTTCATGCATTTCCTGTCATATCTTGCATTTTGCATCCCGCGTCGCATCCCGCATAGCATATCATCTTTGCATCGTGTTGTTTGAGTTTGCACGTGGTTGATTGTATCCTTGTTGCTTGTTTGTCTTGTTTGGGTAGAGCCGGGAGGCGAGTTCGCTAATGAGGAGCCTGTTGAGTTTGCTTTTGAGGATCCAGTCAACTCTGACAACTGTGCAGGCAAGATGATCCTACCCTCGAAATCACTACTATCTTTGCTATGCTAGTTTGCTCGCTCTTTTGCTATGCCATTGCTACGATGCCTACCACTTGCTTGCAAGCCTCCCAAATTGCCATGTCAAACCTCTAACCCACCATTGTCCTAGCAAACCGTTGATTGGCTATGTTACCGCTTTGCTCAGCCCCTCTTATAGCGTTGCTAGTTGCAGGTGAAGATTGGAGGCCGTTCCTTGTTGGAACATTTATTTACTTGTTGGGGATATCATTATAATGCCATGTTATCTTAATGCATCTATATACTTGGTAAAGGGTGGAAGGCTCGGCCTCTCGCCTAGTGTTTTGTTCCACTCTTGCCGCCCTAGTTTCCGTCATATCGGTGTTATGTTCCCGGTTTTTGCGTTCCTTACGCGGTTGGGTTATAATGGGAACCCCTTGATAGTTCGCCTTGATTAAAGCTTTTCCAGCAATGCCCAACATTGGTCTTACCATTCGCCACCTAGCCTTTTCTTTCCCTTGGGTTCTGCAGACTCAAAGGTCATCTTATTTTACCCCCCCGGGCCAGTGCTCCTCCGAGTGTTGGTCCAACCGAGCGATGTCCGGGGCTACCAGGGGCAACTCTGGGCTGGCCTACCCGATGTCTTGCTCATCTGAGTGTGCCCTGAGAAAGAGATATGTGCAGCTCCTATCGGGATTTGTCGGCACATTTGGGCGGTGTTGCTGGTCTTGTTTTAACCTGTCGAAGTGTCTTGAGTTACTGAGATACCGAGTCTGATCGGAACGTCTTGGGAGGAGGTCTATTCCTTTGTTGACCGTGAGAGCTTGTCATGGGCTAAGTTGGGACCCCCCTGCAGGGATTTGAACTTTCGAAAGCCGTGCCCACGGTTATGGGCAGATGGGAATTTGTTAATGTCCGGTTGTAGATAACTTGAACCTTAATTAATTAAAATGAATCAACCGAGTGTGTTATCGTGATGGCCTCTTCTCGGCGGAGTCCGGGATGTGGACACGGTGTTGGAGTAATGTTTGCGCAGGTTGTTCTCTAGTTTCTCGCTCGTGCTTTGCCTCCTCTTCTCGCTCTCTTTTGCGAATAAGGTAGCCACCATATTTGCTACTCGCTTGCTGCAGCTCCACATATATTTACCTTGCCGTACCTATAAGCTTAAATAGTCTTGATCGCGAGGGTGCGAGATTGCTGAGTCCCTGTGGCTCACAGATTACTATTACACCAGATGCAGGGCCTGATGATTCCGCTCCAGGAGACGCGTACGAGCTCAAGTGGGAGTTCGACGAAGACTCTCAACGATACTATGTTTCCTTTCCCGATGATCAGTAGTGGTGCCCAGTTGGGGGTGAACGGGACCGTTGTCGCATGTTGGGTTTTCTTTTATTTTGGCGCCGTAGTCGGGCCATGAGTGTTTGGATGATGTAATGTTATTTATGTACTTGATTGACGTGGTGAGTGTAAGCCAACTATGTTATCTCCCTTTTTATTATCATATTACATGGGATGTTGTGAAGATTGCCTAACTTGCGACATATGCCTTCAATGCGATTATATCTCTAAGTCGTGCCTCGACACGTGGGAGCTATAGTCGCATCGAGGGTGTTACACTTGATCCCGTTGATATTCTCGAGAGGCTAAATACTCATGAGTTCCAACTTGCTGAAAAGAGAGACCTCTATGGTTCAAGCTATGGCAGAACCTGTGCACTGAAGGCCAAGGCAGTATCCGAGTCCGAAGATGAAGACTCTGGTAGCAGCCTTGGTGATCCTGAAGAACTAAGCCATGATCTGGCTCTGCTCGTGAAGAAGTTCCAAAAGTTCTCAAGACGTGGTCGCCTTGGAAGATCCTCAAGGAGCAATGATTCCTCATCTAGTGACTACAAGAAGAGGCTCTATCACAAATGCAAGAAACCTGGACATTTCATTCAAGATTGTCCTCAGTGGGAAAAGGAGTCAAAGAAGAAGAAATACAAGGATTACAGTTCTGATGATACGAAGAAAAATAAGAAATCCACAAAATCCTCATCATCAAAATCCTCCAAGCCTTCATATCACAAGAAGAGCATCTCCAAGAAGGCCAGTGCATTCATTGGCAAGGAAATGGACTCTGAGGCTGAATCTGAAGAAAATGAGGAAGAGGAGTCATCTGAGGAGTCCGAATCCGGAGTGGCGAGCCTTGCTCTCGCTACTGCATTCGTCAGCAAGTCTATCTTCAACACTGAAGAAAATGACCTCACCAACAAGGCTGATGAAGGCGATGATGACTACGCTCCCACCTATTGCTTCATGGCAAAGGGTGCCAAGGTACTCAAATATACCTCCTCTGGATCAAGTGAGAATGAATCTGATGAAAATCTTAAGCCCAGCTATTCTAAACTTGCTAAGATTGCTATAAAACAACAAAGGGGTTTAGAAAAGGTTCAAAACATGCTAAATAAAAGTGATGATATGTTGGGTGAAGAAATGGATCGCACTGAAACTTTGACTGAAAGTCTTTAGAGACTTCAGTCCAAGCTTGACAAACTTCAAAGTCATCATAACACTCTCTTATCGGATCATGAGAAGCTTTCTTATGAATTTCTTCAAAGAAAGCAAGACCTTGAGAAGCTAAGAGTGAGTTATGAAGATCTTCAGAATGAGCGCGATTCATTACTTGCTCAACAAATCATCGCTTCTCAGGAAGAATTTGTTCCACCATGCTTGAAGTGCATTGAACGTGAATCTACTAATTCTTCACCTGAATGTTCAAATGCTGCTAATGTTTCAAATTCTTCACATGCCTCTACTATCACTAATTCCTCATCTGAGGACATTGCTAGTATCACTGACAATGCAGGGCTGAAAGAATTGTACATGACAAGCATGTACAAAAGCCTCAAAGGGCATCAAGCTCTTTGTGATGTGCTTAAAAAGCAGATCCTCAATAGGAACCCTAGGAAAGAGGGTATCGCCTTTGAGAGGAAACTCAATGCTGATGGTACACATTGGAAGCCTGAGCAGTACCCCAAAACTACATGGGTTGCTGCAAAGGGACCTCCAGTTGATCCATCTAACTTATATGGATTTTCATGTGAATCTCCTCATTCTGATGATGAGTCAATTGACTCCAACTATAAGCTATTCAAAAATCAGAATGGTGAAGTATTTGCTAGATATGTTGGCACTAACTGCAAGAACGGCTTCCCTATGCAGAAAATCTGGGTTCCCAAAAGATGTCTTGAAAATCTTCAGGTGAATGTCATCATGACACCACCTGTGAAGAATAGGAACCCCAGATTAAATTCCTCATACGGACCAAATTCCTCATATGGATCAAAGTCCTCATATGAACATCATCGTGCTAACCCGTCTGTTTCGCAGGGAAGATCTAAGGATTATGGATATATGCATTATTCTTCAAATCATTATGTCCATAAGTCCTCGAAGAATTTCTCTGCATACTCTTATGCTTACTCTAACCCCTCTTATGTGAAACGAAATGGACTGGCTTCTATGCCATCCTTCTCGTATGGAGCTTGTAGAATGATGAACTCTTTGACACCCCTTCAGATGTGGGTGGTGAAGAAAAAGAACTAATCTCTTCTGCAGGGTCAGGTCTCCAGACACACATAATCGTCTGAAGAATTTGCTGGAGACCTGAGCATGCCTGAAAGGACGCAGGCTAACCATGAAGAAATGAACTTTCATTTCTCACGTCCTCATATTGCGTTATTAGTTCTTTTACTTGATGAAATTGATCTGATGAATTGATGTCATATTCTCCACTGATGAAGTATATGAGTTTGTAAGCTGCACTAATTCATCTGCAGGATGATCAACCCAAAGCCACTGAGTGGGTCCTCGATAGTGGATGTACAAACCACATGACTGGTGACAAGAATCTATTGATGGATTCTCCATTATCTCCGTCGCATCTGAAGCATATCATCTTTGCTGACAAAGGCAAAAGTCAGGTATTGGGTCTAGGTAAGGTTGCGATTACAAAGGATCGACACATGGACAAAGTCATGCTTGTTGAGTCCTTAGGATACAACCTTATGTCTGTCTCAATGCTTTGTGATCTTGATATGGTTGTTGTCTTTGGCAAGTACCGTTGTGTTGTGGTTATGGAAGCTGACAATTCCAAAGTCTTCAAAGGCTTTAGGAGAGGAGACCTTTATATTGTTGATTTCTCTACAGGACCACAACCAGCCATGTGCTTACTTGCAAAAGCTTCAGAAGGCTGGCTCTGGCATCGACGACTTGGTCATGCAGGCATGAGGAATTTGCACACTCTTGCGAAGAAGAAGCATGTCATTGGCATCGAGAATGTCAAATTCCTTAAGGATCACCTATGCGGAGCCTATGAAGCTGGGAAGATGACCAAGGCCAAGCATCTAGCGAGGACTATCATGACCACCACTCGCCCATTTGAATTGCTTCACATGGATCTCTTTGGTCCTAATCATTATTCTGCTATTTCAAATGAAGCATCTCAATATGGCTTTGTTATTGTTGATGATTATTCTCGCTACACATGGGTACACCTTGTTACTTACAAACATGAAGTGCAGGAAGTCTTCAAACGATTTTCCTCGAGGGCTTCAACCAACTTTGGTGTGAAGATCAAGCACATCAGAAGTGACAATGGCACTGAGTTCAAGAATTATGGTCTGAATGACTATCTTGATGAACTTGGTATTACTCATGAGTTATCTGCTCCTTACACTCCTCAGCAGAATGGTATCGTGGAGCGCAAGAACAGGACTCTTGCTGAGATGGCTCGCACTATGCTTGATGAATACAAAATGCCTCGTCGTTTCTGGACTGAGGCAATTGATACTGCATGCCACATCATCAACAGAGTATATCTTCACAAATTCTTCAAAAAGACTGCCTATGAACTCCTCACTTATAAGAAACCCAATGTAAGTTATTTCAAAGTCTTCGATGCTAAATGTTGGATTAGAGATCCTCATCACAACTCAAAATTTGCACCAAAAGCACATGAAGGTTTTATGCTTGGTTACGGAAAGGACTCGCACACCTACAGAGTCTTCAACAACGTTCTTCACAAAGTTGTTGAAACTGTAGATGTGCGGTTCGATGAAACTAACGGCTTGCAAAGAGAGCACCTACCTACTGTGATAGATGAACCAGCACCTGAGGAAACTATCAAGTTCAAGGCTACTGAGGATGTCATTCCTACTGAAGAATCTGCTGAAGAATTCATTCCAGAACATGAAGAACGTCGAGCTAATGCACCTGAAGAAAATGGTGCTGAAGAAAACGCTGATCAAATTCTTCAACGACAACCAGCTCATCCTCGCATTGCAAAAGAAGTGCAAGTTGAAAAGATCATCAATGACATCAAAGCGCTAGGTCCTCTCACACGCTCAAAAGCTTCACATTTGTCTAACTTTTGTGGACAGTATGCTTTTGTCTCTATTACAGAGCCCACTAAGGTAGATGAAGCATTTCTGGAGCCTGAGTGGATTCAGGCCATGCAAGAGGAATTACATCAGTTCGAGCTTAATAATGTCTAGGAACTGGTCAAACGTCCAGATCCTCGCAAGCACAATATCATCGGCACAAAGTGGATCTACCGCAACAAGCAAGATGAAAATGGCCTTGTGGTGAGGAATAAGGCACGGCTTGTAGCTCAAGGCTACACAAAGGTTGAAGGAATTGATTTCGATGAAACTTTTGCACCTATTGCTAGACTTGAGGCTATTCGCATATTACTTGCTTATGCTAACCATCATGATATCACTTTGTATCAAATGGATGTGAAAAGTGCATTCCTCAATGGTAAGCTTGAGGAAGAAGTATATGTTGCTCAACCCCCAGGTTTTGAAGATCCAAAGAATCCTGACAAAGTCTTAAGACTCAACAAGGCTCTCTATGGCCTCAAGTAGGCCCCACGGGCTTGGTATGATACCTTGAAGGAACTCTTCATGAAGAAAGGCTTCAAACCCGGTTCACTCGACCCTACTCTTTTCACTAAATCTTATGATGGTGAATTGTTTGTGTGCCAAGTATATGTTGATGATATTATCTTTGGCTGTACTGACCAATGTTATAGTGATGAATTTGCCTATATGATGAGTGAAGAATATCAAATGTCTAGGATGGGAGAGTTGAAATTCTTCTTAGGTCTTCAAATTTGTCAACAACACAATGGGATATTCATATCTCAGGAGAAATACCTCAAGGATGTACTGAGGAAATTTGGCATGCAAGATTGCAAAGGCGTCAAAATTCCTATGCCCACAAATGGCCATCTATGCACCGATGAAAATGGTATTGACTTCGAGCATAAGGTATACCGCTCCATGATAGGTTCCTTATTATACTTATGTGCATCTAGGCCAGATATAATGCTTAGTGTTTGCATGTGTGCCCAATTTCAAGCTGCACCGAAGGAATCACACCATAAGGCTGTGAAGCATATTCTTCGATATCTAGCTCACACACCAACACTTGGATTATGGTACCCCAAGGGCTCGGCTTTTGACCTTGTTGGATATTCTGACTCTGACTATGCTGGTGATCGTGTGGATCGCAAGTCAACATCTGGTACATGTCATTTCCTCGGACGATCTTTGGTCTGTTGGTCCTCGAAGAAACAGAACTGCGTATCACTATCTACTGCTGAAGCTGAGTACATTGCCGCTGGTTCTTGCTGTGCCCAATTGCTATGGATGAAGCAAACTCTCAAGGACTATGGCGTCAACATGAAGAATGTGCCTCTCTTCTGTGACAATGAGAGTGCCATCAAGATTTCTCACAACCCAGTTTAGCACTCGAAGACAAAGCACATTCAGATTCGTCATCATTTTCTTCATGATCATGTGTTGAAGGGCGACATTTCTATTGAGCATGTGAAGACTGAAGAACAGCTAGCTGATATCTTCACAAAGCCCTTGGATGAGAAGAGATTTAGCAAGTTGCGGTGTGAGCTAAATATCCTAGAATCTTCGAATGTTCTGTGAAAAGGACACTTATCCTAACACTTATGCAAAATTGATGACTTAGATGTGCAACACATGAAGAAATGTTTTTCTTCAATCAATGAAGAATAACACTCTTAGTGTGGAGAAATTAACGAAGAATTTGATTCTCAAAACCCTACGATACTTGTACGCGGTGTCTGAAATCATCATTCTTATACGGTGGGTCACGCCACCATCAAAAGTTGAAATTCCTCAAATTATTCATATTCTTCAACCTTGCATAGTCTTCACTGGTTCCGTTGTTTTTATTCATTGGCTATATATATATGAGTTTATGTCCTCTACAACATTCACTTATTGCTATTTCTTCAAGTTGGTTTTCTGCTAAGTGAATGTGATCGGACCCTTCCCCTCTATGCTATACTCAACCCAATCTGTTCACAAATTCTTCATGTGCGTTCTATTTGAAACTCGTTCAAAATCTTCACTATGTCCTTGTCAGCTGAAGGAATTGCGAATGGAACTTTAAAACCTATCTTATCGAAAATTTCGGTCTTGCCGCTCAAACCGTTCCGCATCCCACGATACACTTATCCACTCACCCACGATCTAACACGATCTCCACCTCTCACTACGTGGGTGACACATGTCATGCGAATGAGAAGGGTCAGGGGCACGTTCGTCCAATTTCTTTGGGCGAGCAGTTTTTCACCGTGGCTATAAATACCCCTCCTTCCCTCCTTCACTTCTTTTACTCCGCTCGACCTCTCTCTCCATCTCGAGCTTCTCAAACCCTAGCGCTGTCGCTACTTCATCGCCGCCGGTGAGGAAGAGCTTCACTGCCTCGACCTCGTCGCTGACATACTCGCGCCGACCGTGGACATGTTCACCCCGCCGCCGCCGTAGCCGTCTTCCTCCGCCAAGTTAGGGCATGGAAGATCTGCACAGACGAACTTCACATCTCCTCACTCCAATTCGTCGTGTTCTTCATCCAGGGTAATTAAAAGTTACTTTTACTGCCCTCGTTGATTCGAATGATTATCTACAAAATCTTCAAAAGTGTTTTTCTTCATATCTTCACACACTGAACACCTCACAAAGTCATTTGTTCTTGATTCGTTTCTCTAAGCATCATTTTTCTTCAAGATTCCTCAATTGTGTGGATCATCGATCTATACAACTCTGGAACCTAAGACAAATAACGCTTAGTGAAAATCTTCAAGACTCATCCGGTCAAATTCCTCAAACTTGTTCTTTTTGAAAAACCTTCTGAGAACGCATATGACCTCTCCAAATTCCTCGCAACTATACTTTGTTCACAGGTACACATGTCAGCTGCTGAATCACTAGGTTCTCATCAACTTAACTCATTTGCAGCGTTCCTCGAAAAAAAGTTGCATACTTCTTCTGAGAATTTGATTGTTCAAATTCCTCAACTGAAGAAAATGGCTGATGGTAAAAGGCCACAGAAGGGAGGAAAGAGGCCTGAGGTAAATACAGCGTTTGAGATCCCTGATGACATATATGCTGGGTACTGCACACCTACTGAGGAAACCAAGAATGAGCGCAAAGTGTACATTCAGAAGATAGAGAGGAGATGTGCAAGAGAATGGAGGGAGTACAGATATGTCACTCCTAAGTATATGAAGAAATTCGCACACAATCCTCCATGCCCAAGAGCACCACTGGCACCTGGCCAAATTGCTGATCCCACCAGCCTCAAGCGAGGTGAGGACTATCCTGATGAATGGGCCAAGCGCCAAGGCAAGTTGGCTAAGCAAGCCAAAGAAGCAGTGAGGAAATTCAATGAAGACTCTGCCGCTGCTGCTGCCTCTGCTAAGGCCTTTGCTGTCAAGACAAAGAAGGCTATGTCAAAGAAGCCTGTGCGCAAGCCAAGTGCTTCATCAGCAATGCCCTCATGGCCAGAATCATCAAAGCCCTCACGGCCAATTCCTCATGCTACTCCTGTTCCTCCAAAGTCCTCAGCTCCTCCGCCAAAGCCTTCAGCTGTTTCGACCAAATCCTCAGCACCTGTGCATCTCGCTTCGTGCCAAAGGACTGCCAGCATCTCCATTGCCTCAGGTGTCTCAGCTAGTTCCTCAGCTGCACCAAGTTCCTCAGCTGGCCCCTCACTACTGAAGACAAAGGCCACTGCTGGACGAGGTCCACGCCCAAGTCCTCAAAAGAAGCAAGTCGCTTTCCAAGTGCCGTCTGATGAAGATGAAGCTGATGATGACGAACTTGCAGAAATCATCAGAGACAGGCAAGTCAGGGCTGCTAGAGCCAAAGGATCAAAGGTCCCACTGCTTTTGGATCCCAAACTGATCCTCGACTACATTGATGATTGGCACAAGGACCCCAACAGTCCCTTGCCTGACTTCAAGCTGACTCCTGGCCAGAGTCACATGCTGACCCACTTCATTCAAGAAGAAAAGTGGAAATTTGAGAAGGCCAGGCAGATCAAGAAAGCGCAGTACAAGAAAGAGCGCTATCTGAAGAAAAACGTTGTCTCTATGACAACTGAAGAACTTGTCACTACTCAGACTGAGATTAAGAAACTCAGTGATGACTTTGACGCATATCGCGCTGATTGGCTTGGAGCCAAGGTTCGTTTTGTGAAACTTGCGGATAACTTCACTTCGAATGTTGCAGCCCCAACGCAACAGGAAATTCCTCAGGCTGAAGCATCTGCTCAGCCTACTGAAGAAAATGCCAGCACCGCTGATGACAATCAGGCTGCTGAAGATCATGTGAGTTCCAGGCTGATGACTGCATTCCAGCCGCTGAAGAAATTGCCAGGGCACCCACTAGTGGTGTGCCTGAAGAAACTGAAGAACTCAGGGCAACTGCATCAGTTGTGCCTGAAGAAAATCAACCAGATTCCTCAGCTACTCCTGCACCAACTTCAACTCCAACCCTTCCATCTGTATCAGATGTGAAGAAGACCAAAGCTGCAAAGCATGCTGCAGTGAAGAAAAGGAAAGCATCAGCTGCTTCAGATTCTTCAGCTCCGACGAAAATGAAGCCTATGACAAGCTCATTTGCAAAACCGATTGATGCTGTTCCCATCTCAACTAGGCCATCAAAGGACCTTGTTCCTTTTGATGAAGAATATGTGATCCCCAGCGGATCTGATGAAGAAACTCCTTCTGCTGCTTTGTCTGAACCATTGGATGAAGAAATTAAAGTGGATGTGATCCCTTCAACACCTATCATCTCCTCTCCTATGCCTCAGTTCACAGCTGAAGAGGCTGGCGTTGAAGAAATGGAAGATGAAGATGTGGACATTGGCTGCTCCACACCCGTAATCAGTGATGAATTCTGGGAAAGTCAGCATCCGAACTCTCCAATGTTCACCCCTCTACAGCAAATTCCTCAGTCCCCCACACAAACTGTTCACCTAGGCTCTGAAGAAACTCATCCCACTGCATCTGTCCATGAGGAAATTCCAGCCACTAGCGCTGATGAAACTGCTGCTATTGAACAACCAACTATGCAGACTGCCACTAAGGAGGAACCAGAAATTCCTCAGCCTGAAGAACCTGCGATTGAGATTCCTGAGGTCGTGATGCAACTCACTGACACTCCTCTGCCGAAGCCATAGGATCCATTCTCACGCAAGAAAAAGTTTAAGGCTAATGATTTCTTCGGCGAGCATGTATTCTTCGAAGATTACAACCCATATGACTCTGCTCGCATTAGGAAGAGGCGTTTCTGGACTGCCAGTCAAGCCAATTTCTATTCCTCAGTGCTGTTCAACAAGGAGAAGATTTTCTACCATGAGCTTATTCCTCATGTGGATATGGAATCTCTGCCGTGCTTCACACCAGTCCTTAGTGTTCTTCACGACGCTGGACTGCTCACCTTTTGCTCTGACACTCACTACACTGCACCAGCCTCTGAATTGCTTTGTGCTCTACCACTCAGTCCTCCCCTTGAAGAAGCTCGCTGCATCTACAGTGAACCTGAGCTCATACATCATTACATGCAGGTGCTGATGAAACCTTTGAAGCCAGGTCAAGCACCAAGAACCAAATTCCTCGTGAAGGAATTGCTGTACGTGCCCAGAACTGCCTATCGTATTCTTACTAGGACAATCAGTCCTATCAAAGGCCACGACTCATCTGATGAGGAAATTGTTGGCATCATGAAGAATCTGGTATTCAACATCGTTCATGGCATTCCTGTCAATTATCACGATTTCTTCATGAGGACTATGGCCAATGTTGTACTGTCTCCATTTGAGATGAAGCCTTATGCACCTTGGATTATGAGATTCCTCATGACAAGGTCTTCACTCAACTACAAAGCTGATTTCCAGAATCACCTCAGCTACTTGCCCCCAATTGAAGTCCTCAAGCAGACATATTCCTTAGTTGATGGAAAGGGCAAGGCACCAGCTGTAATAGATGAAGGCATTCGTCCATTGGATGGTCAATTTTGCAAAGCTGCATCTTATTCCACCAATGATGACTCTGCCACACATGACTCTGCCAATGCACCCAAGTCCACTCCTCAAGCCACTGCTCCGCGCATGATGACTGACCGTGAACTTCTGCTTAGTCTTCACCAGAAGGTGGATCGAAATCACAAATGGGTTAAGCGTCAGTTTGGTTCACAACATGACTGCCACACACAATGCGGTGAAGAAAAACTACTACTACCTCCATCAAGTCTTCGGTCGCACCTGGGCAATCCTGTCACATCTATATGGTGAAGAAGATCTGAAGAACATGGGTCTCAAAGAAGATTTTGACTGGTCTGCACCTCCACCGAAGAAATTCAAGAAGGTCCAAGTTCCTTGTCTGGTGGCCAGCTCATTTTATTCATCACGTGACACTGATGAACATGAAGATTTGGACGACACTGCGGTAGGCCCTACATCAACAAACGACCCCAACAACGCTGGCGCTCCTTCTTCAACATGATTATCTTCAGGGGTGTTAGTCCTCATTTCCGATCCTTTTGGTCATTCAATGACAAAGGGGGAGAAATATGAGTTAGTCTTCAAGCGGGTCTACTATATGGGCATTTTTTTGCTAAGTTACAACTCTCATTCTTCTGAAACTTTATTGGATCGAGTTGTAATCTTAAACCCGATGGTGCTCTGATAATTTTGATGCACTGTGCTTTGATACTTTTGATGCACTATTCTGCATGCTTATTCCTCGTTAATATTATTGCACGCATGCTGAATTTCATCAGGCACCATATTTCATCATGCATTTCAAATTCTTCATATTATATGTTAAATGCGTGTATGAATTACAAGATATAGGGGGAGATCTCCATGATTCAACTCTTCAAGTGTGCATTGCTTCAAAAGCAAATTCCTCACTATGCACATCTTCAGGGGGAGTTCTTCTATATCTTGCAATCAAATTCCTCAATATCAGTAGTTACACTTCATATGTTTATCCCCGTTGAAAACTTAACCTATATTGTCATCAATCACCAAAAAGGGGGAGATTGTAAGTCCATCTAGTGCCCCTTAGTGATTTTGGTGTATTGAAGACTTATAGGTTAAGGGACTAATGCGTGTGTGTGAGTGTACACAGGTCTATAAGTCTATGAGGAGTTTGATATTTACAGGAAAAGTCGACCCCTAAAAATGAATATCTTCGACTAAAGACTTTGGTATTCTGAAGACTTTGAAAGTGAAGAAATTGGTGTGAGCTTGAAGACTTGGTATTCTTTCGAGGAACATGAAGCGAGAAGAATTTTGTTTTCGTAGTTTCATTTTCTCTTTCTTGAGGCATAGGAAACACCGTACTGTTAAAGGGGGTCGAGGAAATACTAAGGAAAAATTTCCATGTGATGCTCAACTCAAAGTCCTACACCTACCAATCCCTTTGAGTGAAGCCACTGGAAATCCCTTACAGATCAGTCAATTTCTTCAGTGACAGAGATGAAGTTCTTCTGGTCTCTGAGTAATTTGTCCTGACTGAGGAGTTAGGATTTCGCCAGTGCGGATTACCTACACAGTGAGGAACATGATAGCCCAGAGGATTTTTCTACTCAAAATTCCGACCGTTGCTGTGCTATGCGCCAACTATCACAAAATATCTATCCACCTAACGGTCATTTCATTGAAGGGCATTTATGTCTTATCATGTCAGGATGCTCCCTAGGCTATAAATAGCCGCCCCCTACAACCACTAGCTAGTTGGCTGCTCCAAGAGAAACTGACACTTGTCATTTGAGAGCAACCCATCCTCCGAGGACTTTGAGCGAAAATTATGAAGTGAGGAAAAACCAAAAAACCCAAAACCCAAACACCCACAAACCCCAAGTGATTGAGCATCACTGAAGAGATTGATCCTGAGTGGATCCGACACTTGTTACCTTTGAAGACTGTGCTTCTTCCAGACGGTTAGGCGTCATGGTCTAGAGCATCCAAGAGGAATTGTGGATCGCCGAGTGACCAAGTTTGTGAAGGTTTGGAAGTCGCCTGAAGACTTACCACGAGTGATTGAACGAGGTCTGTGTGACCTTAGTTCAAGGAGAATACGGTGAGGACTGGGTGTCTTGGACTAAGTGTCCTTGACTGGGTGTCCGGGACTGTGTGTCCTCGAGTTTAAATACTTAGCCGCTCCAACCAGACGTACAACTGAGACAGAAGTTGGAACTGGTCTACCAAATCATTGTCTTCACCGAGCTTACTGGTTCTATTTCCTCAACTCTTTCATTTCCTCATAAATGTGATGTGTGTTTGTTCATATCTGTGTTTGAAGACTTTGACTGAAGACTTTCTCAATTTCCTCAGTTCAATTTCTTCAGTCTGTTTGTCTTCGTCCCGTGTTATCATGTGATTACGCTTCCTGTACTCTGTGCCTGTCTTCATTTCATCATGATGACTATGCTTGTATTATGTTATGTTTACTTTTGAGTACTTATTCCGCTGCTAGTAGTTCTTCGCTAAGGAATTTCCTCACCGGCAAATTCCTCAGTGAAGAATTTCGTAAAAATCGCCTATTCACCCCCCCTCTATTCGATATAACACACTTTCAACAAGAAACTATGATCTCTAGTTGTCATTGCAAACATGTTTATTCATAATAGGCTGAATCAGGAACAATGAACTAATCATATTTACAAAATCAAGAGAGGTTGAGTTCATACCAGCTTTTCTCATCTCAGTCAGTCTATCATATATGGTCATAATTTCCTTTCACTTGCACGACTGAACGATGTGGATAATAATAATAGTGCACGTGCATTGGACTAAGCTGGAATCTGCAAGCATTCAATAAGCAGGAGAAGACAAGGCAGTATGGGCTCTTTTGTCAGATCAACAATAATGCATATAAGAGCCACTTCAACAATTTAATTATGGTCTTCTCCTATCGACCCCCCAAAAAAGAAAATAAATAAAACTATTTACACGGGAAAGCTCCCAACAAGCAAAAAGAAGAACATGAAATCTTTTTGGGTTTTCTTTCTAATTACTACTACAAGCATGGAAATTAAAACTAGCTAAAAGCTACAACTATTTTTTTTGTTTTTCTTAAGGTTTATTAAACACACAAGAAGAAAGCATAAAAAGGAAATAAACTAGCATGGATGATACAATAAAAGTATGAGCACCGACATCTAGCAATGAGTGTGTGAACATGAATATAATGTCGGTGAGAAATACGTACTCCCCCAAGCTTAGGCTTTTGTCCTAAGTTGGTCTATGGCCACGGTTGGCCTGGCAGATATCCATAGTAATAGTTGGGGTCGTACTCCGATGCAACAGTCATTGCATCGTGGGCTGTAGCTTGGAGGCGAGCTATCTCATCTCTCCTCTTATACTCTTCCGCCTCCTCTCTGGTTATAAAATATCTCCTTTTTGCCTGAAAGTCAAAGAAAGTAGAAGCAGGGAGAGCGACATGATAGGTGCGTCATCTGTCAAAGATTAGTCGGTACTAGAGGAACTGATCGTTCCTCTCAACAAACTGGTGACGAACCATAGCCTCATAATCCAAATAAGCAAGGGGCAACTCAATATCATCTTCACGCATGGTTATACCAAGAAAATTAGCTATGCGGGTTGCATAAATTTCATCAAAGAAATCTCCATTAAATCTATTAAGATGCAACCTACGTGCAACAATGGCTCCCAAATTATAAGATTTATCTCCTAACACAGCACTCTTAAGAATACCGAGGTCAGGGACACACATGTGACATGCCTCATCTTTACCATTAATGCATCTACCTATGAAGAGAGCAAAATAATGTATAGGAGGAAAGTGAATGCTCCGTATGGTAGCTTGTGTTATATCTCTAGATTCCCCCACAGTTATACTAGCAAGAAAATCTCTAAATTCAGATTTGCGAGGTTCCCTAACACTACCCCATTGTGGAAGTTTGCAAGCAGTGGTAAAATCCTCTAAGTCCATCGTATAAGATTTTTCATAAAGATCAAACAGGACAGTTGGAGAATTGCGTGAAGATGAAAATTCAAACCTCCTCACAAAGGAACTAGTGAGATAGTGGTACTGGCGGCACTTTTCCTCCTCGAAACTTACAAGATCAGTGTTACACAAATATGCGTTAAATTCTTCCTTGATTTCCGCTCGATCCATAAAGTCCTCTGAAGGCCATTCATAGGGCTGCACTGGAGCGTCCCTTGGTGGCTCATCATCAACATCATGCATTGCAAGCCTGGGCTCTTGTTTCCTTGAAGATCCACCTTGGTACATTTTCCTAAACATATTTCTTCCTCTGAAAAATTTCTGAAATTTTCAGTAACTTTAAAATAAAAGTGAACCAAACTCAACAATATTGATAGCAACTACTCCTACAAGTGCCTAGAGCCTATATCATGCATCAAAACTACTTGGTACCATATAAATTTGACATGCAAGCTCAAGAACAGGGTCACCTAGGCAGCACAAATTTGCAATGAATAAAGCACTAGAACAAAAACTAATTGGACCAATGGAGGAGTCACATACCAAGGAACAATCCCCCAAGCAGTTTGGTGAGAGGTCCTTTGAGCATGGAGATCAAAAATGGTAGCAAAATGAGCTTGAACTCGGGTTTGAACTAGATAATCGTGTTTGTGGGAGGAAGAAGGAGTGTGTGGGTGCAGGAATAAGTGGAGGAGGGCCACCGTGGGCCCATGAGACAGGGGGCGCGCCCAGGGGGTAGGGCGCGCCCTCCACCCTCGTGGCCAGGTGGATGCCTCCCGTGCTGTGTTCTCAGTGCCAAATATTCTCAAATATTCCAGAAAAAATCATATTTAAATTTCAGGGCATTTGGAGAACTTTTATTTTCGGGGTATTTTTATATTGCATGAATAATTCAGATAATAGACAGAAAATACTTACTTTTATTTTATTTAATATAAATAACAGAAAGTAAAAGGAGGGTACAGAGAGTTGTGTTTTCTAAATTCATCCATCTCATGATCATCAAAAGGAATCCATTAACAAGGTTGATCAGGTCTTGTTAACAAACTCATTCCGAATAACATGGAACTGGAGAATCTTCGAATAACACTAGGTTACCTCAACGGGGATATGCACATCCCCAATAATAAGAATATCATATTTCTTCTTGACAGTAGGAAGAGGAAATTCAAAACCTCCAAAAATAATCGATGGAATTTTTCCAATAGAATTGATACTGTGGACTTGAGGTTGTTTCCTCGGAAAGTGTACCGTATGCTCATTACCATTAACATGACAAGTGATATTGCCTTTGTTGCAATCAATAACAGCCCCTGCAGTATTCAAAAAGGGTCTTCCAAGAATAATAGACATACTATCGTCCTCGGGAATATCAAGAATAACAAAGTCCGTTAAAATAGTAACGTTTGCAACCACAACAGGCACATCCTCACAAATACCGACAGGTATAGCTGTTGATTTATTAGCCATTTGCAAAGATATCTCAGTAGATGTCAACTTATTCAAATCAAGTCTACGATATAAAGAGAGAGGCATAACACAAACACCGGCTCCAAGATCACATAAATCAGTTTTAACATAGTTTCTTTTAATGGAGCATGGTATAGTGGGTACTCCTGGATCTCCAAGTTTCTTTGGTATTCCACCCTTAAAAGTATAATTAGCAAGCATGGTGGAAATTTCAGCTTCCGGTATCTTTCTTTTATTAGTAACAATTTCTTTCTGTACTTAGCATAAGGATTCATTTTAAGCATATCAGTTAATCGCATACGCAAAAAGATAGGTCTAATCATTTTAGTAAAGCGCTCAAAATCCTCATCATCCTTTTTATTGGATGGTTTAGGAGGGAAAGGCATGGGTTTCTGAACCCATGGTTCTCTTTCTTTACCATTTTTCCTAGCAACAAAGTCTCTCTTATCATAACGTTGATTCTTTGATTGTGGGTTATCAAGATCAACAACAGGTTCAATTTCTATATCATTATCATTGCTAGGTTGAGCATCTACATGAACATTATCATTAACATTATCACTAGTCTCAGGTTCATTACCAGATTATGTTTCAGTATCAGAAATAGAAATATCGTTCGGATTCTTAGGTGTTTCAGCAATAGGTTCACTAGAAGCATGCAAAGTCCTATCATTCTTTTTTTCTTCCTTTTAGAAGGACTAGGTGCATCTATATTATTTCTATGAGAATCTTGCTCAATTCTCTTAGGGTGGTTGTCGGTGTCAAAACCGGCGGATCTTGGGTAGGGGGTCCCGAACTGTGCGTCTAGGCCGAATGGTAACAGGAGGCAAGGGACACGAAGTTTTACCCAGGTTCGGGCCCTCTCGATGGAGGTAAAACCCTACGTCCTGCTTGATTAATATTGATGATATGGGTAGTACAAGAGTAGATCTACCACGAGATCGGAGAGGCTAAACCCTAGAAGCTAGCCTATGGTATGATTGTTGTTGTGTATGTTGTCCTACGGACTAAAACCCTCCGGTTTATATAGACACCGGAGAGGCTTAGGGTTACACAAAGTCGGTTACAATGGTAGGAGATCTACATATCCGTATCACCAAGCTTGCCTTCCATGCTAAGGAAAGTCCCTTCCGGATACGGGACGAAGTCTTCAATCTCGTATCTTCATAGTCCAGGAGTCCGACTGAAGGTATAGTCCGGCCATCCGGACACCCCCTAATCCAGGACTCCCTCAGTAGCCCCTGAACCAGGCTTCAATGACGACGAGTCCGGCGCGCAGATTGTCTTCAGCATTGCAAGGCGGGTTCCTCCTCCAAGTACTTCATAGAAGATTTTGAACACAGAGATAGTGTCCAGCTCTGCAAAATAAGTTTCCACATATTGCCATAGAGAGAATAACATTTACACAAATCTAATCTGCTGACGTATTCCATAGTGTGACACACCACAACCAAGCCTTTATCCGAGTCGTTTTATTATCCCACCTCAGCGCGTCATGCGAGGCGGTTTCCTTGGCACGTCTTGTTAAAGCAGAGATCGTGTCCCCTTATTCCGGGATTCTCATCAATATGGGCGTGGGTAACCCAACCGCGCCATTGATTACGGCGCTTGGAGATAAGCAAGTTTTACCAGGCTGGTGGGGACACGTAGTTGCGTCCACCCATATAAGGGGATAAGGATCCACCTTTTCACCTACGCCTTCTTCCTCCCTTGCTTATCCATTCGCGCACACTCGAGCTCCAGCGCCCAAGTCCGCCCTCCCCACCTCAACCTTCTCCATCCATGTCCGGAGCGGGAGGCAAGTGGATGGTCTCCTCCATCACGGAGGGACACATCAAAAAACTGAGGAAGGCCGGATACTTGTCTAATGACATCGCGTACCGGCTTCCCGAAAAGGGGCAGCTCATCCCCACCCCTAGGCCCCATGAGAGGGTGGTGTTCCTCCCCCATTTCCTCCGTGGACTGGGCTTCCCTCTTCACCCATTTGTCCGGGGGCTCATGTTCTACTATGGCCTGGATTTCCACGATCTGGCCCCGAACTTTGTCCTCAACATCTCGGCGTTTATCGTCGTGTGCGAGGCTTTCCTCCGCATCCGCCCCCATTTTGGCCTATGGCTCAAGACTTTCAATGTCAAGCCGAAGGTGGTGCGCGGCAACCAGGCGGAGTGCGGAGGCGCCATGGTGGGCAAGATGCCCAACGTCTTATGGCTCAAGGGCTCCTTTGTGGAGACCCTGAAGGGGTGGCAATCGGGGTGGTTTTACATCACCGAGCCGCGCGACCCCGAATGGGTCGCAGCCCCCGAGTTTCGATCTGGACCCCCTACGCGGCTCACCTCCTGGAAGGAGATGGGCCTGTCGTGGGGTAAAAAAGGAGAGCTGACCGGACTCCAAACATGCATCCAAACCCTGGTGGACAAGAAGCTCAAACTTGTCAACGTAGTCCAGGTTATGCTCATCCGCCTGATCCTCCCGTGTCAACAACGGGCTTTCAACCTATGGTAGTTTGACCCGGCGCGGCACCAAACTCTGAGTAGGCTCTTCGACACAACATACGAAGATGCCTGGAAGGTGCTTTTCAAGGGCGCAGAGGCCCCCGCATCCGCTACCGAGGATCGTGGATTCAGTACGCAGCGTCATGCTCATGCGGTAAGCTGTTTTTCCTTTTACAGGGTATCAGTTTTTCATAGTTTGACTCCATGCGGGATCTAAGCTCCCTTACCTTTGACAGGATTGGCAGGAGACATCCGGACAGATCAACTGTCTGGCTCCTTTGCCCGAAGGCCTAGCGGGCACTCGTTTGGCGAAGCTGCTGGTTCCGGCACCCCATGTGGTGCCGAAGAAGAAGGCCAAGAAGAGGGCCACGGGGACTCGAAAGAGTGCCCGGCGCCTGGAGGTGTCGGATCCCTCATCCGACGACCCAAGACGCACTCCTCCCATGAAGACGAGGAGGAGGAAGAAGAGACCCCTCCCCCTCCAGCGGGGGAAGGAAGAAAATGAGGCCGCCCCAGCTGGGGAGGCCGAAGGGTCCAAGAAGGGGAAAACCCTTCCTCCGGACTACTCCACCAATGCCGACGACGACGGAGAGGAGTGGCCGCCCAGGGCCAAGCCCCTGGCTAAATTGGAAGTATTCGGATACCCGAGTAATTCATAACATTCCTTTGTTGCACAGCTTTCCCTTATGTCGAATATGTTTATGTAGCCCACCCAAAGACCGGCTCGACGCGTCGTCGAGCGGGTCATTGGACTCGTCGGATGTGAATTCGCTTCCGACGTTTTCCTCCCCCGCCCTACGAATGACACCGAAGTGTTGTCCCAACAGGTTCCAATCTGGGAGAAGGTGGTCCTGGAGGCGCCGCAAGGCGACCTCCCGGACCCCAGGTGTGAAGGGGACAGAACCCCCCAGGGCTCCAAGTCCGGCCCTAGGCCGGACACCGCTCCGGAACCTTCAAAGATTCCAGAGTCCGGCGGGCGACCTCCTTCCAAGAGGAGCAAGCCCACCGTGCCGGGGACCCCCATCCAACCAGAGGCGACGGACAATCTGTTGGAGGTGCTCAAAGGCGCCTCCATCGACAAGGGGCACCACACCATTATGAGTGCGGTGGTCCAGAAGGTTCAGTCCGCCAAGAGCGGATTGACTGAAGCTTGTACTAGCCTTTTAACAGGCTTTGAGGTAAGTAAAAAATGTGTAAATAATATTACTGCATAGACAGTAGCCCCTGATGCTCTGTTTGGCGTTCGGGAAGAAAAGCCGAATAGAGGATCAAAATGAAATTCGCAGGAGTCTAACAAAAAGGAGTCAATATGCGTATGCAGGCTTCTCTGCTGGCGTCCGCCGTACTGACTGCAGAAGTGGACACGCTAAAGCAGAACCTCGAGCAGTCCGAGCAAGAGCTCGGGCATGCCAAGAAGTAGCTCGAGGAGAAGGAAGGTAAGAAATACCTTGTTTTAAATATATATATATATAAAGGTGCAATTGCAAAAAATGACAAGATCATCGTGGCTATTGTAGGGGCCATGTCTGAGGTGGCGACCCTTAAGCAAGCACTGGTCGAGGCCGAGAAGAGGGCGGCCACGGAGCGCACCGAGCGGGAGAAGTATGAGGCCGAGGTTGGCAAGGTGCGGCAAGAGGTCCAGGCTCTCATGGAAAAACATGAGAGTTTGGAGCTTGACTCAAAGACGCGAGCGTCCGAGCTCGCGGTGGCTATTGAAAATGCCAACTCTGCCAAGGCCGAATCCCAAAAGACCCTCCAGGAGTTGGATGAGGTGAAGAAGATAGCGGCGGGTAAGGCATTCTTTATGCAAAGCAAACACATAAACGTGAGTTACTTGTTACTTACTCGAATCCGGAGCTCTCCAGGAGCGTTTGCAGATCTTCCCCGGAGTGTGTCCGATGCCGCCGCATTCTATCAAGCTGAGGAGGGCAGCTCGACAGAGAAGGTGTTCTGGTCTCAGTATGCTGAGGCCGGACACCCCGTGCCCCTGAGCGACCAGCTGAAGCAACTGGTCGAGCTCCACAAGGCGGCCGAACAGGCCATGAAGATCCTCATAGTTCGGTTGTGGCCTGGAGAGGCTCTGTCTGGGAGCTATTTCGGGCTGGTGCGGCGGCTGGTGGAGGCCTGTCCAAGGCTCGAAGTCATCAAGCACTCTGTCTACATTGAAGGTGCCCGTAGGGCCCTTGCCCGTGCTAAGGTGCACTGGGGCAAGCTGGATGCTGAGAAGCTTGTGAAGGACGGGCCACCGCCAGGGAAAGAGCATCGCAAGCCCGAGAATTATTATAAGGATGTTCTGAAGGGTGCCTGTCTTGTGGCGGATGAATGTTCTAGGGATGTAATTTTTGAGTGAAACTTGCTCGTTTTGTCCTGTGCGCTGAAAACTTGTTCATATGCGCTAAGCAATGCTGTTGGAATTTAAAATATTACCTTCTGTGTGGCTGTTTGTCAATTCTGAGAGATGGCAAGTCGTCGGCTTCTGCCCCCATGCCGCTAGTGCTGGGGTGTTCGGGGATAAACCTGAGTGCTCTTTTTCCCATGTTTGGGTCCTTCGAGGGAGGCGCTCAGCCCAACGAACAAGGCAATCGGACTATAATGTGTGAACACTCTCACTTAGCCATAGAATTCTATAATTTTAAATTTCGGTGAAGCCCCTGGTATTCGGAAGACCGAGTTCAGGGCGCTATCCACGCCTTGGCCGGACAGAGCCGGCTCCTCGCTCTAAGCGGCATAAGTCTTTAGGGACTCGAAAAACCTCTCGAACAGCGACCAGCTCTCGCTTCATCATGACAGTCAGTTTTAGCTTTCTCCACTGAGGTGCTCGACCCAGCTCAACTGGGGCACAATCGCAGTGGTTCTCCTAGGGCTACCTTAGCCGATATAGCGGAACATAAGGCACCAAAACATAGGAGCCGGGCAAACCCAACTATTGACCCAAGACATGATTCGGAGCCGATGCATATAATGCTATAAGTTTGGGGTGCCGCACTTGTTAAAGTGTTCGGACTTCTCAGACCATATTGAGGGGTACTAAAGCCCCTGGTGTATTTTGGCCGTACCAAAGTGTACGGGTGCAACATGTCGTTAAGGAACATATATATAAAAAAAGAGTAATGCAAAAATAGACAAAAGCTATGCACTGTTTATTAAAAAGGGATACAATCATTGCAGAATGATACAAATAATGTGATAAGCAAAAGGTTGGACTATTTAACATGTCCGTTCCAGGGGCAGGCTGCGGAATGGTATGCAAACAGGTATACTGCTCGTGATAGAGACCACCTGGGAGTTCCGTAATGCGGCGTGGCTTGTCTGCTTCCCTGGTTCTTGCATCGTTTGTGCGGCAATTGAACTGCCGAACATGCCTTCCGAAGAATGGAGTCCTGAAAGTAAGAGAAAATTAAAAAATCAGCAGCCCCTGGTGCGGGTTAAGCCGTGTTTCGGGCGTGCCATGATGGTGCCCCTCCCCCTGTACCCATGGTATTTCTAGAGCGTAGTTATGTATGCGAAGCACTGGCGTCGCCTTTTTGCGAGGGCTGGGGTTGGGGCCGCATTGCTACGCCTGCTCGGATCATGCCAGGCGGTCTTCTTGTAGGTTACTCCGGGTGCGCTTGACGGTGTCCGGTCATTTAATGGCCGGACTGGAGAACTGCCTGGAGAGGCTTCTTTGTACTTCCGCTGCAAGGGCCGCCGTGTGCTCCTCCGTTCAGAGGGAGTGTTTGGTGCTTCCATTGACCGTTGAGGGAGTCCTGGATTAGGGGGTATTCGGATAGCCGAACTATACCTTCAAGCTGAACTCCTGGACTATGAAGATACAAGATTGAAGACTCCGTCCCGTGTCTGGAAGGGACTTTCCTTGGCGTGGAAGGCAAGCTTGGCGATACGGACATTCAGCTCTCCTACCATTGTAACCGACTCTATGTAACCCTAACCCTCTCCGGTGTCTATATAAACCGGAGGGTTTTAGTCCGCAGGACAACATACACATCAACAATCATACCATAGGCTAGCTTCTAGGTCTTAGCCTCTCTGATCTCGTGGTAGATCTACTCTTGTACTACCCATATCATCAATATTAATCAAGCAGGACGTAGGGTTTTACCTCCATCGAGAGGGCCCGAACCTGGGTAAAACTTCGTGTCCCTTGCCTCCTGTTACCATCCGGCCTAGACGCACAGTTTGGGACCCCCTACCTGAGATCCGTCGGTTTTGACACCGACATTGGTGCTTTCATTGAGAGTTCCTCTATGCCGTCGCCGTCAGGCCTGATGGCTCCTACGATCATCAATGGCGATGCAGTCCAGGGTGAGACCTTCCTCCCCGGACAGATCTTCGTCTTTGGCGGCTTCGCACTGCGGGCCAATTCACTTGGCCATCTAGAGCAGATCGAAAGCTACGCCCCTGGCCGTCAGGTCAGATTTGGAAATTTAAACTACACGGCTGACATCCGCGGGGACTTGATCTTCGACGGACTCGAACCACCGCCGAGCGCGCCGCACTGTCACGACGAGCATGATCTAGCTCTGCCGCCGAACAGTGCTCTGGAGGCCGCACCCGCATCGGCTCCGACCCTTAGTTCGGAGCCAACTGCGCCGATCAAGGATGGGCGGTTGGACGCCACCTCGGGGGCTGTGATCCCAACGGCGGTTGAGCCGAACACCAGCCCCGTACTCTGCGAGACTCGTGACTCCACGGAGCTGGATTCTTCTCCAAACTCCGAACCCTCCGCACCCCTTCCGATCGAATCCGATTGGGCGCCGATCATGGAGTTCACGGCTGCGGACGTCTTTCAGCACTCGCCTTTTGGTGATATCCTGAAGTCACTGAAGTCTCCTCTTTATCAGGAGAGCCCTGGCCGGACTGGTCAGCAAGGTTGGGGTACGGACGATGAATAAATTCAAAACCCACCCACCACCCACTTCGTAGCCACTGTTGACGACTTAACCGACATGCTCGACTTCGACTCCGAGGACATCGACGGTATGGATGCCGATGAAGGAGATGACGAAGAACCAGCGCCTACCAGGCCCTGGAAAGCCACCTTGTCATATGACATATAAATGGTGGACACCCCAAAAGAGGGAGAGGGCGACGAAACAGCGGAGGATGACCCCTCCAAGAAACAGCCCAAGCGCCGGCGTCAGCGGCGCCGCTCAAAATCCCGCCAACACAAAAACGGCGATTCCAGCACGGGAGATAATAATACTCCGAAGAGTGCCGAAGAAAACCCCCTCCAGCAAGGTTTAGCACAGGAGGATGGAGAAACCAGCCCTCATGAGAGAGCGGCAGACAGAGAGGTCGAGGACGATAATTATATGCCTCCCTCCGAAGACGAGGCAAGCCTCGACGACGACGAATTTGTCGTGCCAGAGGATCCCGTCGAGCAAAAGCGTTTCCAACGCAGGCTTATGGCCACGGCAAGAAGCCTCAAGAAAAAACAGCAACAACTCCAAGCTGATCAAGATTTGCTGGTTGACAGATGGACCAAAGTCCATGCGGGCGAAGAGCATAAACTCGAACGCCCCTCCAAGAGTTACCCAAAGCGCAGGTTGCTACCCCAATTAGAGGAGGATGCACTTGATGCGGCCGAACGGCCACCTCGTGGCCGCGACAGAGAGACCTCCCGGCCCTCCACTCAGGCCGCACCCCGTACCAAGGCACGGGAATATGCGCCGGACTTACGAGACATGCTGGAGGACAAGGCAAGGCAAACACGATCGATCTACGGATCGCGTGGGCACCCCACGGCTCGAGACGGTAACCGTCACGCCGGCCACAAATTCGGCAGGGCCGAACACAGTAGACAAAACTCATTGGAGCTACGTCATGATATCGCCCAGTATAGAGGTGCCGCACACCCACTGTGCTTTACAGATGAAATAATGGATCATCAAATCCCCGAGGGTTTCAAACCTGTAAACATTGAATCATATGATGGCACGACAGACCATGCGGTATGGATCGAGGATTATCTCCTTCATATCCACATGGCCCGTGGCGACGATTTTCATGCCATCAAATACCTCCCACTCAAGCTTAAAGGACCAGCTCGGCATTGGCTCAACAGCTTGCCAACAGGATCAATCAGTTGTTGGGAGGACCTGGAAGCCGTATTCCTCGACAATTTCCAGGGCACTTATGTGCGACCCCCAGACGCCGATGACCTAAGTCACGTAATTCAGCAGCCAGAGGAATCGGCCAGGCAATTCTGGACACGGTTCCTAACAAAGAAAAATCAAATAGTTGACTGTCCAGACGCTGAGGCCCTAGCAGCCTTCAAGCACAATAGTCGTGACGAGTGGCTGGCCCGACACCTTGGATAGTAAAAGCCGAAATCCATGGCAGCACTCACGACACTCATGACCCGCTTTTGCGTGGGAGAAGACATCTAGCTTGCTCGCAGCAACAATATGACCAAGAACCCTGGTAGTTCGGACACCAGGGACATTAGTGGTAGGTCGCGTTGCAACAAGCAGAAGCGCCGCATTAACGGCAACAATGCTGAGGATACGGCAGTTAATGCCAGATTCAGAGGCTCTAAATCCGGTCAGCGGAAAAAGCCATTCAAAAGGAATCCTAGGGGCCCGTCCATCTTGGACCGAATACTCGACCGCTTGTGCCAAATACATGGCACCCTCGAAAAGCCGGCCAATCATACCAACAGGGATTGTTGGGTGTTCAAGCAGGCAGACATGTTAAGCATTGACAATGAAGACAAGGGGCTGCGTAGCGATGACGACGAGGAGCCCCGGCCGCCGAACAACAATGGACAGAAGGGTTTTCCCCCACAAGTGCGGACGGTGAACATGATATACGCCACCCACGTCCCAAAAAGGGAGCGGAAGCGCGCGTTAAGGGACGTATACGCGGTAGATCCAGTCGCCCCAAAGTTCAACCCATGGTCCTCCTACCCGATCACCTTTGATCGAAGAGACCATCCCACTAGCATCCGCCATGGCGGATTTGCTGCATTGGTTCTAGACCCAATTATTGACGAATTTCATCTCACTAGGGTCCTCATGGACGGCGGCAGCAGCCTGAACCTGCTTTACCAGGATACAGTGCGAAAAATGGGCATCGATCCCTCGAGGATTAAGCCCACCAAAATGACCTTTAAAGGCGTAATACCGGGTGTAGAGGCCAACTGTACAGGCTCAGTCACACTCGAAGTGGTCTTCGGATCCCCGAATAATTTCCGAAGCGAGGAATTGGTCTTCGACATAGTCCCATTCCGCAGTGGCTATCATGCGCTGCTCGGACGAACCAGATTCGCCAAATTCAATGTGGTACCGCACTACGCATACCTCAAACTCAAGATGCCAGGCCCTCGTGGAGTAATTACGGTCAATGGAAACACCGAATGCTCCCTCCGAATGGAGGAGCACACGGCGGCCCTTGCAGCGGAAGTACAAAGCAGCCTCTCCAGGCAGTTCTCCAGTCTGGCCATTAAACGCCCGAGCACCGTCAAGCGCGCCCAGAGTAACCTACAACAAGACCGCCTGGCACATTCCGAGCAGGCATAGCAATGCGGCCCCAACCCCAACCCTAGCAAAAAAGCGACGCTAGTACTTCGCGTACATAATTACGCTCTAGAAATACCATGGGCATAGGGGGAGGGGCACCATCACGGCACGCCCAAAACACGGCTTCAACCGCACCAGGGGCTATCGATTTTTTTACTTTTCTCTTACTTCCAGGACTCTACTATTCGGAAGGCCGGTTCGGCAGTTCAATTGCCGCACAATCGATGCAAGAACCAGGGAAGCAGACAAGCCATGCCGCATTACGGAAATCCTAGGTGGTCTCTATCACGAGCAGTATACCTGTTTCGCATACTATTCCGCAGCTTGCCACTGGAGCAGACATGTTAAATAGTCCAACTTTTTGTTTATCGCATTACTTGTATCGTTCTGCTTTGATCGCAGTTATTTTAATAAACAATGCATAGCTTTTGTCTATTTTCGCACTATCTTTTTATAAATAAATGTTCCTTAACGACATGTTGCACCCGTACAACTTGGTACGGCTAAAATATGCCAGGGGCTTTTAGCACCCCTCAATATGGTGTGAGAAGTTCGAACACTTTCACAAGTGCGGCACCCCGAACTTATAGCACTATATGCATCGGCTCCGAATCATGTCTTGGGTCAATAGTTGGGTTTGCCCGGCTCCTATGTTTTGGTGCCTTACGTTCCGCCATATCGGCTAAGGTAGCACTAGGAGAACCACTGCGATTGTGCCCCAGTTGAGCTGGGCCAAGCACCTTAGTGGAGAAAGCTAAAACTGACTGTCATGATGAAGCGAGAGCTGGTCGCTGTTCGAGAGGTTTTTTCGAGTCCCTAAAGACTTATACCGCTTAGGGTGACGAGTCGGCTCTGTCCGGCCAAGGCGTGGATAGCGCCCCAAACTCGGTCTTCCGAATACTAGGGGCTTCGCCAGAATTTAAAATTATAGAATTCTATGGATAAGTGAGAGTGTTCACGCACTATAGTCCGATTGCCTCGTTCGTCGGGCTGAGCGCCTCCCTCGAAGGACCCAAACATGGGAAAAAGAGCGCCCAGATTTATCCCCGAACACCCCAGCACTAGTGGCAAGGGGGCAGAAGCCGATGACTCGCCATCTCTCAGTATTGATAAACAGCCACACAGAAGGTAATATTTTAAATTCAAGCAGCATTGCTGAGCGCATATGAACAAGTTTTCAGCGCACAGGACAAAAACGAGCAAGTTTTACTCAAAAATTACATCCCTAGTACATTCATCCGCCACAAGGCGGGCACCCTTCAGAACATCCTTATAGTAATTTTCGGGCTTGCGATGCTCTTTCCCCGCTGGCGGCCCGTCCTTCACAAGCTTCTTCGCATCCAGCCTGCCCCAGTGCACCTTAGCACGGGCAAAGGCCCTACGGGCACCTTCAATACAGACGGAGTGCTTGATGACTTCGAGCCTTGGACAGGCCTCCACTAGCCGCCGCACCAGCCCGAAATAGCTCCCAGGCAGAGCCTCTCCAGGCCACAACCGAACTAGGAGGCCCTTCATGGCCTGTTCGGCCGCCTTGTGGAGCTCGACCAGTTGCTTCAGCTAGTCGCTCAGGGGCACGGGGTGTCCGGCCTCAGCATACTGAGACTAGAACACCTTCTCCGTCGATCTGCCCTCCTCGGCTCGATAGAATGTCGGCGGCATCAGATACACTCCGGGAAAGATCTGCAAATGCCCCTAGAGAGCTCTGGATTCAGGTAAGTATCAAGTAACTCACATTTGTGTGTTTACTTTGCATAAAGAATGCCTTACCCGCCTCTATTTTCTTCACCTCGTCCAACTCCTGGAGGGTCTTCTGGGATTCGGCCTTGGCAGACTTGGCATTTTCAATAGCCGCCGCGAGCTCGGATGCTCGCGTCTTCGAGTCAAGCTCCAAACTCTCATGTTTCTTCATGAGAACCTGGAGCTCTTGCCGTACCTTGCCAACCTCGGCCTCATACCTCTCCCACTGGGTGCGCTCCGCGGCCGCACTCTTCTCGGCCTCGAGCAGCGTTTGCTTAAGGGTCGCCACCTCAGATGTGGCCCCTACAATAGCCATGTTAATCCTGTCAGTTCTTGCAACTGAACATTTTTTATATACATATTCAACCAAGGTATTTCTTACCTTCCTTCTCCTCAAGCTGCTTCTTGGCACGCCTGAGCTCTTGCTCGCACTTCTCGAGGCTCTGCTTCAGCGTGTCCACTTCCGCAGTGAGTACGGCGGACGCCAGCAGAGAAGCCTGCACACGCATATTGACTCCTTTTGTTAGACTCCTGCGAATTATTTGATCCTCTATTCGGCTTTTCTTCCCGAACGCCCAACAGAGCATCAGGGGCTACTGTCTATGTGGTAATATTATTTACACATTATTTACTTACCTCAAAGCCTGTCAAAAGGCTAGTACAAGCTTCAGTCAGTCCGCTCTTGGCAGACTGAACCTTCTGGACCACCGCACTCATAATAGCGCGGTGCTCCTCGTCGATGGAAGCGCCTTGGAGCGCCTCCAACATATTGTCCGGCACCTCCGGATGGACGGGGGTCGTCGGCATGGTGGACTTGCTCCTCTTGGAAGGAGGTCCCCCGCCGGACTCCGGAACCCTTGAAGGTTCCGGAGCGGTGTCCGGCCTAAAGCCGGACTTGGAGCCCTGGGGTGTTTCATCCCCTTTACTCCTGGAGTCCGGGAGGTCGCCTTGCGGCGCCTCCGGGACCACCTCCTCCCTGCTTGGAACCTGTTGGGACAACACCTCGGTGTCGTCCAGAGGGCAGGGGGAGGAAGCCGTCGGAAGCGAGTTCACCTCTGACGAGTCCAGTGAGCCGCTCGACGACGTGTCGAGCCGGTCTTTGGGTGGGCTGCATAAGCATATTCGACATAAGGGAAGCTGTGCAATAAATGAATACTATGAATTACTCCGGTATCCGGATACTTACGATTTTGCCAGGGGCTTGGCCCTGGGCTGCCACTCCTCTTCGCCGTCGTCGGCGTCATTGGAGTAGTCCGGAGGAAGGGTTTTCCCCTTCTTGGACCCTCCGGCCTCCTCAGAGAGGGCGGCCATCCTTTTCCTCTCTCCTCCCGCTGGAGGGGGAGAGGTCTCTTCTTCTTCCTCCTCGTCTTCACGA
This sequence comes from Triticum aestivum, assembly GCF_018294505.1. NCBI lineage: Eukaryota > Viridiplantae > Streptophyta > Magnoliopsida > Poales > Poaceae > Triticum > Triticum aestivum. Next base: position 503,021,261 of record NC_057812.1, on the reverse strand, counting down.
GAGGAAGGCGCTTCGGGACCGTCCGATGACGAATCCGACACCTCCTGTCGCCGGGTATTCTTTTGAGTCCCCGTGGCCCTTTTCGTGGCCTTCTTCTCCGGTACCACATAGGGCGCCGGAACCAGCAGCTTCGCCAAGTGAGCGTCCACTGGGCCTTCGGGCAAAGGAGCCGGATAGTTGATCTGTCCGGACATCACCTCCCAATCCTATCAAAGATAAGGGAACTCAGATCCCACATAGAGTCAAACTATGAAAAACTGATACCCTGTAAAAGGACAAATACAGCTTACCGCATGAGCGTGATGCTGAGTACTGAATCTGCGATCCTCGGCAGCGGATGCGGGTGTCAGCGTTCTGGGAATGGGGGTCCCTAGACTTTCCTGCCTGCGGCCTGCGGCGTGGCTCAAAGGGGGCCCCAGCATGGCCCATCTTCACCAACACAGACCCAAGACCCTCGCGAGGGGCCAAGCCTCGCAGGGCGGACGACGCGGAGCTTCCTCAGGCACGGCCTCATCAGGCTGGCTCGCGAGGAGGCGGAGAGATCAAGGCGGGGTACCTCACGAGGTGCCCGTGACGCAAGCCATGACGACCAAGGGCGCCAGGCAGGTGCCAGCCCGCGCAGTGTCCTCCTTTCTCCTTTGGTGCAAAGGGGGCAAGCGCAACCGCGGAGTACCGAGGCATCAGGCAAAGGTTGCCATTTCGGTGCAACAAGACCAAGACCAGGAGGACTGCGAGATGGAGGTCATCGTGGAGCCCAAGACGGCGTCACCACCAGAGCTTTGTGTAGGCGAAGACTACTTTTGTCAGGATAACTGGTACTAGCTGTCCCCTTTCAAATTATCCCGCCATTGTTGGGTCCCTTCCCGCTCGATATTTGGGAAGAGGAGCAGGGCCTCTATAAATAGGACCAGCCACCCGCAGGATGGGAAAGCAGCTAGGTGAGAGGTTGGAGGTTGGAGATCAACAATCAGAGAGAGAGAGAGAGAAGGGTGACTGGACTCCTCCCAGCAGTTCATTGCCCCAGCCAAGAACAGACCCTCGAGAGGCTGTTCTTCCTTGTATTGTTCATCATCCTCAGCCCAAGAGGCAATCCACCACACCACACACTGGAGTAGGGTATTACACCAAAATGGTGGTCCGAACAAGTATAAATCCCGTGTCTCTTGTGTTGTTCTTTTCATAGCTTAGATCTTAGCGAGGCGGAGGGGTGCAGGTAGGTAGGAGGCAAAATCTCCGCGCGCACCCCAGTGTTCGAACCTCAAGGGTCTGCCGAAACCCGAAATCCAACATTTGGCGCGCCAGGTAGGGGTGCGCCGGAATTCGTCTTCCACCACCCCGTTCTCCTCCGACCATCGCGCCCATGTCTGACGCTCGTCGGGCCCGCGCCGAGCGCCGGGCCGCCCTCGCTTCCCGCGTTGCCCAGACGGCCCCTGTCGGCGGGCGCCCTCGCCATTCCCCGTCACCTGCCGTCAACGCCGCCATCGGCCCGGCGGGGGACGAGCAGCAAGCATCGTCTCAACATCCGTCCGTGCGGCAAGACGGCCGCACCGCAACTCCCTCGCTCACCCCAGCTGGTTCTTCGTCTCGCGTGCTCCGCGCGCCCATGGAGGCTCGAGCTGCGCTCATCACGGCAAACAAGCACTACTGGAATCAGCTACTTTGCCATCTGCCAGCTCTTTGCCGTCAGCTAGCAGACGACAAAGAAGCTCTTTGCCATCAGCTACCAAAAAGCAGACGGCAAAGAACTGGCTGATGGCAAAGACATAATTTGTCATCAGCCAGTTCTTTGCCGTCGGCTAGCAGACGACAAAGATTCTTTTCCGTCGGCTATCGGATGGCAAAGAGGGAGGGGGCCCCACTAACG